>NW_027518681.1:13837500-14420000 GCF_043159265.1 Tasmannia lanceolata
GGAACCAAAATTAAGGTTTTTATGAAGTCACGCACATTTTCAAGATAAACAATCAAAGGACTGCAAATTTCCCAAAATTTCTATCATCCATTCACATGGATGGATTCGCCACATCGGCTTCCAGCCATTGGCATCGCTGTCAGGTCCACGTGATTGGATCAAGTGTTCCCAAACGACCTTGATCAACCCAGATCATAATCAAGGTATATAATTATACAACAGAGACATGAGAAATGGAACCTTACATATGGATTTAAAATGTTGAAATTATCTACTGATCGGCCTAGATCTGCCAAAACCAAGCCCTATATATATATATAGGATCATCCTAACCATTCGAACTGTGGAGGCAAAAAATGGACTAATTTGTGAAGGTTTAAAGACATCTATTTTACCTCCACAAATCGTAGGGTTGGGATGATCCTATGGATCTGATTTTTTGTAGACACCCTATCAATGTGAGGGCCTTAAAAATGAATGGCTTGGATCACCCAAATAATGTGGGCCCCCACTGTATTTTAAGTCAGTGTGTAGAGAACTCTCTACACATATGTGTAGGAACCGTTCTCTCTCTCTCTCTCTCTCTCTCTCTCTCTCTCTCTCTCTCTCTCTATATATATATATATATATATATATATATATATATATATATATATATATATATATATATATATGCTCCAGGTCAATTACAAAAGATTGAACGGACCAGATCCACTAAGAATCACGGATCAAAGAAAAAATCACACACATAAATTCAAGACAGGTCAACCCATGCCTGCAACTCATTATGTGCACCTCAAAGAAGGGCCTGATGGTTCCCCATCAAATATGGAAACATTCTATGAAGATCCTAACAATGGACGGACAAGATTAATCTGGAATCACAATCTGTTACATTCATATGAGGAATTCCCGAAAATCCATGCTACAAAAGGTGAATACAACCATGTGAATCACTCTGTAATTGCAGAAAGCTTAAACACGAAATCACAGGATCAAAAGATCCAGCAAACCCGTTTGATTAGGGAATCTAATACTGATGTTTTGTTTCTTTTGACGTAAAATATGAGTGTAACAAATTATACGCCCTGTAAAAAAAATTAGGCCATTTTACGTTGAAAGAAACGAAACCTGAGTAAAAATCATGTCCATTGAAAAACATGGGCAATCAAACTTTTTACATAGAGAATGAAAGAATCAAAAGTGGATATGGGTGTGACCTTAGCCATTTTTTCTACTTTCCCCAAGATACTTTCACGTTAGGCATTTGGTTTATAGATTTAATAGGAAAAGGCCTACAAAAATCAGCAGCCCAGCATGTTCCTCTCTTATCTTTCTTTGTCTTTTCTTTTCTTTTCTTTTAAGGCTGTTTGCACGAGAGTGGATATGGCAAGAAGATGTGATGATCGGTGCAATGTTTAAGCCCAACAAACACCTTATGGATGGGCCCACCAGATGGACGGTTCAGATCTTGACCAGGTTAAGCTGATGACGGAGAACATGGTTAAGAGATATAAGTAATCTCCAACCGAGAAATGCTTCACTAAGGCGCCACCTCATTATAGTGGGTCCCATCTTTGAGTAATTTGACATTCCATCGCAAAAAACAAAAATGCGAAAACAGAGAATTGGCGAATTTTTGGTTGGGGCTGAGAATATCCAAAGCAAAGCCTCTCAAAATGGGTGATTTAGATAATTCAAATGTGGGACCCAATTACCACATTATGTGTAGCACATCTTGATGTGTATTCTTGTTTTTTGGCCATGTGTATGGTAATTGTAGCCATAGAATTAGCTTGCAAGTCAAATTTCAGAAGCACGTGTTTGACTTGTGATTACTTTGAAACTTGATGCTATTATAGAGCCGAATTTGACAGGTACCCGAACCGCGTCTCTAATCTTCACCCCATTATTTTGATATTGTCACCCTTCTTTGCAGGGCTTATGGTAGAGATGACACCATCCCTACCGTCTCATCAATCATCATTGGCTTGTAAATGGACAGTTATAAGTAAATATGAGCATCGAACACATTCACGTTGTATAATTAAGGGGAGAGACTTGGAAATGACCAATGTAAAGTTGTTTTGACGAGAATGCCCATCACTGTATGTTTTTCTCTCTCCCTCTCCCTCTCTCTCTCCCCCTATCAAATCAAATTACAGGTGATGATTATTTTTCACTTTTTTTATTTTCAAAACTCGAAACCACTTCTCTCTCTCTCTCTCTCTCTCTCTCTCTCTCTCTCTCTCTCTCTCTCTCTCTCTCTCTCTCTCTCTCTCTCCTGTTTTATTTTCAAAACCCCAAACCACTTCTCTCCTTCTCTCTCACCTGTTTTATTTTCAAAACCCCAAACCACTTCTCTCTCTCTCTCTCTCTCTCTCTCTCTCTCTCTCGCCGGCCCTCTCTCTCCCTGTCATCGGCACAAAAGAGAGCGCTCCCCACACGGCGGCTCATTTCTCAGGTTGGTACCCCTCTCACTGTCACTTTCTCCTTCAATTTTTTCAGTTATTGTTCCCATAAATTCTGAAAAACCCATAATTTTTTTCAGTTACTGTTCTCCTTAAGTTATTGGGAACACATTATTGGAAAATGTATGGTTTAAACTAATAATTTCTCAGACATTATTGGTTTAAACACCTAAATTTTGGAATATCAATGGTTTAAACTAATAATCTGTGAACAATCATTGGTTTAAACAACATATTTTTAGAAAATCAGTTGGAAAATATCTAATTTTTGAAACATTCATGGTTTAAACTTACAGTTTGTCAGAAATTATTGATTTAAACCATTAAGTTTTAAACTATTAATGGTTTAAACCAATACTTTGGGAGAAATATCTGGTTTAAACCCTAAAATCAGTTGAGAAAACCCCTAATTTTTTAAAAATTAATCGTTTAGACAAACAATTGATAATAAATTATTGGTGTAAACCCTAAGTATTTTGTAAATCAGTTGATAAAGACCTAAATTTTCACAAATCAATGGTTTAAGCTTATAAGTCCACATATATTATTGGTTGAAACACTTAAATTGTGAGAAATCATTGGTTTAAACCCCTAATATTTCTTAAACCACTTGAGGAAACCCCTAATTTTTTAAAAATTAATGGTTTAAAACCTATAGTTTTTAACCCATTATTTGGTTAAACCCCTAAAGTTTGAGAAATAAATGGTTTGAAGCAATTATTTTTGAGAATTCATTGGGTTAAACCTGTAATATATAACAAACCAGTTAAGAAAACTCCTAATCTTTTAAAGATCAATTATTTCTCATTATTGGTTTAAACCCCTAAAGTTTGAAAAATCATTGGTTTAAACCAATAATTTGTGAGATATCATATGTTTAAACCACTAATATTTTCAAAATCAGTTGAGAAAACCCCTATTGTTTCAAAGATCAATGGTTTAAATCAATAATTTCTCAAACATTAATGGTTTAAACTCTTAACTTTTGAAAAACAATGGTTTAAGCCAATATTTCTAAGAAATCATTGATTAAAACCCGTAATATATCAAAAATCAGTTGTGCGTTTTGAACGATCAATGGTTTAAACCATTAGTTTCTCAGAAATTATTGGTTTAAACCCGTAAAGTTTTGAAAATAAAGACATAAAATTTCTGAAATCAGTTAAGATAACCCTAATTTTTTGAAAATCAATGGTTTAAACCTATAAATTGTTACACATTATCGGTTTAAATCTCAAAAGTTTGAAAAAAATAATAGTTTAAACAAATAATTTGTGAGAAATCAGTTGTTTTAAACACTGAAGTTTGAGAAATCAGTTGAGAAAGCCCGTAATTGTTAAAAAATCACTTGTTTAAACCACCATTCCATTGCTTCCTTTGTAGGGGCATAAACCACCATTCGATTGCTTCACTCCAAAGCACCATTCCATTGCATTGCACCAATACTAACCTCCCTTGCATGGAAAGGTATGTAGTTCCCTTTCCATTCTCCTCTCTTTCCATTTTTAGCACGTTTAAATTGCTTTAAACAACTACTAATCATTTTTTAAATTTTGTCTTTACAGGAAAGAGGAACGAATGGCTTCTTTTGTCTTACATGTCGAAGGCATTCTAAAGGATGTGGTATCATTTGAATACGTCGGCGGGAAGAAGTTCCCTCTTATTATGGGTCGGGGAACAAAATTTAGAGATTTTGACAATCTAATTCATAGTAAAATTGGGACCAATCGAAGTGAGGTTTCTCTATCTATAAAGTGTCGATATATTTTTGACCCATCTCAGATCATCTTATATGATATTCGAGATGACGACGACCTTGATCTCAGATCATTTTATATGATATTCCCGCTGGCATTTGCAGTAGTCGAGCCCGAGACGTATGATAGCTGGGTATGGTTCCTGCATTTGTTCCGTTAGAATTTTATTTCGGCAGGACGAGATGTCATCACGATTGGGTCCGACCGGATGAAGGGGTTGCCTAGAGCCCTAGCGGAGGCTCTGCTAGGGTCGTACCAAACTAACAAAAGAGTAATCATGTATATAATATATATACTATTTACCTGTAGCACAATAGTGCATCCGGTGATATATCCCGTCTTCCCGTTTTTGGAATATGAATCCAATGACTTTACCAGGAGGTCGTAGACGGGGTATGCCCAAGCAATTCTCCCCATGGTCTTTGCTCTTAAGTAGGCGAAGAGGCAGGATTTCGTCCTGTGATCCACAGGGTCAGTCCGGGCAAAAAGCACAGAGCAACACAAGAGCAACAACACATGTCTCACTGTTGCCTGGACCGATGCAATCTCATCCGATCTGGTCTCTGCCCTGATAACATCTGCAATCTCACCAAATCTCGCCCAAGCACCGGAAAACCTCCAACCTTCGACCTCCTATGTCGAATGCCAGTCTACCCGTATTCTATCCCCTGTAAGGCTTAGGCTCAATGCCAATGCTAAATCCCTGACCTCAAAGGGGACTAATATGCCACCTATTTTAAATGCCCTCGACTTTGGTATCCAAGATCGCACGAGGACGGTCACTATTGCCTTGTGCAATTCAGACGTTTTAGATTAAGCAAGGCCCCAAATGGGCTGCTCTCTAACATATCAGTATGCGCTTTCCTCAACTCAAGGGACCTGAAGAAGTCGTAAAACTTAGAGGTGCAGCATCTGAACGTAGCATAAGACGCCTGCAAGACAAACCATTATCAGATATATACAATATTTTAAAAAATACAAGGCTTAAAAGAATAACGGAGGCATTACCATGGTTTGATGAGATGATCACTAGGTAGAAAAGATGGAATCAAATCCAATAAATCAGATTTGGACCTGTTCAGACAGAATGTGATGAAAAAATGTTAACAACTGATTTAAACCAACTGATTTCTCAAATATTAGGGGTTTAAACCAATTATTTCTCATAAATTATTGGTTTAAACTATTGATTTTTCAAGATTTAGGGGTTTAAACCAATGATTTAAATCAAATATTGGTTGAAACTATTATTTTTCAAAACTTAGGGGCTGATTTCAAAAATATAGGATTTTTTCAACTGAATTGGGAAAATATAGGGTTTCCTAAACTCATTTTCGCAATTTTAAACCAATGATTTCTAACAAATTATTTGTTTAAACCAAACTTTGGGGGTTTAAACACGAAATTTGTGAAAAAATTGGAAGCAATTAGGGGGTTTAAACCAAACTTTAGAGCTCTAAACCATACATTTCTAAGAAATTAGGGGTTCAAACAAAACTTTAGGGCTTTAAACCATGTATTTCTAAAAAACATAGGGTTTTAAACCAAACTTTAGGGCTTTAAACTATAGATTTCTAAAAAGAATAGGGTTTTAGTTGCTGATTTTCCAAACTGAAAGAGAGAGAGTACCAACCCTAACTTATTGGTTTGAGTCTAAACTTATTTGGGAAAATTATAGGGTTTTCTAAACTGATTTTCCAAACTATATGGTTTTCTCAACTGATTTGGGAAAATATATGGTTTTCTAAACTGATTTTTCAAAATATAGGGTTTTCTCAACTGATTTGGGAAAATATAGGGTTTTCTAAACTGAATTTCTAAACCAAACTTGGGGGTTTAAACCAATAATCTATGAAAAATTGGGAAAAATTAGGGGTTTAAACCAAACTTTAGGGCTTTAAACCATAGATTTCTACAAAAAATAGGCGTTTAAACAACTGAGAGGGAGAGACTACCAACCTGTGAGAGGAGGTTCGCTCAGAATCAGAGGCTACCGGAGAGAGGTGCACGGACCTGCGGGGCATTGTGGCCCTCTAATGGACGGTTGGGATCATCCCATGAGAGAGAGAGAGAGGGGCATTGTGGCCCTCTAATGGACGGTTGGGATCATCCCATGAGAGAGAGGGTGGCATTGTGGCCCTTTAATGGACGGTTGGGATCATCCCATGAGAGAGAGGGGGGCATTGGGGCCCTCTAATGGATGGTTGGGATCATCCCACGAGAGAGAGAGAGAGAGAGAGAGAGAGAGAGAGAGAGAGAGAGAGAGAGAGAGAAGCATTGTGACCCTCTAATTGATGGTTGGGATCATCTCATGAGAGAGAGAGGGCATTTTAAAAATGAGGGTATTTTTGTCCTAAACAGACGCAAACCAGTCACCATTACTCTAGATTGGTTATTTCCAAGTCTCCTCCCTTGACAGGTCATTGTCATATCAAAGCCCTTTTTTTTAGTCATTTTCTCTATAATTAAATAATTAGAATTAGAATGTTCTTTCGAAGGGATTTTTATTTTATCTCATCTAAAAGTCAAGGATATTCAGATGAAGGGTGGAGATCGTAGTGAAATCATGTGATTATGCTCAGTTTGAGATTCTCATAAGCATTTAATAAAATATATTTATGTAGAGGGATTTGCTAGGGACCATCACAAAGGCATTTCACGGATGTGCAGTTGCGGGTGGCTGCTCTCACATTCAACCACCAATCCACGAATTGCCTTATGTGATGGTCATTAGCAAATCCCTTATTTAAAGTTTATTAAAATATTTATTTAAGTATTTATTAAAATTTAATTATGTAAGGGTTTTCCCAATAGGGGTTTTGAAAACGAGTGCCCTCGTTAAGATTCATTGGAAAAGAAATTTAACACATGCTTTGATTAAAAAGACTCAAAACATTTGTAAAACTCTCAAACCAGTGCACTTAAGGCAGTTGTCAGCAAAACCCATTAAAAGAATACGTGTTATCATAAATCTTCTAACCACGTAGCGCATCCCTCAGACTTAATCTCGATTCCTTTACCATTATCCTTCTCCTGATTAATGATGGTTGTCTTTACGTCCGACAATGTGAACAAATAAAACAAATGGAAATTGTTTCTTTATTAGAATTATTTAAATTATTCTATTTATTTCATGTATTTTTTGGGAGTACCCATGATAGTATGGCTGTCCTCCATTAAATTATTGATGAAATCATTCTAATAATAAGATGCAACAATATCATCTCCATGCATATGTGCATGGATTAACGATACAACTAAACATATGTTATATCAATTATTATTATTATTATTTGAATGGCTATTAATTAAATGAATAAAGAAACAGACCAGGAAGACTCCGGCGATCGAGATGATTCGAGATTATCAATACAAAATAATAATAATAATAATTAATCTTACACTCTTAGCTAGAAATGCTTAAAACATACTTATTAAACTAAAATTTCCTAAAATCTATAATAACTAATAATCTTTATTTTGGGGAGACTAAAAAAGATCTCTCTCTGTCTTTCTCCATAAGAAATCCACAAGAGGAAAAAAAATTATTTCCCTCAGTTGCACTCTCCAACGCCACAAAACACATCCAAGAGATATCCACTACACTTGGTTGTGCATTCAAAAAAGAAGATAAAGGTTTATTTTTCTTCTCTCATTCCATCAGGCAAAAAAAATGTGAGTCAAAGCCCTGCACTTATTATCATTTTTTTTTTTTCTCTATAATCTTACACAATGGAGCATGATCTAGCGTCACTATCATTCACACAAGGACTCAACTCACTTCTTCATCAATTCTTGGCAGATCCACTATCAACTATTAGAAGATTGTATTCCAAGGATTAGAGAAGTACTAAACTCTTTTTATTTATTTATATGTAATAAATCTTTATTTTCTTATGATTTCTTTAGTCTTATTTGATTCAGGCATTAATCATTCAAGAAAATTTTATTTATTTCATTATTTATTTATAAATGAAAGTCAATTACATATAGTTATCATTGAAACACATACATTTGCTTTGAATTTAATTAGAAATATTGTTTCGGAGTTTAAATATTCCTAACCATTTCCTAATATTCCTTGCATGAAATTAATTGCTTAAAAATCAATTAATTTTAAATTATTATTTATTTAATAAACCTTTATAAAGAAAATTTGTTTTTTTAATGGCATAAAGAAAATTTGTTACATTTAAATAAAGGAAGCGATATATCTGCCCCTTTTGATTACTAGGGACACCCAGTGCCAGTGTACATGGCAATCAGGCCCATTGAATTCTTCTTACGCCAAGTACATCAGCACCACTTTAGTCATTGATACACTGGCTCCGGGTGTCCATGGTAATCAAAAGGGGCGGATATATCACTTCCCTTAAATAACTTTTATTTTATTATATTTATTGTTAGATCATCACATAAGCATATTTATTAATATATTCATTTAAATATCTGTTTTCTTTTAATCATTGCTTATATATTATTCAGTAATTGATTATATCCGTGTTTAATTATCTTTAGTCTTTAAATATTGCTTTGTTGATTAATAAATACATTCTATCTAGTACTATCATCTATCTCTCTGTACATGTGCAATGTTATTGCTCATATATATTATTTTATTTCCTAATCACATTATAAGTTTTTCATTTGTATTTTCAATATTTGTGTTACTATCCTTTAGAAATTCATTTAACTCTTCATTTCCATCTAATTATCATATCCATTGTGTAATTAATTAAATTTATCTTACTTTTTACTCACCAGATAGAGGATATGTATGTGTTCTTTTAATAATG
This sequence comes from Tasmannia lanceolata, assembly GCF_043159265.1. Taxonomy (NCBI): domain Eukaryota; kingdom Viridiplantae; phylum Streptophyta; class Magnoliopsida; order Canellales; family Winteraceae; genus Tasmannia; species Tasmannia lanceolata. The sequence goes on from NW_027518681.1 coordinate 13,846,525, forward strand.
TTCTTATATTATAGTCATGCAAGATACTTTGGAATCCCTATTTGCTAATTGAAGGGTAACAAGAAAAGGGGAAATAAGATATGTTTGAAAATTTTAGTTGGAGGTTGGAGAAAAGGGTTCCAAAGTCTCTTACTATATAATCAGCTATTGAGAAAGGTCACATTGACCTCATCTCTCTTACTTTGTGTAGCTATAGATATGGTCCCATGTCTTTCTCACTTAGGAACGGTAGGGTCCACATTGAGATCGGAGCCATCTATTTTGACCATTGGTGAGAAATAAGACCACTGGGAGATGTTGAAAATCCAAGGAAGTATGTCCACGCATCACTTCCTTGTTTCTTTCTTACTGTCTTCTTTGATTCTTGTGATGCTTGGTCCTTTTATTTAGTCCATGTGAAGAAGACTGAGCTGGGATACATAAAGTTGTGGTCCTTCTGTTTAGCAAAATTACAATGATCTCCTTTGATGGGGATTTGATAGTTTCTCTCTCACCTTGCATTGTTTTTTTTTTTCCGAGACTTTGTGGGCCCAAGGTAAATGTGGCACATGTGCATGCTGGTCATGGGCATTGATAAGGGAGGCACCACAATTAAGTTGCTAAACGAGCTAGTTCCACACGAGTCGATTTAACCAGTCTCTTGATTAAGCTTCTAAAATAATTATTTTCCTTGTTAGCCGTTTGGATAGATGGATTTTATAATCCAGGATTGTAAAATCCTATACAAAAATCCTGGTTTTAGCTTGTAAAATTCAGGATTTTACAATCATGGCTTATAAAATTCATCTATCCAAAGGGTCTCTTAGTGATTTTCTTAATGAATTCTAAATTATTATTGAGGAAGATCATTTAAAGATTGAAAAAAACATCTTATCTTTTTTGGTTGGAACCAAGACAGAAGGAACCCTTTGGATAGGAGTCTCACCAAACCCTGCTTAAATAAAAGATTATAAAAATTGAAAAGGTAAATGGTATATCATCTCCCTTTTCTTCCCCAGGCCACCTCCAATTGTAAAAAGAGTAGTCATATATAACATTTTTTTTTGTGTGTGGACGGACGGGCGGGTGTGTGTGATAGTGGTCGGTTGGTGGGGGGGAGTCAAAATCACCCTTAAAAGCTAGCCTTTAAGGGGAGGGTGCCCAAACCCTTATAAGCCCATAGGTACACCGGGGTCTCCGAGACAAAGTTTTAAATTTCGGTTTCGGGGGTAATTTCGGACCTAGCTGTAACAGAAATTTCAGTCGAAATCCTGAAATTTCAGCCAAAATTCGGTAAAGATGCTCGAAATTTTGAATTTTTGGGCTGAAATTTGGGAAATGAATTAAAAATTAATATTTTTAAAAAAAAATTCGCTAAAATTGACGAAATTGACGAAATTTGGTATGTTTCGCCAAATTCTGATTTCGGTTGTTTCAGTTTCGGTCTTGACCGAAATCTGAAATTTCAGATATCGGATAAAATTTAAAACCTTGCTCCGAGAGTATTTTACCATCCCCAAAGGTACTACGGGGTTACCGAAATCTTCCCCGAGGGATTTTCTATCCTCAGAGGCACACCGGGGCTACCACGCCCCGGCACCGAGGCCGAGGTAAAACTCACCCTTAAAAGCTAGCCACCATGGGGAGGGTGCCCAAATCCTTAAAAGCCCATTCACATCCTTTCAGTTGTCCGAAATGGGATCTTTTGCTTTTGCGTGGGATCATTTGGTTTTGCATTTGGTTTTGCTTTGGCAATGAGTCAGAAAAGGATCAATTAATTAGAAGATTCTAATTATCTAATGATTCTAATCAATTAGTGAGCCGACCATCCTCCTGTCTAATACTGGAAGGTCCACAGTTGATATGATGAATGATTGCTTTCCTGGAAAATACTCTGGAAAATACCCTAACGAGTGACAACTCATAGTATGAACGTAACGTAAAGACAAAAAGGTACAGAGTGACAGAAATGTCTACACCTCAACTGCCTAAGTCAGAAAATTGCATGGACAAAGGGTATTTCTGTTAATGCACATTCTAATTTATCTAACCTTGCTTAAGCCTCATATTACGGTATATTAGGTTGAGTAATACTCCCACGAGTGACTTGAGCTTTGTCTATTTAAGCTCTCCAAGGAGTGGCCGTGGCTGCTTCAATATCTCCCCTTTGAAAAAAAAAATCTCTCTTTCTCTACAAGGAGATTATGGGAGACCGGAATGACCAGAAGACCGCCGATTCCGACGCATCTCGGAACTCAATTCCTGCAGGGAAGGCACCGGAGAAGAAGCCAGGAAGGAACAAGTATGCCATAGCATGCGCGGTCCTTGCTTCCATGACTTCCATTCTCTTGGGTTATGGTGAGTTTTTTTTTTTTTTTTTTTTTGTAAGGTGAAAAGAAATGGGGGCCGGGTTTTTTTTTTTTGGTGGTTGTAGAAGAATTCAAGCTTTGTAGCTCTAGAAGAAAAGTTTTTTTTTTTTTCTTTTGGTTTTCCTTCAAACAGGTTTTCTCTTTTATTTATTGAAGACTTGAAGCTGTATTATACAATGTTTCTTCTTTCTCTGAATCTCTTTCAGATCTCAAGGCTATTTATTCGTCTTTTATTTTATTTTATTTGGAAATTATTTTAGTATTGTACTGTAATATATGCCAAACATTTGAATCTCCGTTATTTTCTTGACTTACACCTATCTTTTTCTATTTTTCTTTTTGGTTCTTAATTTAATTTTTTAACATGGATTTCTTTTTAAGTAATTGTAAAATAAAACATACTTATTTTTTTAATCTTTTCCTTTTCTATGCTTATTTTATCATTGATACAAAAAAATGTACTGAATCTCTCTCTCTTTTTGGTATTGATCAGATATTGGTGTGATGAGCGGAGCTATATTGTACATCCAAGATAATCTAAAGATAAATGATCTTAAAGTACAATTCCTTGTGGGTAGTCTTAACGTCTACTCTCTATTTGGATCGGCAGCCGCCGGAAGGACATCGGACTGGATCGGCCGGCGATACACTATCGTGTTTGCGTCTGTAATCTTCTTTTTCGGAGCACTAATGATGGGCTTTGCACCTAATTATGCCTTCCTAATGGTCGGAAGGTTTGTGGCGGGCGTTGGCGTTGGCTATGCTCTCATGATCGCACCCGTCTACACTGCCGAGGTTTCCCCCGCCTCTTCCCGTGGTTTTCTCACCTCCTTCCCCGAAGTATTCATCAATGGAGGAATATTGCTCGGATATGTCTCGAATTATGCTTTTTCAGGCCTCCCAGAGCACATCAACTGGCGATTGATGCTCGGGCTCGGTGCAGTTCCATCAGTTTTCTTAGCCATCGGAGTCCTCGCAATGCCCGAGTCCCCCAGGTGGCTAGTTATGCAAGGCCGGCTTGGCGATGCCAGACAGGTAGGGTGAAACAACCAATTACTCCAAAAGCTTAAGCTGTTACAGTTGGTGTTATTTAATCATTTATACTTTTAACTCTCCCCCTCATGTGTGGCCCTCCTTTTTGGATTGGCCGTATGCATGGATTTTAATATCAAGGAATTGCTGGGTTTTGAACTTAGGACACAACCAATTACTCTGAAAGCTTAAGCAGTTAGAGTTGGTGTTATTTAATCGTTTATACTTTAACAGGTCCTTACCAAGACCTCCGACACCAAAGAAGAAGCCGAATTGCGGCTCGCTGACATCAAAGAAGCTGCCGGAATCCCTGAAAATTGCATTGACGACGTGGTCTCCGTCCCAAAACGAAGCCACGGGGAGGGTGTTTGGATGGATCTCTTGATTAGACCGACGCCAGCAGTCCGCCGGATCCTCATCGCTGCAGTCGGAATTCATTTCTTCCAACAAGCCTCCGGCATAGACGCGGTCGTCCTCTACAGCCCTCGTGTCTTCAAGAAGGCCGGAATTAAGGGAACCAACCACCTATTAGCTGCCACTGTGGCCGTCGGGTTCACAAAAACATGTTTTATCTTGGTTGCTACATTTCTACTAGATAGAATTGGAAGGCGGCCCCTCCTTCTAACTAGCGTCGCCGGAATGATTGCCTCGCTTGCGGGATTAGGGTTTGGATTGACGATAATCACTCATCATCCCGACGAGAGGATCATTTGGGCGATCGTACTTTGCATCGTAACAATCTTAGCTTATGTATCGTTCTTCTCGATCGGCCTCGGGCCAATCACTTGGGTCTACAGCTCAGAGATCTTCCCGTTGAGGCTACGAGCGCAGGGAACTAGCATGGGTGTGGGAACAAATCGTGTGGTCAGCGGTGTAATCTCTATGACCTTCTTATCTCTATCCAATGCCATTACTATCGGAGGGAGCTTCTTTCTGTTCACTGGCATCGCCATAGTTGCCTGGATTTTCTTCTACACATTTCTTCCTGAGACTCAAGGCAAAATCCTAGAAGATATGGAGTCCCTCTTTGAGAAGCCTAGGTGGAAATCAAACGTGAACAAAGAAGCAAACACTGGAGAAGTTCAGCTTGGAAACACTGAGGCTGCAAGCAACAAGGAGCATGTTCACCAGTAAAGGTTGAGACCTGTGAGGGTATTTTGGGAAATTTATGTACATTTTATATAAGGGGGGTGATATATTCGCCCCCTTTTCTTCCCCGGGCCACCCCTTCTAGTGTATTTATGACTCCCTCTTTACACTACAAGGGGTTGGCCGGAGGAAGAAAAGGGGTGAATATGTCATTTCCCTCAATATAATCATGCTTCACTTACATTATGCTTTTAGTAGTACTGAATGTCTGAAATTTATGAAAGAAGAGGCAAAATGGGAAATATATTCACGGGGTGGTAATGTGGTTTCATGTGAATGAAATAGACAGATAAACCCGCGTTGAAAAATGGACTAGAAATGGGCTTTTCCTCGTATTTTACCATCTGTTGTTACTTCCAGCCTCTCCTTCCTTATCTTTTCGCTCATTCATTGGTGATTGGTTCATATAAAATCTCAATAAAGAGATACCGTGGAAGAGACAAAAGACTTTTACACGTCTTTGGAAAATTGATTGGGCTTTGTCTTTTTTAAAATCTGTCCTCCAGGAAACTGTTTTATGGTCGATGATGGGTTTGCATTTCTCTTGTTCTACCATTCTTACCAAATATTAAATCAAGGGAAATGATATCTGTCCCAATTTCAATAAACATGCCGCAAGTGTTTCAATAAACATGCGCTCCACTTGTTTGTCGTGTAGCATTTAAAGGGTTTAAAGAACATTTTGAGAACCGTAATATCCTCTGAAATCCCTTAAAATACTACACCTTGTTTATCCAGACACTTGGGCGCAGATATCATTTCCCTAAATCAAAGTAAAATAACATAAATTCCTTTTCCCCCTTGCCATTTAATACTCACATGACAGACCTTCGACTGTGAATTAATCAAATTCGAGTTTTCTTCTATGACTTTTGACTTTCCTCACACATAAAGAAGAAAAAGGAAAGAAAAGAAACGGGAATATATTTTTCTTTGGAAAGTGACTTGTCCAGCGTTTGGAGAACTCATTTTTCATGAAACTGAATTCTGATGCCTCGAGCCCAATTGGGAATGGCATGAAACTGAATTCTGATGCCTCTCTCACCGGCTCAGAGGCATCCATTGGAGGGCTGCTTAGAGACTCTATGGGAAATATCATCACCATGTTTTCTGTCCCCCGAGACCCAACGACCATCCAAGAACTCGAGCTCCTTGCCATTCTTCAAGGTGTATCACTAGCTGGGTCCATGCAGGTTTAAGACCTTTGGATTGAATCTGATTCTCTCCATGCTATTAACAGCATTACTGGTCTGTTTCCTTGCCCTTGGAAGAGAAGAGGGGCCTTAGCTGAGATGCATCGAATCCTCTATAAATCTAAGTGGTGGAAGGTCACCCATATATGGAGGGAAGCCAACAGGGCTGCGGACATGCTTTCAAAAGCTATCTATCCTTATAGAGGGACTTCTCTATCTTCTTCGCATCTCCCCTGAGTTGAAGGCCATTGCTACTGAGGACCAGGCTGGGACCTCTTATGCTAGATTGTAATTTGTAATTTGTTTTTTCTTCTTTTCTTTCTCCTGTACCTGGTTGGGTTCTGCCTAACCCCACTCACTAATCAAAAGGAAAAAAAAAAAAAAAAACTCATTTTTCATGGTTTTTTCCATGTTTTTAAAGGAAAATTGCAAACATAGTAGACAATGGAATTTTATTTTCTATGGAATGATTTTCATAAAACAAATTATTTTTCGTACTTTCTTTTCGTCAGATTAAGATTTAATATTTGACGGGTCCATTGGCTATTGGCGATTTAGGTTTTATTGAATACTTGTCCACTAGAAGCACATTTATGTCCTCTGGTTGGTTCATTTTTTATGAAAAACAAAACTAACGGCAGTGAATTTCAATTTGTATCCATTTGAAAGCTTCATCCTCACTAATATATGTGTTTTCCATTTCATTCTGTTTTGCATTGCAAGAATTTTCTCGAATAAGTTTGAAAAATAAGACTTTTTCGGAATTTTCCGTTTCCATTGTTTGATTTACACATGAAAAAAAAGTGAATTGAACCATTGAGTTCACGTTTTATTTAGGACATTCAATTTATAATGGCATCCCTCAAAATAAGCCTTAAATCTACCATTTCCCTCTAAACTGCGGAATTGAAACAACAACGATCTTAAGAAAGAAATATTACATAGCAAACAATTTTTATCAAAGGAATTTATATGTTATTATGTTTTATATGGTGATATGCGTTTAATGTATTCAAATATATATTCTACAGATTGAAAAAAAATTCTAAATGTGGAATACCTTCTAAACCCAAAGATGTTTTTTTTTTCTCACATGTACGAAGAAACCTTGATAAGTAAGACATCTTTATGAGCCCGATAAAGAAGCTAAATTGCTAATTTGTCTTTATGGATCTTAAAAATGGCATATGCGGTGTGTCATGGGACTAGAATTATGAAGGTCGCTTGTTGATCAAACAAATCAATGGTCTTGATCATCCATGTGGGACCAAGTTTGATCATTAAGACCATATCATAACAATGATTATTTGTGTATTGATGGGTAAGCTGGGGTTAGGCAGACACCTACCCGATATGTTGGACTAAAATTGAAAGAACTACATCCGAGTGAGTGAAGGGTATTCCCGAGGAAGCCCGCATTATATATGGCTATGTATTGATACTAATGAATTAAATGATTTGAACAACATGGTAGTAACGCGGCGCACCCCCCCCCCCCCCCCCCAAGTTTATTTAAAACCTTATAAATACAAATCTCGCCATATACATTTATACTATACAGGAATCAATGGTGATGATCATTGGCATCTCATATCTCCTATTTTCATCATTTGAATTTCCTAAAAATATCATTCATTATACCAATTTGTATACATAGGAGATATGAGATTCCAACGGCATCTACCCTCAAGTAGATGTTAAATCAAAACTAAGAACCGCCCCCTCAAAGTATAATCTTATTTGTGTTTTCTCATGTTGAGTAATCAAAATTATAACCATCTACTTGAATAATTTTTTTGACCTATAGTATGACCTGCCCTTTAATTATTTTGTTTTTTTGTTTTTTAAGAAACCCTAAATTGTTCGTCATGACCTTTATTTCTTACAAATCACGTATTCTCAAAGAAGGCAAGCTCCCCATCAAATATATTGGTCTCCCCCTTGTGACTACTAGACTTACTGCAAAGGATTGCCACCCATTGATTACGAAAATCCGAAATAGCGTAGCTCTTTGGAAGAAAAATACCATGTTTGCTACATCATTGGCAAGGCCATCTGGAAACCCTCCCCTAATGGGCAGTTCTCCTCTCGTAGTGCATGGGATCAGGTGAGACTTCAAAATCCTGTAGTTCCTTGGGCCCATTCAATATGATTTACCATGTCTGGTGAGAAAGAAACAGAAGAGTGTTTGAACAGAAGGAGACTCACAGCAGCACACCCTCTGTGCCGTTCTTATCTCAATACAAGAGAGGATCCTCCACCTCGATGAGATCCCCTCTGAAAGGCATCGCCAAATTGCCTCCAACTTGGAGCTTCCTTACTTGTGCTCTCATTTGCTAGCAACAAGATGTAGGGATTCGGTATAATAAGATAGATAAATCACGCGGGCCCAAAATTTGAAACAATGTAGCTGGGTTCCTCCAGAAACTGAATTTGTCAAGATAAACCCAGATGCATCTTTGATGGAGAACCAAGCTTCCATCAATGTTCTACACTTCAACTTAACCTGTTCAAGATCTGAACCGTCCATCATGTAGGCCCTATCATATATATGTTTTGGGCTTCGATCAGCACTTCTACAGTCTTACGCAGCCCAACACTCCACGTCTCATTGGGACAGCCTCCAATAGTGTTGAAGAACATCTAGTCGATTTCGAAAAACTCCAATATTAGGCGTTACAACTTACAAATCACAAAAAACGAAATGATATTTCTGACCCATTTTTTTCCTTGGGACATACTCCACTAGTGTAAAAGAGTAGTCATATATACACTAGAGTGGGCTCTCTCTCTCTCGCCTTTCTTTTTCCCTCTCCTTCTCTCTCCCTCTCTATCTTCGACCCTCTGGCCGCACATCTCCACCTCGAGGATCGAAGAGAGTTTTCCCTTTCTTTTTTTCTGGTAAGTAAGCTGGGGTTTCTTTTTTCTTTTTCTTGGTATAGTAAAGTTTTCCCTTTCTTATCCCTCTTCTTCTTGGGTTTTTCTTCTTCTTCGTCTTGATGAGATTTTATAATTTTTTTTGACAGCCTAATGGTTTTTCTGCAATTGCATATTAAATTTATTTGTGTTTTACTCTGATCACGTTAGTTTCCTGTGGTCTCCAAGGCCTTTCTTTCGTGTCCTACTATGATCATGCTATTTTCTGAACTACAATAGACTTTTTTTTTTGTTAATGGTTCCGCAGGAACAGACATTGTTCATGGGACTCATTAATTTTCTGAATTTTTATTAGAACTATCATTTTCATGAATATGGATATCTTGTTAGAGTAATTAGGTCAAGCAAGAGGTTGCTTGAAGCATTACACCCAAGGTATCTAATTTGGAATACCAAGTTTGTTGCCTCCAGCCCCTATATATATTAGATACACTAGGATTTTAATAGGTTAGTGGGCTCTAGCCCAAATAGGCCCACTACACCGGTCCATTATCTTATTGGGCTTATATTAGAACATACATGGGTTATATTATATACCAAACAATCTCCTCCTATATTCTACATATAGCACAATCCAATAGATAGATAGTGTAATGTTCGAAACAAAATATTGAATCATCCAACAATCAATGATATCACTATAATACTAATGTTATCACCATATTGTTGCATAATACTAATGTATTATAGTGATAACATCACTTAATAAAAAATTAAAAAAACAATGATATCACTATAATACTAATGTTATCACCATATTGTTGCATGATTCTTTTCTTTTTAATTGCTCTTGAAATAATATCCTTTAATCTATTTCCATTTCCCTGAAAACCTGAAAGATCATTGCTGTCCTGCTACTTAATTTTGTTGATCTTCAAGTGGTTGGTCTGTCTAGTGTTCTATTTGAACCAGCCAAAAGGAAACCCGTTTCTAATTTTTCAGTGATTCTCATGAAGGATAAAGTTTTATAGCCATTTCTTGACATTTCAAGGATATATTTAGGGTGAAATGAATTCTCATGGACTAATAATTTTATAACCGCTTCTATTTTTCTGTCCTGGTACTTATTTGTTGATTAGGAAAACATGTTTAGGGTGAATTGAATTCTTAGATTTTTTCGTTATTGAATTCATCACTGATTTATCTTAGGTGTTTAGGTTATTGAATTCATCACATACCATATTCAAAGAACTCCGAAAGGTTGGGGCACTCGCTTTCCCAGCAAGTTGGGATCTGTCCCCTTTCCTGTTTTGCGCTGCACAAATACTCGAATAAATCATTTTCGCAATTGGCATCATAGATAGAACTAAAAAGTCATCAATTCGTAAAGCATACGGGGCTTCGTGGAAGCCTTTCAAACTCCCTGTTCTTAAGAATAATTGATAAATTAGTTTTGAACTTATTTATTTCCGAACTGAATTAAATCAGTTTGCAGCAGGTTTATATCAGCTTTGGATCAGGTTTGTTATGTTTTTAACAGGTTTAAATCAGTTTTATTACTTCTGTAGCCCGTTTAAATCAAGTTCAGTTATATATCTGATATAGTTTTAAGGTTTATGATGAATAAGGCCAACAGGTTTAAGATGAATTAAGACCGCAGGATTAAATCTGCGTTAAAAATCAGACCCAACCCGACACGTGAAACTATCTTGGGCTCAACATGTTTTCATCATTGTTTACAGAGATTTTAATTCGTCCTTCTGGTTTATTGTTTTCTTATGCGGCTTCTTTTTTTGTTGTTGTTGTTGAAAGATAAATAACAATCCTTATGCAGGTTCTTTGGAGAAGTCTATTAATTAAGATTGTTTGTTTCACTGTATTTTTTTTGTTTGGTAGATGTTTTTTGCACACCATCTTTGCTGCTTAGCAGCCCATTGCAGATTTTTCTGATGCTAAACTGACATTGTGGAAAAACTCTGATCAACAGGACTTGTTTTCACACCAAATTACAGCGATATAGGAGTTTCTGTTAAAAGGTCCTTGAGAGTCCAATCTTTTTTTTTTTGAAAAGGGTAAGAGTCCAATCTTATATTCCATTTGAAGAAGAAAGATGGAGATGGAGAAGAAATCGAAAGGAGAATTCCTCAGTTACGACATAATTGAAGTCAATATCCTTCCTCTCCTCCCGGTTGAGTCACTCTCCAGGTCCAAATCCGTATGCCAAAGGTGGAACACACTAATCTCTTATATCTTGCCAACTCCCCCAAATCTCATACACTATGACTTCAAAATTTTGACATTCCTAGGCATGCCGAACTTGTTTCTCGATTTCATTCCTAGGACTGCCATATAGTATCTCTATCCATTTAGGCCAGAAAAAACAATACTTCAAAACTGTTACACAATCAGAGACCACAAGCTCACAATAACAATACTTTAAAACTCTTACACAATCAGAGACCACAAGCTCACAATACACACTACAATTTTTTTTTGGGAAATGATAACACCCCCCCAAAAAAACCCAACGGTTTCTATGAGAATGGTTCACTGCTTGAGGATAAATTCACGCCCTTTAACATTTTTCTTTAACGGATAACGTTAAATGGGGGGATTTTATCCATCCGGGTGGGGGGGGGGTGATATCATTCCCCTTTTGTTTCAAGATTATGCACGATTGATGAGCATCTTACTGCAGCTAGGTACCCTAACGGACCAAACAATTGAAACACCACTACACAGGAAAAAAACAGAACGAGAGAAAACTAGAAAGCAAAAGATCAAATAACACCCCAAAAACATATAGACAGTGAAGCCATACAAACAGACATCATTGAAAACTTCAATGAAAGAGTCCTCCCTTATGTACCAGCAACCATTCGAGAAATTCAGGGACAATGTGAGTGCAGGTTAGTTCCATCGGACTCCTCGCCTCTGTTGGGAATCCCAACACCTTGAGGCCCCCCTCCAAAACTGGGCACCATCTGTGGCTGCAAGAACTGAAGATAAGGAGGTCTGGATCCCTGAGGAGCATGAAACAACCATGGGTTTGGATTCCCATCGGAAGCAGAGGAACAAGAAAATGGAGCTGCCTTTTGAGTACAATTACTACTATTTTGGTCTCTATCGACACGCTGTAAATCTGAAGTGTTAGACTGTGCTTCATTAATATCTATGCCTCGGTCAGTCTTCTGATTTTTATCTGGTTGAACACTCAAAGGAGAAGAAATTTCAAGTGTTTCAACTTTAGGAGTCGAAGAACGGCATGAAGGGATAGTAGTTGTGGGGAATGCCTTCTCTGGAGGAACGGCTGGAGTGTAGTTAGGGGGGAGCAGATCGTCCCAATTCTCCAACAGCTCTTTGTAGACTTTACGTAAAGTAACCTCAGTGAGACCCGTTACTTTGCAGATCTCAGCCTGGGTTTTGCGTTTGTCTTCTAGTTGGCATGCAAGATATATCGCTGCCGCAGAGATGCTAATCGGATTCCTACGTGTGCAGAAGCATTTGTTGATTACGACTTCTCCAATGTGTGTTGCAAGGTCCTGAGAAGATCATAATAGAGTTACATGCTTATATGAGCGAGGTAAACAAAACTGTTATGCATTTGCAGTGGAGTCATTCTTATGGGAGATACCCGAGCAGATTGGTTCAGTTGGAGAAGACTGCAAAAGCGCGGCATGTGAACTGATATTGAATTGCTATTAATGGGTTGGCCTAATTTCAGGGCTTCACCGAGTATTTTGATGTACTTTCCGATCTCCTTCTGGGGAAGGTTGGCCGCAGTAGAGATTTCCTGTTAACAGAGGAAGTGAGCTTGGATATATGGGGATTAACTAGGGAGTGGACAGTAGTGATGTTGAGATGCATCAGGTCAGCCACTAAGCTTCACAAGGATATAGAATAAATTTATGGCATGCTAATCAAATGAGAACCTTTCCTTTCTAGATGTAGTTCATAATTCAAGGAAAAAAAAAGATGTAGTTATGGTCCCATTCATACAGAGATGGAAAAGAATAATTTTGGAATCATTATAAATAAGATAAGAAGAAAAACTTTGGAGTTTGCCTAAAATCAAAGTTGAAGCCAAACAATAAATGCCAATTCTATCAGTAACAGAAAATGCCTCTTTGAATAATATATCGTGTGATTTTGTATACGTTCTTCAGAGAAAAATCATGAAAGAAAATACCCGGGATCTAAATATACTGCACCTCTGCACTCATTGGACAGTTTATCTATGAGGTTCAAACCAAGGAAGCAGGATTCTTCCTTGGGAGCCTACGATTCCCGCTTTCGATTCCCGCTCTGGCAACCTTGAGTAGGATTCTTCCCTGGGAGCCTTCGATTCCCACTTTAGATTCCCGCTCTGGCAACCTTGGTTCAAACAATTTCACAAGATAGGAGAAGAGGGGGGGGAGGGTGGGGTGCGTGGGGGGGTGGGGGGGTGTTCTCCTTTCCGAACTAGTTCTCAATGGTTTCCCCTTTGGCTAAGAAACGGGATTGAGTCAGTTTTTCGTCCAGGTTTCACTTCACCAAAAAAAAATTCCACTGAAATCTCTAATATTCAATATGAGATGGTGGAAAACTGAGGTGTTATATGATCTCCGGTCCCTTTTTTCTGAATGGCTGCAAAATTTATTAAGAAAATGGGACAATGCCCAAGACCGAGATGGTCACAATACAAGAGAAAAAAAGCACACCACAACAGTAAAAAGAGGAGTCTCCTCCCAGGGGCAGAGGCACATATAGCATGAGGGGGGGCATGCGCCCCCCCCCCCCCCCCCGATTCCCGCTATCAGAAGAGGAGTCTCTTCGATTCCCGCTCTGGCAACCTTGATTCAAACAATTTCACAAGGTAAATTCTTTTTGACAAAACAGAGGCTAATCTATACAGGTGTCCACAATTCTCCTTCACCCAATTTATGTCTTTGGAGCTTTGTAGCTAGCGCAAGAACCCACAAGAGAAATACTGAAATTGCAATAACCCAGAAGTTGGCAATGCATAAGGAGCAACCGTACGACCAAGGTTTTAAATCTCGGTTTCGGTTTCGGTTTCGGTCATCACTGAAACCGAAACGTTTCGGTTTTGGTACGAAATTTCGGACGAAATCTTGTAAAAATTTCACCATTTCCGAAACGTTTCACCGAAATTTCCGAAATTTTGTACTTCACCGAAACGTTTCACTGAAATTTCCGAAACGTTTCACCGAAATTTCCGAAATTTCACCGAAATTTTACCGAAACGAAACGTTTCGGCCGAAATTTCCGAAATGTTTCGGCGAAGTTTGGTACTTTTCCGACTCACAGTGAATTTTGTTTCGGTTTCCACCGAAACCGAAATATTTCGGCCGAAACGAAATATTTCGGCCGAAACGAAACGTTTCGGCCGAAATTTAAAACCATGCGTACGACTAATCAAGAAGTATATCCATAGGATAGGCCGTCAGCATACTCTGGCAGTTACAACCCCAGAAAGCTAACTCAGGAACAAAAGATCTTACATCTCCATATCAGACATTTCGGACTTCACCCAAAAAGAAAAGATCAAGGAATGCCGGAGAATAATCTAGTAAATGGTTGAAAAAGATAGAGGAAACGGTCAAGAAAGGTCTGAAAATCTCCAAGGCTAAAAAAAGAAGACGACCTTGTGAAGAGGCTGAGGCAGCAGGGAAGAAAGCCAAAGAACGGATATCAGAAGAAAGAAAAGATAGGAGAAGAGGGGGGCGTGGGTGGGGGGGTGTTCTCCTTTCCGAACTAGTTCTCAATGGTTTCCCCTTTGGCTAAGAAACGGGATTGAGTCAGTTTTTCGTCCAGGTTTCACTTCACAAAAAAAAAAAAATTCCACTGAAATCTCTAATATTCAATATGAGATGGTGGAAAACTGAGGTGTTATATGATCTTTGGTCCCTTTTTTCTGAATGGCTGCAAAATTTATTAAGAAAATGGGACAATGCCCAAGACCGAGATGGTCACAATACAAGAGGAAAAAAAAAAGCACACCACAACAGTAAAGAGAGGAGTCTCCTCCCAGGGGCGGAGGCACATATAGCATGAGGGGGGGCATGCGACCCCCCCCCCCCGAATGACTTGCAAAATCCCTTTATGCTTCATGGCATGTACATGCATTCTTGGTTAGTTGAATGGCCATGCCCACCCCCCAATGACCAATGGAGGCCAGTGTAAATTAGTCCGGCCCCTCCAAGTGTAAATTCCTGGCTCCGCCGTAAGATAGAGGAGGACAAAGAGACAAGTAAAACCATGGAGGTAGAAAATCAAATAGCTCGAGCCCTGACTTAAACACTCCTTCCCTGACTAACAGGTCAGCATCTCCATTCGCAAACCTTCTTATATGCTAAAAGACAAAATTAAAACCACGGGATAAGTCCTGGACCTCGTTAAAGAGAGGGGCGAATCTCCAAGAGAAAGAATGAGACCTCTTAAGCCAACGAATTACATTCAAGGCAGCCCCTTCCACCACCACATTGGCTAAGGAGTCTCGACGGAGAAGATTGATCCCCTGATGAACAGCCCTCACCTCCGCTTCGCTAGAGTCGGCTACTCCTATAGGGCCTAAGAACGCCCAGTTTATCAACCCCTCCTCATCCTTGAGCAAGCCTCCTATCCCCATTGGGCCAGGATTGCCCATGCTAGACCCGTCAAAGTTGAGTTTTAATAGTCTTGGGCCAAGCAGCTTCCATTCCTGGATGAATGTACTCCTTACCTCCAAGCTGGTGCAAGGCTCTCACCCATACCACAGGTCAAAAGCGGATACAAACCGGAAGGCCGACAAGATCTTCACCCATGATATAGTTGAGATAGTCACTTTTAGGAACACAAAGGGCTCTTCACCAATCCTTTAAACACTCTGGCATTTCTTTATTTCCAGATCACCCACATGGTAGCCAACATAGAGACATACTAGAGGATCTTCCCTTTCTTTTTCCAAGGGACCATGGACCAACCTTCTAGAAGATCAATGAGTTTCTCAGGGAATACCCAGGATAACTGAATCTTCCCAACAACTTACTCCACGCCTCCCTCGACATCGTGCAGTGAATGAAAATATGATCAACGGATTCCCCTGCCTCCACACAAAGCGAAGTGATTTATGATAAACATAAGCCGGCTACACAACAAATCCACCGTCTGGGCCGCATAGATCCTATTAAGAAGAGCTAACCATCCAAACACACAGACCCGGGATGAGCCTAGATCTCCCACTCTGACAAACGGATAGCCAGAGGATGCAGGTCCATCCACCAAGTGATGGTAGAACGATTTCGCAATGAACTCCCCTGAACAATTATTGATCCAAACCCTTTAGCTATGTTTGGTTGCGAGTGGATGGCTCGGAGAGTAGTTGAATAAGTCAAAAGGGAGGACACAAGCATTTGATTTGTCTAGAAAAATAGTGGGATAATGGTAAGTAGTGTTTAGTTGTGCAGTAGTTCTCTCATAGAGTAGTGGAAAAAGTAGGGGTGTTATTACCCAAAAAAAGAGTGAAGGGATAGATAGGGAAGAGAGAGAAAGGTATTAAAGACAAGACCTTTTCCACTAATCTCCTGCCAAAAATTACTTTTTGGAAGAATTTGGTTCGAAGATGAGTACAGGGGACATTATTGCCACATGGGAACTACATGGGCAGAAAAGCAATAGTGATGTCTAGAACATGTTGGGGAGTCAGAAGGAAGTTCAATGCAATATTGGCAACCAACAAGGAATCAGAATTCATTGGCATTTGAAATTCCAATGAATGCTGAGTGTTTGTGCAACCAAACATACCCTTTGGTCTTCCCCGGACTGTTTAATCTCTGGTCCCTGATAATCTGGAGATTCTCAAAGTCAGATTTTGGAGGTAATGAATTGGGACAAATTTCCTAAAACAAAAAAACCTTGCAGATAGTGATATCTGAAGCTACTCACCCTTGCGTTTCTGCCCAGCACCCCTCATCTTCATCAGCAGCTCTTAATTCGCATGATCTTTGCAGCTGGATCTTTGGTCACATCACTTTAAATATCAAGCAAGGAAGCAAGTTTATCACTCTAAATGCAAGATTACAACTCTTTCTTGCAGCTTGTAAGAACTAGTCCCGAACTTCTTCCCTTCCTCGGGCATACACATACCAGTTACACTGGCATTCTCCAACAATTGACACGAAATCCAAATAATTAGTGGATGTTCTTCTTTCCACTATTTTCGGGTTAATGAAACATTGACTGATCCCAACACCCATAAGATGTGCATCAAAATCACAAAACAAGGATGATGCACCGAAAAATGTAAGTAAGGATGTCTAAACATGTACCAACAATGCAATCTTAAACAGATAAGCAGAGTGTTAGTCCAGCAGACAGATGATGAGCAATTCCATTGAATCATACTATAAGATGCTGATTAATGGATATAAAAAAATATAATAGAATGGATCCATTATTTAATACATAACAAGTCATCATGAATTACAAACTTATCGCTATAGAGAAGGAGGAGCTCCATAATCCCATGCTTTTGCATAAAAGAGAAGGAACTGGGAATGCCCATATGAAATCCAGATTCCAGACCCAATTGCCCAAAATTCCACCTCCCCAATAAAACCTAGTTCTCACAAGAAGAAAATGTTAAAAATAAGAAGTAGAACCGTTATTAAAAGCTCAATAT
Organism: Tasmannia lanceolata; assembly: GCF_043159265.1. Taxonomy (NCBI): domain Eukaryota; kingdom Viridiplantae; phylum Streptophyta; class Magnoliopsida; order Canellales; family Winteraceae; genus Tasmannia; species Tasmannia lanceolata. Next base: position 13,863,783 of record NW_027518681.1, read on the forward strand.
CTTGCCAAGACTTCAAAGAGACAACTCCTTGAACATAAATCCAAAGTTCCAAACTTAATCAGAAAACAAAACTACCTCTCAAACTTACTTTCTACAAGTTAGCCTCCAAGCTGCCATCTTAGACAAATTCCAAACTAAAAAAGACACGGGGAAAGGAAGAGATTGAGAGAAGGGGAAAAAACACACCAATTCCTCCATTTATACCTGCCCAAGTTACTACTAATCTTCAAAGACCCAATTTATAGACAAAAAAAAAAAAATTCCAAACTCACAAAAAGAAGAGAAGATGAAGAAGAACAATCATTGAATCTCTCATATAAAAATACCAAACCTCTAATAAAACCCAAATATAGGAAAAGAAAATAAATTCATCTACGTCTACCCCACTAATATACCAACCTTCAAATCCCCAATTCGAAGACCAACAATTCAAACTCACCAAAAGAAAGTGAGAGAGAGGGAATCAGAATAGCAATTCAAGAGAAAGAAGAAATACCTGCAGTGTCCTGGGCTCCTGGGCCTCTCGGATAGCCTGAAGGATAGCAGCGGTGGCGAGCGCCTCGACGTTGCGATTCCTCAAACAGGTGGCGGAGGAACAGTCCCTGAAGAGCTGGAACGCGTGGTCCGAAATGTCGTGGTCCAACCCTAAAATCGACGCCACGTCGATGATCTGTAAGTAGGCCCTGAGATTGTCTATTGAAACAGAAGAAGAAGAGGAAGAGTCTAGGGCTCGTTCGAGCTCGGCCAGGTGGCCCGAGTAGGAGAAGGAAGAGCGAGCGACGAGAGGGGTGGGCTCGAGGGACCAGGTGGAGAAGGCGGTGATGAAGCCCGTGGGCTTGAAGGGGTCTTCGTCGTTGTCTTCTTCGTTGTTGGGTTGGATGGCTAGGTCTGGGGTGACGATGCAGAGAGGAGAGTCTTGGGCCTGGAGGAGGAAGAGGTCGTGGGATTGGGCCTGACGCTCCTCCACCACGCGCCCGCACGACCTGCACTCCGTTATCCAACGCCCTCCTGACGACGTGGTGCCGCTACGCGCTTCCTGCGCACTCGAGCAGTACGGACATCCCCCCATCTCTCTCTCTCTCTCTCTCTCTCTCTCTCTCTCTCTCTCACTGTTGTTTTTCGATTTTGTCTATCGCCCCTCTGTTTCTCTCACTCTTCCAGGAAAAAAAATTCTGCACTAAATGTAATCCATCCACCAAAAGTCCAATAAGCATAAAAAAAAATTGTCAATGAATCTACTAACATCCTAAGTCATTCTCCCTATGGCTCATTTTGAAAGAAGAAAAAACAAATGCATCAACATCAAGTGCTAAGCCTTAGTTCTCCCTCTCTCGCATGTTTCAAGTTAGGGTTGTTTTTGTACTATCATTGTATCATCTTTCTCTTTATCAAATAAATCGGTAGCCCCCCCCCCACGCTAAACCTCAGCTTACCCATCAAAAACAAACATCAAGTGCAACTACTTATATCTATGCAATTATGCATGCAAAAACAAGCCACTATTACTGTCACACAAACAAATTTCCTATTATTATAGAAACAAGCCGCTATTACTGCAATAGGAGAAGCTAATGATGCAGGCAGAAACAAGCCAATTGTTAAGAGTGCACCGACTCTCTCTCTCCCTTTCTCTCAATTTCTAGAATCCTCTTTCTAGAATTCTCTTTCTCCTTTTCCAAGACGATCTCCACTCTAGAAATTTCTCCACTCTTCCTTATCCCCTTTTTTTAAAGCATTGCTCTAGATGTTTCTTTCTAGAATTATCTAATGCTAGAAGAGTGTAGCCACCATTCTAGAATAATTGGGAAGCATCTCTAGCAAGTATAAAAAGGAGGCATCCCCTTCCATTTGGGCATGTAGAGTTCAAAGCTTCTCTTCACAATAAGTAGAGAGTGAGTGTGTGTGATGCGAGCAAAGCGATTGTGGGTGAGAAACTTTTGAGTGTATGCAAGTTGTGTACTTTTGAGCTTTTATATTGAATAAAATTAGTTCTTCTACCACTCAAATTTCAACAAGTGGTATCAAAGCCAGGTTATCAGGGATCGTTCTATCCGGAAGTTCTGCAACTATACAGTCAGGGATTGTGAAGCTTATTGGTTTGGGACCAAGCTTACTTGGTAGAGTGCAGGGCATCACCAAGTCACGATGGCAAATATTTCTGGTTCGGCTAGCATCATGGAGAAGCTCAATGACAACAACTACAACAATTGGAGTGTTCGCGTACAATTTTACCTGCTTGGACAGGACCTGTGGGATATTGTCGGCGGCGAAAACACCACCTACTAATGCTGAGGAGTTGAAGAAATGGAAGATTAAGGCTGGTAAGGCTATGTGCGTCCTTACAGTAACTATTCAAGATGAATTACTGCAACACATTAAAAGCGTGAAAACGCCAAAGGAGGCGTGGGACACACTAGCGGCTCTTTTTGCACGAACGAATGATGCTAAGCTCCAGCGGCTGGAGAACGAGCTCCTATCATCTTTACAAAAGGATATGACAGTGAGTGAATATATCACAAAAATTAAATCTATTTGTGAAGAACTTTCAAAATTAGATCCTACAAATGCCATCTCCGAAGCACGAATGAGGAGAATAATTATTCACGGGTTGATGCCGGAATATAACGGGCTTATTACGGCAACCCGTGGATGTGCCAAAGAGCCAACTCTTATAGAATTGGAAAATATAGTAGCCAATTAGGAGGCCTTAGACAGACAAACGTCTACAACGTCAGTAAATGATGACAAGGCCCTGTTTAGCAAGAGAAAAGGATTCAAGAACAAAAATGCTATGAAATCAAGAACTGGAGGTGATCGAAAATATCAAGAAGATTGGAAAGGAAAGGGATCGCAGTAAGGGGGAGCTCGACAAGGACGAGACACCGAAGATAAGAAATATCGTCGCCAAAATAACCAATGTTACAACTGCGGAAAATGATGACACTTTGTACGGGACTGCTGGTCCAAGCGATGGAGGGTAATGCAGCAACCTCTACCCAAAATGAGAATGACAGTGAAAATGAGTGAGATTTTCAAGCATCACTTGCCGTTGAAGACCCCACAGAGCTTGCGGCCTCATGCGTCATAGAACCAGAGGAGGAGTCTGCACTTGTTACGGTGAGTGATAAATTAATTAATTATGATGATGATTGGATTGTGGATTATGGATGCTCTAATTATATGACTGGAGATATGGAGAAAAAAGTCAGATGATAAAGAAAGAGATGCCGAAAAATATTCCATGAAAAAATCAACAACAGATCTTCCAAAAATCTACCATGAAAAAATCCACAAATCCCCCATGATATACCAAAAATAAGGCATGTGGATATATCACTTCCCATTGCTTGGTGACATCTTATGTGGATAAAGCACAAATGGGTGCTACTATAAAAATAAGGGATGACATTATGGTAAGATATAATCATGGTTTTAAATTTTTGCTTAAATATCTAAATCATTACCAAAATTTAAAATTAAAATATTTTTACCAAAATTTAAACCAAAAATGAAATTGCCACCTAAATTTTGTTTTCAGCTCAGGCTGAAACCGTGGCTCAGGCTGAAACCGTGTGAAACTACCTATAACTCCAAAAGCTTAAGCTGTTGGAGAAGGCGTTATTTATTCTTTTATACTTTAACACTCCTCCTCACGTGTGGCCCCTCTTTCTTTGGGTTGGCCTACACGTGGCACATGCGGCCCCACTTCTGGGTTGACCATTGCATGTGGATTTTTGACATCAAGGAGGTTCGAACTCGGAACCTTTTGCTCTGATACCATGTTAACTTACCAACTTCTCCAAAAGCTTAAACTATTGGAGAAGGTGTTATTTATCTTTTACACTTTAACAAACCGAAATTTTAATCGATATAATTGTTGAAATCAAAGCTTACCGGCATGTGCCCTCTTTTAAGCATGGTATGTAGTGAACAAGAGTTACATGGTCCGTCCATTGAACAGTCATGACTTGGTCACTTCTTGATGACCGGGCGCTACGAGAGACGGTTTTTTGTTACCCTCTTGTTTTTCAGTCTTCCGTCCATTTGTTTTTTAGACGTGCAAGGAAAACACACCTTTGTGAGAGAGTTCCGTAACAGCCCACTTTAATTATGTTTCCCACTATTTTAACCAACCAAAAAAAAAAATAATGGGTGACAACGTCTAAAATATGAGAAATGCTAGACTGAAGGGAGCCCTTGCAAAAATGAGATGAAAGGGCTCCCCCATTAGCTGCAAGTCACTCTAGCGCATTTAACATTCATTGACGTTTACATTAGAATGACATGCAGCCAATGATGGAGCCCTTTCATCTCATTTCTTGCAAGGTCTCCCTTTGGTCTAGCATTCCTCCTAAAATATTTCTATACAGCTGGAAGCTGGTACTGCCACCACCCGCTTTGGTACATTTCCACCCAAGGCCTAATAATTGATATAATATTTGAGTCTTCCCACAAGAAAACTTAACCTAAGCGGTTGACTTATGTACATTAATCTTAAAGATTAGATGGCCATATGCACTGGGACTATAACTATTAACAGGGGGTGTCAATGGATCCAGACGGTCCGATGGACCATCCGAATCCGAACTTTAATGAACAGGATATAAGCATACCAAGAGGGTTCATGGGCATATTTCGGATTCCCAATCATATGATCCGAAGATTTTCGGATAGGATCCAGGCATGCTGCGAAAGTCCTTAGGGACAGTCACGATCTGAAATCATCTCACAGAAATACCCTCAAAATAATTACAACATCAATGTAAAGTGGGGGTATTCTCTTCAAAATAGCCATATTCTTTTAGTAGCTCTCAGTTTCCATCTTTATTGAATGAAATCTCCTTTTTCCTTTTCGAAATAAAACTCCTCTTCCTTCCTGTGTAAGTAACCATTCCCCATTTGTGGAACGAACATCTCATCTTCCTATCGGTAACTCTAACCCATCTACTCCATTGACACTAATGTTCTGTCTTTAGTCATTGCTCTCACCCTCGCCATCGCTAGTCATTGCTCTCTCTCTCTCTCTCCAGCAACACTTCTGCCGGTGAACCATAACACTTCGATTAGAAGAAGATGATGATACATGTCAGACAAAGTGCAGCATGAATAAGGGAAGTGACACTACCAATAACAAATATTGTCGAAATGGCAGCTGTTGTGGGAGTTTAGGCCATGTTGGCTTTGGATTTTGAGAACCGATTGCTAGCCCAAAACTGAATATTGGACTCAAATTTAATCGGTTCTCAAAATCCCATAATCCTGTAATTGGGTGGTCATTCTATACACTTAAGATGACAGGATGCATTAAATATGATACAATGAAAGAGCTCAATTCCTTGTATTTGTATACTTGTGGTTGGATACAAGATCCACTGCGTTAGGATTACAGGGAGTGAGAGAAACTTTGTCTCACAAATAGGATCTCTCGTAGGCCAATACATAGATAAACTGGGATATCGGGCTATCGGCTGAGATGAAATGATGCTTATAGCATGTATAAATCTTACAGAGTGACCAGTCCTTGATGGGCCCACTGCATAGATGCTCTAAATCGATTAGCAGAGTATCAATCAGTCTAATATATGTGAGTTGCACCCTATTATAGTGCGATAAAATTTAACTAATCAGTTTTCCTACAATTATTTCCGTTTATAAAGTAATTTTTAATATCATCCCATTTTCATGCCCAAAGAAGACAAGGTTCTTCTCCTATTTCGGCCACGAAAATTTCATGACATGGTGAGAGAACCAATCCATCACGCAAATTTATCAAAAAATTAAAAAAAATACTCCCCGTGCTTATACACGTAAAGAACTCCACGATTATAAATTAGAGAGGACTAAAGAAAAGATGGCAGCAGTACAGGAAAGAACAAAATGGCCTGCAGATTGACTACTTGGAGCCTCTTCTTCCATGTTCTAGTTTTATTTGTAAGTCTTCTTCTAATGTTCTTAAGCATGATTTGAATTATCTAACTCTCTAAGTTCTTGTGGTTTTGATCTTATTGTAGTGTACTTATGGGAGTGAAGCTAGAGATTCACCCAAATTCCCATTGACGAAACCAGTTCAAGACCTCGTCAACTCACAGAACCATGTAAATCCACCGCTAGATGACATGTATGATCCCATGGATAAAGATGTTAAAGATGATCAATCCCCATATGTCAAGGATACTCATCAATCACTACATATAATGGATGGTGCTAAGCATGGCCATGAAGAGGCAATTGAGATGGATATCACTTCTGAGTATGCAGATGATCTTAAACGGATGCATGATGTCCATGAAATGCCACATGTATCTTCTCTGAGTCCATCTGACCCCGATGATGAATCCCAAAATGCCAAGGACACCCATCAATCACTACACGTAACGGGTAGTGGTTCTACACAGCCAATTGGGATGGATATCGCTTCTAAGTATGCAGATGACCTTAAACGAATGCATGATGGGTATGAAATGCTACATGTATCTTCTGTGCCTCCATCTGACTCCGATGATGAATCCCAACATGCCAAGGACGTGAAGGTTTCTGTTTACCATAATTAAGGAAACTAAGGAACAATCTATGTTTTAGTTAATTATCTAGCTAATGGACTCTATCTCAATGGCTTTGCACTTTGTAATTTGTAGTCTCCAATATTAAGTGTGGCTCGGTAGTTTGTACTCTGTACCGCATTCGGTATTATATGGTGAATGCACTCAATAAAAGTTTACTTTGGTGTGAAACATATTCGGGGTTGCCATGAAAATCGTTAGGCATGAGATCAGATTGAGACCTGGGACACCTTTACTTCCATCAAATCAAATGACATTGATTAATCTAGTTATTCAAGAGAAACTAAGATCATGCCTGTATATGCAATCAAGATCGTCCATCATGGGGATTGATCATAGCGTTTTGAAAGCCCTTGGTTTGGAATAATATTTAATGATCGTGAGGAGATCCATACTTCGAGCTAAGTCATTGGGAATTATGGGCCCCAAGATAAAGGGTCAATGATTTGCTTTATTCATTTGTTTTTCCCTATACCCAAAAAACTTTTCCATATGATGATCCTTACGCTCCAATATGTTTAGTGTAAAATGGACGGCACAGAAACTTCAAAATAGTAGTCAGAATTCGGATCAGACTTTCCTTGTACGATCTATCTGCATCATGGGCCAACAAATGAATAGTTTAGATCATCCACATTGGCAGGCCCAAGTACTATTTTCAACCATCGATCATATAAAAAATCTTCGAGAACAGTTCCATCACAAAAGAAAAACAATGAGCCTTGAATTCAATCTCCACCTTCCCCACCTCTATGCCTGCATAGAAAAAAGAATGGCTGGAAAACACAAGCAGTTGAACATGATTATCATTCTCAGTTTTCCTCACATTTACCTTGCTAGGCCTTTCAATAAATAACCAAAACAAGATAGAGGGAACTCTACCGTTTAAAAACCTCTCCACAAAACCGCTTGAGTTGAAACTCAGTGCTGCTCCTCCAAAAAGGGAGAAAAAGGATATAAAAAATTTACAGATGTTTCAGAAAATGTATATACACTCTGCCTCTAACTTCCTACTCTTCTACACTCTGAATCTCGCCCATCATAATGCGGTTACTAACAACGTTAAACCCTAACACTGATGGACTAACCTTCTTCCCCTTCTTTACCTTTTTCTTCCCTCCACCCTTGTTGGATCCATCAGGTACTGTTGAGATGTCCGGGTCAAAGTCGACAGTGCCCATACCGTCAGAATTTACATGATCGATGCCAAACCCGGCTACCTTTCTGTCCTTCCGAGCTTGAAATGCAATTTCGATCACATCGGCTGGCAACATCTCCTTGTAGTTGAGGAACTCGTCAATGAATTTGTGGTCAGGATCGAATGAGCTGAGATTCTCTATCATAAGTGTTTCCGCCTCAGAAGTAGGTTGCTTCAAACAAAATTCCAGGAAACTTGTATCTGATATTGAGGAAGTTAAGAAAAAACAACAGACAAAATCAAAATTGAGAAATAATTGAACCAAATGCTAGGCTCATGCAATTGATAGATTTTCTGAGCTTTCCCTCTGATAATTATCAATTGGGATTAAAGATTTTGGCTCTGAAAATGAGTCATTAGTTGATAAAGTCAACCACATAAAAGGAAAGGAGAAAACAAGGGTTAGTAATTATTATTCATTATTTCAGAGAAGCGAAAAGGATACCCTTTGTTCCAGTTAGCCTAACGGACTCGCTCTCACACCAATCTCTGAAATCCATGGCCTCTGAAAAAAGAAAAGGAACCCAAAAGTTTAAATAGAAGCCTTAAATGTAACCATTTAAGAGATTGCCTGAAATGTAACCATTTAAGGGATTATGATGGACATACCTGCATATTTGTTTACAGCATCTTTCCTCCCTTTGGAAGATGACTGGGCGGAAGCAGGTGACAATGAAAGAAGATAATCGGCAGGCCTGCCGCTAGACGACTTCTGTCGACTCAATGACCCTCCGGCAGCTCCTTTCACAGGGGTGCCTTTCGAACCCCAGGTGCTAGGATTTGCAAAAGATGGGAAGTCTGACCTGCTTGTCAAAGGATAATAATAATATAAGCAATCACAAAATTACAGTTAACCATATAATAATGGCGAGGCATCGAAGTCCATAATTATCAATTTCTTAAGACAAATCAGTTCATTTTCAGAATTGCACACGTTGGTAAGTGGAAATAACACAAGCCTCAAGAATTGCATCATCAATGCACATGTTTAAAAAACACTGATCGACTCAGGATTCAGCCAAGTCAACTTGGGGTGTGCTCCAAATGCCATGTGAATCTGATTTTCATTAGAACCAGCTAGTTTTCAATGATATCAGAGCTCAACATGGAAATCAAAAGACCAATTTTAAGTCAAGCGTGAGCTTTTGAACAGTGTTCCAGGTATCAGTTTAGCTTCGACAAGGAAAGGTACAGATGCTATTCATAAAACAAGGAGCCACAGATACATGTGAAATGGCACCAGAAAATACAGAATATTTCATGATCATGCGCAACCTATTAGGGAATAAGGATTGCAATATTGTACCTCCTAATGTTTTTCCCTTGTTGCTCTCGAGAGCAGCCTCTTGTAGTATATTATGGAACCCTAGGCGAGTATTGTTTGAGAATGTTACCAGTTAACGAGGTTGTTGGCACACCCTGCATGTTTACTGGTATTTCTGGTCGATGTTTATTGTCTGGTTCCTTCAGCATAATGTCAACTAGTCCAATCGGTTGAGAATGTAATAAAGGAACTGGAGAGCAGCACCTAGTGGTGAAGTGCTTTTGGCATACTCAACAGAAACTGAGGATGTTCCAGTCTTCTAGCTGGGAGGCCATTGTGGAAATATTCGTGAACTATCTCATTTATTGTATAAGCGGCTGCATATTCCGCAGGAAAGAAAATTCAATATGAGTAACTTTTTTGTTGAAAGGCTTCCAATATAAAGTAACTTAGACCATATTGATCTGTGGATCTCAATGGCAATGACGAAATAGCAAGAATGGACAAAGTGATTTACTTGGAAGTGGAGCTCAACATGGAAGGAAGACATACGTTCAGTGATATGAAGGATGTACATGGACATAAGGAGATTTAAGGGTTAGAATGAGTAAAGGATTTTGCTTTGCTTGGAACAATGTAAAGATGAACTGGCAGTTTGGACACAAGAGGTAACAGTTGTGAGCAACTATGCAACCAACGCAAAGAGGTTCAAGTTTTTAGTGGAATGAAGCAGGTTTCTTGATGTGGCCTTGTTCGTGCCTTCAATTTTTCCTCAACGACAAACCCATGTGACACCTTAACATACCGTATGTTAAGGCCAGTCTGCTTCAATAAAGGGTCCGAAGACCCTACATGCCTGACACGTCTCGCGCCCTTATCGAAAAGCTCATAAACTACAAGCCACTCGAGCCTACCCGTGCTACTAGTGATGCAGATAATAGGCCAATAAGTGGCATATTTGCCCATTAGGATTTATATTTCCATGTTATTTAGTTTAGGAATTTATTTTCTTGTTATTTAGATTCTAGGATATTTATTTCCATGTTTTTAGTTGTTAGGACTTTTATTTTCCATTGAATTTTAGTTCAATTGCCTATAAATAGGCCTCATTGTATTAGGAATTTTAACTTTTGATGATTAATTGAATTGATCGAGATTTCTCCCCGCTAATATTCTCTTCTTTCTAGTTCTCTTCTTCCCTCTTCTCTTCTCCCTAATTCCTCCTCTTCTTCTCTTCTTTCTTCTATTTCTCTCTTCTTCTTCTCCTTTTATCCCCTTTCTTCTATTTCTCTTCCCAATCCTACATCAAATTTGGTATCAGAGCAAACGATCCAAGGTAACTCCAAAAGATTGAACCGTGAATCGCCTTCAATAGCCCAAGTCCATCTTTAACCCTAGGACAAAAACCCTCTTTGTTATAATTGGTTCACATCAACCCATCTTCATCTTCTTCTAACCCAATTTTTTCTTTTTTTTTCCTCGAAATCTATCCGGTAGCCAACCAAATTTCAATAAGACAAGAAAAAAATAAAAACTATTTGCAGACCATCATCTTTAGTTCTCGAAATTATCAGTCAATTACCAATATAGATTGATTGATTGAAAAGCCATCCCAACAAGTCTCACTGCCTTATACCTGTACCCGAAATCAAAACCCCAGCCCAAACATCTTTGAAAACTTATTGCATCAGCCTTTTTTTTGTCAGTCCAAAGCCCAACCAGAACCCATACCCTCTCTCTTCTTCTCCCTGAAAACCCATCCAACTTCCTCTTTTTGCTCACAGATCCTTAACTTTTGGCCCCACCAAAAATCCAGTCCATTTCCGTGAGGGAGAAGGATAGTCTTCAAAAGTTTCTATTTTTTGGGACTCTTTTATGCTATCTCAAGAAAGGCAAGTTTCCTGCTGAAGGTCATATCCGGTGAAAAGGTGAAAGACAGACTTTCTTTTATTTTTTCCATAGCAGTAACTTGTAAAGCAAGTTACCAAGTATCATCATTGTTGTCACTGTTATAAATACTTTAGAAAAAGTATTTTTTATAAAAGAGTCACGTGACCACAAAGGAAAGTATGTTACTTATTATTTTCTATAATAGTTAACTTGAGAAAGTAGTCACGTAGCCTTCTCCAGTTGTTAAAAAAGAAAAGAATATTAGAAGGGAGAAATCTCAATTAATTCAATTAATCATCAAAAGTTAAAATTCATAATACAATGAGGCCTATTTATAGGCAATTAAACTAAAATTCCATGGAAAATAAAAGTCCTAACAACTAAAAACATAGAAATAAATATCCTAGAATCTAAATAACATAAAAATAAATTCCTAAACTAAATAACATGGAAATATAAATCCTAATGGGCAAATATGCCACTTATTGGCCTATTATCTGCATCAACTAGTTTGACCTCATCATGACACCACTTTAAGCTCACTTCTCGTGATCTGCCTTCATCACGAGCCCACCAAACACAAGGCCCTCAAGCCTTCTGCAAATTCATCCAAGTATAAGGCACGCCCATGCCAAGCACAAATCCACCAAGTCTCGCAATCTAGCTGTCCAAGGTACATATGCCATGACTCAATCTGCTGGACCAAAGGTCCCGCACAACAGCTGATGTGATTTAGCCTTAGAATTATGTGAACGTGTATGTCTTATCTTATTTAGTGCCTTTATTTTTATTTTTTATAGTCATATTTTATTGTAACTAGATGTGGGGGATTTCAACATTAACACCATTAACCCTACCCTTACCCTTTTACTCAATGGTTCATCACCTACTATCCTAAAATCCATCCCCAATCCACTTACCGCATATCACCCACATAGCAATAACTCAAGCCCAAAACTAACTTAATCCCCCTAATATCCTATTGGCTCTCCCCATAGCCCACCACTTAAACTCCACAACTCAACTCCTTTAAAACCCAACACCCTCTCCCTTGACCTAACTTCGGACCAAGGTTACCTGGAACGCAGTTCATTCCGGTACGCGGTACGGGAACGGGTACAGGGTACGATGGTAGCCCGGTACGCGGTACAATGAGAGTAGGCTAAGTCGGTTTGCTATTTCGCCTCGTTGGTGGATTTGGAGCGCAAATCTGGCTCGGTCTGGTACTATATATATACATAATTTCATTCTATAGCCCATACTACATACATTTAATAAACAAAACCAAAAACCCCGTGTATGCTGTTCATATATATTATCAATGAAAATTCTAGATCCAATCCAATCCAAAATATATAAAACTCCATAATATATAAAATATGAAGATCTCCAAATATCACTAAATTAAGTACTAACATATATTGCATTCTCAATCTTAAATGAAAGCAAACAGAAAATAACTACCCAGTTCTTAAATAAGAACGTAAAAACATGAACAAATTAATAAACTATTGTACAACTCTTTTTTCTTAGTCCACTGAAGTGTTCTCTCTCTGTGCATCTCTCCCTATCCCTCGGGTCGCCCGGGTCGCCATTTTTTGCAATCCGGGTCGCAATCGACCCACATTTCGGATCGGCAACCCCGGATTGCGGGTCGGAGGGCAATCCCGGTAACATTGCTTCGGACGTGGATAAAAAATCCCCTCTCCTCCCCCTCCTCCTTTCTCCCTCTCTTCCTTGTCACCCATGTCTTCTCTTTGCCCACGGTTGTGCAGCCCCTCTCTCCCTCCTGCCAAGTGTGGCGGGCCTATTATTTTAGCAGTGGAATAACCCATGCGGCGCCTCAACATACGCATATGCTAAGGCCAGCCTTCAACTCGTGCAAGGCTCTGAAGGTCTTGCACACCCAACACCTCTTGATGCTTCATATGTGCACACATAGTTGCCGGAAACGTTCAAGCATGTCACGGGGCCAACTCCCTCCTATAAGGGAATAGCCAACCAACCCTCTCAACCAAGAGTGCCCACCAAAGATGGTGTTAGCTACGTGCCCTTGAAATTTTACATGACATCGATGGCCCAAAATGCCAATTGCGTCCCCGTGACACGGAGCACGCTATGAAGACTGGGTTGTGCCCTGAACTGTTTCCTCGTGACATTCCCCCACCTGATAACGTTGATGCCCTCGTCGACACTTAGCAATCTGCGAAGCTCAGTTCCACAATAGCAATGACTTCACAATCTTGAAAACAGCTGCCACTGGTACTTCAACAACTTGGCCCTCACTAGAGGTGCAACTCGGGTCGGGTTGGGTCGAGTTGAGGCCAAACCCGAACCCGAACCCGATTTTCAAATCGAGTCGGGTCGGGTTGGGTCGGGTTATGTGATAATGGTTCACTGCTCCAGGATAAATTCACCCCCTTGAGGCTAACGTTTCTATTTCCCTTGAAAACTTAACGAATAAGTAATGTTAAAGGGGGGATTTTATGCGTCGGGGGTGGGGGGGGTGGGGAATATCATTCCTTTTTAGTTTTTTGACTTTTAGCTTTTTAGGTAATATTCAAAGTAAAATAGAAAATCAAAATATTTAAGAGGGAAATCAGGAAGGCAAATTTGCAACTTTCATTTTTAGTATATTTTATTATTTTAAAAATACAAGTTGGGTTTTGGGTCGGGTTCCCGACCCCAGTGTTACGAAAAGCGTACGATTTGCGATTCAAATAGTACGATTCAAATCGAATCGTATGTAAAACAATTTGAATTGTTAACTTGAATCGGTTTTAGCTTGAATCGTACGATTCACACTTGAATCGTACGATTCAAGTGAATCGTACGATTCAATTTATGCCTATATTTTTGCAAAAAGTGGGCCCCACAGCAGAACTTAAAGCCCCAAAATCATTTTTTCTTCTCTCGACTTTTATTACGAGAACCAAAAAACCCTCGGTCTTTCTTCCCAACGACTTAGGGTTTGCAAAAACCCTCTTGCCGTCAACTTAGGGTTCGCCAAAACCCCTCCTCCATACAGTCCAAGACTCGAAGAAGAATAACAAGAAGAAGAAGACTCTAATCCTAGATATGTTATTTTATTTTATTTTTCTCCTCTTCCTCTGCTTCTCATTTCTTCTTCTTCTCTTCTTCCTTTCCCCTTCTTTTTCCTTTTCATTTTTGCACCTTTTGTTTTGGATTTTGAGAACCGATTGGACTCCAATCAGTTCTTAAAATCCAAAACAAATAGGGCTGTTTTTTTTATAATTGGAATGGGCTCTGTTTTTGTTTTTTTGGATTTTGAGAACTAATTTGGAGTCCAAAACTGATTATCATACCCAAATTTTCATTTAATTTTGGGCCAAATAATCTGTTATGGACTCTCAATCTATTTTCAAAATCCAAAACAAACATAGCCTTAATTTTGAGTTCAAAATCATCATTTTTGTAACTTATTTGGATTTTGAGAACTGATTTCGTGTCCAAAACTGATTATGAGACCTAAACTTATGTTTAATTTTGGGCCAATAAACTATTATGGACTCACAATCTGATCTTAAAATCCAAAACAAACAGAGCCTTCATTTTGAGTTCAAAATCATCATTTTTGTAACTTAATTTTGAGGCTATGTTTGTTTTGGAATTTGAGAACTGATTTCGTGTCCAAAACTGATTATTAGACCCAAATTTACGTTTAATTTCGGGTCAAATAATCTGTTATGGACTCACAATCTGATCTCGAAATCCAAAACAAGCAGAGCCTTAATTTTGAGTTCAAAATCTTCAGTATTGGATTGCTTTAATGTGGGGCACTGGGGCTATTGGGTTGCTTTAATGTGCTGCTATTGGATTGCTTTAATGTGGGGCTATTTTTCCTTTAACTTTAATGTGTCATGTATCATCATTCCTTTTGTCATCTGATTTTTATTTCAGGCATTGAATTTACAAGTTTGTATTTTCTTGAGAAGTTTGAAGTGTAGTATAATTGTATAAAGATGGTCAAAGTTAGATAGGTGGATGTGACATGGAAGTATTGTACGGCGGTCGTTCCCAATAACAAAACAAGATTACGATGTAATTATTGTGGGAAAGAATATTCTGGAGGTGTATTTAGAATGAAACATCATTTGGGACTTACAAAACAAAATGTAGCTGCTTGTACACAAAATTCGGACGACATTGCTGATAAGTTTAAGTTACTATTGAAGGAAAATAAAGAAGAGAAGGAGAAAAAAGATGATGCAAAGTATGATGTAAGGCGGTCGGACTTCTATTATCAAGATACGGACTTCTATTATCAAGATAAGGAAGAAATAGAGGATGCACATATTGCTCGAGGGAAGAGGAAAATGGATGATTTTGTGGTGAAGGGGGATTAAAAACTAACAAGCAAACAACTATCAATCAAGTTTGGAAAAAGGGGGATAGAGATAGAGTTCGCCAAAACATAGCAAGGTTCTTTTACTCGAATGCTTTGTCATTCAACCTTGTTAAATGCCCTTTTTTTACGCCATAGTTGAATCTATAAGTCATTTTAGACATGGATTAAAAGTCCCAAGTAGGGGTGTAAATGGATATTCGAAAATTCGATTACCGTCCGCATCCGAATCCGTTTAAAGCGAATATTATCCGAATCCGCTTCAAGCGGATATTATCCGAATCCGCTTCAAGCGGATATTGTCCGAATCCGTTTAGGAGATATCCGGTTCTTAACGATCCGAATCTGGTAAATTGTGCATCCGATCCGTTTAACATCCGAATCCGACAAGTAAATCCGCTTATCCCTAATATCCACATCTGTATCCGTATATCCGAATTCGAACCCGGATTCGCATGCAAACTCGGATATCCGGTTACGGATGCGGATATTCGCATTCAAATTCAACTTCAATTAGATAATTTTGGATATTTAACCAGTTGATTTAAAGTTACAGACATGAATCGAATTCGAATACGGAAACGAATTCGGATATGATTTATTCGAATTTGGATATTCAGATACGATTTGAATCCGGATAAACGGATACGGATAATATCCGAATTCGAATAATATCCGTCGGATGCGAATTCGGTAACGAATAATAATTATCCGTCGGATTCGGATACGGATATTGAATATTGTAATCGAATTCGAATTCGGATATAGCACTATCCGATTCGAATTCGATCCGTTTACACCCCTAGTCCCAAGTTACCATGAAATGAAGAATACATTCCTCAAAAAAGAAGTGGAGAACATAGAGTCTATGATGGAAGAATATAAGAAAGAGTGGAAGAAGACGGGTTGCAAGCTTATGTCAAATGGTTGGACGGATGGGGTGAATAAATCCATTACCAATTTCTTGTTGAATAGTCCAAAGGGGACAGTTTTTTTTAGACCAGTAGATGCTTCTGATATCTCAAAAATGCAAATAACTTGTTTGCTCTACTTGACTCGGTTGTGGAAGAAGTGGGAGAGGAAAACGTAGTGCAAATTATCATGGATAGTGCGGCTGCATATGTGAGAGCAGGACAGTTGTTGATGGAGAAGAGGAAAAAATTATTTTGGTCTCCTTGTGCCGCTCATTGCATAGATTTGATGCTTGAAGACATTGAAAAATTACCAACCCATGCAGAGACCATAGCAAAGGCCAGGATGATCACAGTGTACATTTACAATCATAGTCGGGTTTTGTATCTTATGCGCAAGCATACGAAAGGGGAATTGACAAGGCCAGTTGTGACACGTTTTGCAACATGCTTCGTGACACTGAAAAGGCTAAGAGAAAGAAAGGCGGGCTTGATGCAAATGTTTGCCTCAGATGATTGGCAAAAAAACCATATTCCAAAAAAAGCCGATGGGATCAAGATATGCGAAATTGTGTTGGGTGATTCCACATTTTGGCATAGTGTGTATTATTGTTTGAAATGCACATCACCTTTGGTGAAAGTCCTACGTTTAGTGGATTCAGATGAGAGGCCTGCCATGGGATACATTTATGAGGCTATGGACCGGGCCAAAGAGGCCGTTGCAAAGAATTTGGGCCACATAAAGAAGAAATATGAGCAAATCTGGCATATCATTGATGAACGCTGGGACAAGCAACTTCATAGGCCCTTGCACGCAGCGGGTTACTTTTTAAATCCGCAGTTTCAATATGAGGAGTCAAATGACGTGGACATTGAAATTAAGGTGGGGCTATTGGATTGCTTAGAAAGAATAAGTTCAAAAGAGAGGGTGCTAATTAGTAACCAACTTGATAAGTTCAAGAAAGCAGAGGGTCTCTTTGGACAGGAAATGGCAAAGTTAATGAGGACAGAAAAGCAACCAAGTAAATTCTTTACGTTAAATTTTTAATTGAATTCTTATTCTTTAGAAATTATCATAATTATTTTTTGAAAAAATAGGTTTATGGTGGGACACCTTTGGAGATGAATGTCCCGAGTTGCAAAATCTTGCAATTCGAATTGAAAGCCTGACGTGTAGTGCTAGCGGTTGCGAGCATAACTAGAGCACATTTAAGCAGGTAAATGTTAGTGAGTCTAATTTTTTTGTTCATATCTTTTTATTTGTATCCCTTTAATTTTTATTATTAACTTTTTATTTTAGATGCATTCAAAAAGAATAAACCGACTCGAACAAAAGAGGTTGAATGCACTTTTACTTGTAAAATACAATCTTCAACTTCGAGTTCGCAATTCAAATAGGAGGGACAAAAAAGGATTTGATCATATTTCATTATCTGACATGAACTCGGACGATGAGTGGATAACGGAAAGAGATGGACATGTGCTTCCCGAAGACACAACTTGGCTGGATATAGGTGAATGTTTTGTGGAGAAAGTTGCAGGAGATGAGACGGGCGCTGGCTCCAGTCATGCGCCTCAACAAAAGAGAAGACGTTAGCTATTTGTAATTTCTTTTCTTAGTAGTAAAGACATTATTTATTGATATTCATTCATGTAAATGTAACAGGCGTTAGAAACCTCAACAAAAGGAAGGGCAACAGTCAATTGCAAGATGAAGAAGAATTTGGCTCTGCTCCCGACACAGATGATGGAGATGAGGGTGTTAATGTTGAGGGAGGAACTACCAATAGGGGTGTAAACAAGCCGAGCCGGGCCGAGCTTGGCCAGGCTCGACTCGGCTCCTTAAGCTCAAAAGCTCGGCTCGGGCTCGGCTCGAACCAGGCTCGGGCTCGTCTCGGCTCGGCCAGGCTCGCGAGCCTTACCGAGCTCGGGTTATATTAAGTTCACACCCCTCATCTTCCCTAGACAGCCCTATCTAGTGTAATTTGACTACTCTTTTTACACTACGGAGGGTAGTCCAAGTAACAAATGGGGTTCCAAAAAATAAGTGACATATTTTGCCTCCCCCTTTCACTCCCTAGACAACCCTTTTAGTGTATATATTAATATATAATATATATATTTAAATATATTAAATTCTTAATGAGCCGAGCTTTTTCCAAGCCGAGCTCGAGCGAGCTTCCGAGCCCGAGCCAAAATTGACACCCTTAACTACCGGTGTCGATGACGAAGATGATGATGAGGATGTGAATGGGATCGACGACATCCACGATCTATATTTTATGCAATCATGATATGTTTCATGTTTCGTTTTGTGGTTCATGTGTGAGACTTTAAAGTTGTTTTTGTCTTTTTGAGATCATTATAGAAAGAATGAATGGATTTTGCCATTTTGGTAATGAATGGTTAATTAATTTTAATTATGACAGTCGGTTAAGTGGTTATCAAGCATTTCATGTTATTTATTTTAATGGTTTTGAATGGAAAATTGATAATTACTCTTTTTATTCTTATTTATAATTTTTCCTATTTTTTATTATTCTTTTCAGATTTTCATATATAAATCTGAAAACTCTTACGATTTACGATTCGACCCTTCTTACGATTTATGATACGATTCCGATTTTCAAAACATTGCCCGACACCCCAACCCAAACCCAACCCGAACCCAACCCGGATTTCAGAAAACCCAACCCGACCCGGCAAAAAATCGGGTTCAACCCAACCTGAGTTGCACCCCTAGTCCTCACTGACCTCCTTGCGTCTGCATACTACACTGCCCCAAGTTCTACCTACCACTGCCTTATCTCTGGAGTTATCCTCAACAACGATGGTTTTCTCGGACTCCATCAAATTATACGAAGGTTTTGAGGATCCCTACAAACGTTGATGATGGTTCTGAGCACTCCACCAAACTCCATAAGAGCAGAGCGACCGGACTTGAATCTTTCCCTCAAGCAACTCTCAAGTTCCTCCTCATCTGCACTCGAGCTTCCTTGGGAGCGGTCTTCCGATACGGGCAACTTGCACCCCTTCATTTGTCCCTGAATGTGCCACCACTTCCGGCACAGCACCTGCCACACTTTCGGCCAAGTGCAACACTTGCCACCAGCAAAGAACAAACCAACCACGGGAGCCACTAGCACTCCCAAACAAAGGGACCACGACATCAATCCTGCCTCCTGAGGCCAAACATCCCCTTCTGGGATCAACCAATACAACGCACCCGCTACGCTTGCCGGGTGTAAACCATCGCGGGGAGCAACCTACATCCCCAAGCCACAAAGGAACCATCTCAATGGTCCCGCCCCATCATGAGGCCAAGAGTCTCCCCACTTCGGGATCCTCCACTGCAACAATTAGTCTTGCATCCTTCGCCCAAAGCCAACTTCATCAGACATACCAATCCTTATGCCACCAATAGTCTCCTGGGTACCCGCAGCCAACACTCACACAGTTAACCGCTCAAATCTTCCACCATTCAAATTGAACTGCCCTTTCAGTTTTCTCCAACACTGAAGCTTTGAAGTAACAAGAAGCACACAAACAAACTATGTCATCCCATACCAACACAGTCTGCCCAAATGCCACCTGAGATCACCACACTGTCTCATACCAATACAACAAACCCATTATCAATCTAAGCTGCCCGGGTGCCCGCACCAAGGTCTTACTGACAAGAGCATCTCACATGCACAATTTCTAAAACTGAACCGCCATCCAAGTACTTCAGCCAACACAGCAACGGACCATATCCAACTTCCCATCTGCCACTTCCGACCTCACACATCGGTGGGTTGTTGGAATACGCCAACCCATTCATACCGACGATTGATGCTCTTTCACTGATTAAGCTTCAAGCAAATCCATTAACCAATGCTTATACCAACACTGACGGAACAAATTCTTTCCATGCCGTTGCGCCTCTGTTGCGCCACTCAAATAGAATAGAGGAGAGTTCAAACTTCCAAGCCGCCATACTTTGTGACCTCGTTTGCCAAGCTTACAAGATGACCTGTGCCACCAACACAGCTCAATGATGTCTCACACACAACATTGAGAAAGCTCTGCATCCGCTCCTTAGAAAGAAACATCCCCACACAAATTCAGCTCTTCTTCGGCTGACAAATGGACTTTCAAAGTGTTAGTTTCAAAGATATCCACGACTTTGCGCACCAAGTTGCCACCACTTGGCTAACATTCAAGTTCCTTCCAAATCTGCCACAACTGAAAGCGTTTCCCGTTCTTTTGTGCACTGCCACATTCACTAGAGATGCACTAACCATAGTCTCAAACACTGCCACTTGCTGCAACATGTCAGCACAGACACCGACTGTATCATAGCTCCTGGACAAGTTCTTGCATTCACAACTAGCTCTAATCTGCCACTTCATACCCATCTGATACCAACTATCAAAGCACACTTTGAATTCATAACTTGGACATTTTTGCTCTAATACCAACTGTCACAGGCCTATTGTTTTAGCAGCGGAATAACTCGTTCGGCGCCTCAACATACACATATGCTAAGGCCAGCCTTCAACTCATGCAAGGCTTTGAAGGTCTTGCATGCCCAACACCTCCTAATGCTTCATATGTACACACAATCTCTAAGCTGTTCAACAGGCTACTTGGCTAAGATCATGACATGCACTTCTAGATACTTTGTACACAACCACCAAGCCTTTCATCAAGCTACTGAGCTTGGCCTTGTTGTGCCCAAGGTTTAAAATTTCGGTTTCGGTACCGGTTTCGAAATCGACCGAAATTTCAAAATTTCGGGCGAAATCCGATACCACAAAGAAAATGGTATTTTATTCAATCTTAAATTTCGGCAGAAATTTCGGTAATTTCGGTCGAAATTTCGGTATAATATTAAAAAAAAAAACTGGTATTTGTGTGAAATTTCGGAAAAAACGAAATTTCGGCCGAAATAAATGACCGTTTCGGTTTTTGGTGGTTTCGGTGTCGGTCTCCACCGAAATCCGAAATTTCAGATTTCGGTCGAAATTTAAAACCATGGTCTTTTTTTTTTTAATGGCAATATATTAAAAGAATGGAACCGAGATGGTCCACAGAAATACAAAGAAAAGAAAAATTACATCAAGAAAAGACTAAAAATACATTTCACGGAAGGAGATGATCAAACCATTACAAACCCTCTTTATGGACACCCGATCTCGCAAGGGAATCAGCTTCACTATTGGCTGATCTTCTAACAAATTTAAACACTATAGATGAACCTGAAACAAGATCAGCGATTTCCTCAAAGAAGCTAAGAAATCGCCACGGTGGTGCAACCTTCCCAGATAGCCAACTGATTACGTTAGAAGAATCACCTTCCACAATCACCTTATCGAACATATCCCTACTCATGCGTTTTATTCCTTGAAAAGCCGTTTTAACTTCCGCTTCAGATGAGTCGCTTCTACCAATTGGGCTAGCAAAAGCCCAAGACACCACCCCTGCAGAATTCTTAGCAAGGCCACCAATACCAGCCGGACCCGGATTACCCAAACTAGACCCATCAAAGTTTATTTTCAAATACCCTTCAGGAGGAGCCTCCCATCTTTGAACTATCTTCTCTCTCCTCACCCCTTCCCAACACAGAATTCTCCATCCTTCCCACAGATCAAAAGCTGAAACAAATTGAAACTGAGGAAGACTCTTCTCCCAAAAAATCACCAAAGCAATAATTTTCATAAATAACCAGTAAGATGACTTAGCCACTCCATTGAAAACTCTCGAATTTCTTTCTTTCCAAATAACCCACCACAAAGCTATCAAACACAGCTTCCAAAGCAATTTCCCTTTCTTCTTCCAAGGCATAAAATCCCAACTCAACACAAGTTCTGGTATAGAGTTTGGGAAGATCCAACAGATACCAAACCTATCCAAAATGAGGCCCTTAATCTCCCTTGCATCCTTGTAATGAATAAACAGATGATCAATAGATTCACCATCTTCCATACAAAGCGAACAATAATCTACCAGCCACATTCCCCTTCTTCTAAGAAATTCAATGGTCTGAATCCTCCTACAGCAAACTGCCCAACCAAAAGAGGAAACTGATGGAGGCCCAAGAAATTTCCAAACGGCAACTGCAAGAGAGGAGCTTGAAGCATGTACCAACCAAGAATAAAATGACTTCACAGAGAAGAAGCCAGATGGGTCCCAAATCCAAATTCTTTTATCCACCCCACTTCTTTTTATATAGCAATTCTCAATCAAAAGAAATAACCGAGAAATAGAATTTAACTCCCTGTCAAAAAAATTCCTTCTGAAGCTAGGCTTCCAAACCACCTTGGAGTCCACCATCTCAAAACAATCACACACCAACACATCTTTCTTTAAAACCATGGTTGTGCCCAACTCTGAACCCACTCTCATGATTCAGCATGCATCATGAGTACATCGAACATCAGGCCTTCAAGCCCAATGCAAAGCCCATCCAGTACGAGGCATGACGATGCCACGCACAAATCCGCCAAGTCCATCGACCCGGTAATTCAAGGCACAGACCTATGCTAAGAATCAGTACACAAGGACCAAAGTCCGGCAAGGCAACTCCAACCTTCTTGAAGTAAGGCCAGGTCCAGCCATGCTCTGCTCCGCTAAACCTAAAGACTTAGGCTCTCACACCACCTGATTAAGGGACCACCTGGATAGTCGAACCCCACCAAGGAATGAGGCATTGTGCCACATCCCAATCCGCCAAGCACTAAGGCTTGGTCATCCAAGAAGCAAGATGCCCCATGGACTAATCCACAAGGCGTATACCTCGCGAGGGCAACCGAGGTCGCCCCAGCATGAATTCATGGAAGACCTAGAGATTGACCTATCCACAATGCAGAAGGCAAGTAGTATAGCTAGCCCCCTGTACCGTTCATACGCGCAATGCATGTGGAAACCCAACCCAACATGCACTGTTTTTGGCCCCCGTCCTCGACCAAAGAAACTGGACCATCCCTATGGATAACTCTCAGTCTGCACCCAAAGCTCCCTTAGGGAAAGCACATGAGCTGTAGTATGATTTCCTATTGTGTGCCTCACATGCACAAGCAAGTCCTCTTGCAACCCACAAGCAAACTACCAAGGTTCCGGCCTACACCTGCTAGGCCTATCGGGGGAGAAGTCAGCATGCTACGGGGCCAGCTCCTCCTATAAGGGAATAGCCAACCAACCCTCTAAACCAGGAGTGCCCCCCAAAGGTGTTGTTAGCTACGAGCCCCTGAAAATTTACATGACATTGATAGCCCAAAGTGCCAACTACATCCCCGTGACATGGAGCAAGCTGTGAAGACTGGGTTGCCCTGAACTGCTTCCCCGTGATACAAGGCATGAGGTAAACCCCGTTCCACGTCTCAATCTACCTAGTCCTACAAGCTTTCACCACGGTTCCCTCGTGCACGTTCCAAGTCTCTACATGGCCCTTCAACCACAACCAAAGTTTCTTCCCATAACCTGTTGGGCCTAAGGGGTTGAGGAAACCACTCATTTCCATTGGGGCCCAACCAAGTGCTTCCAATGCCCCTCCCAAGTGGCCAGCTAGCATGCGCAATGCACCCATCCTTGGGCCTAGTGTGGCTCTCCATGGCACCATTGCACGTTTGTGTGTCTAACACGGGAAGCCAACTAGTTTCCCCACGACACTGTAGCTTGGACATAAAACATGTGTCCTCATGAAACACAAGCAAGGTAGCAGACACATCGAATAACAAAACCAACCAGTACATATGTTTACAGTTGAATGATAAAATTGAAAGATTAATGTTATATAGCATACACGTTATTCAAGTTGTAATACATAAAATTGCATCTAGGCAGACAGAGAAGCATGAGTATACAAATAATATGATAAATAATAACTGAAAACAAGGAATTACAGAACTAAGCATGGAGTGATTGACCTGTAGAGCATGTTGGTGTATCTGAGATGGCAATTTCCTAAAACATGGCATCCTCGTTAATCGGTGATGTGCTTCCTAGGTATATTGAGATGCTTAAATGGAATAGTATGTTAATACATCAAAGCTTAGGATGGGATAAATGGACCAAGTGTTTCTGGTTAGATGTCTAGCACATATAGGTGCCGCTGTAGTCATGCTGTCTTCCTAACCTTTAGAGTTGACAAAAGTAAGAGGGTGAAATCCCAAGGACAACAGTCAAAGTAAAAACTGAAAACTGATCCAAAAACACTAAATCAAATAAACAGGATATTCAGATAATTGTACAACTATAAAATCAAATATAAACCACTAGGAAGTTATTAGCTTGCTACAGAAGAAAACATTTTCTTCTTGGAAACAGTTTATATAGACTCTTAATGCAGGAATAAAATTCATTTGAAAGCAGGAATACAATTCAGTAGAAATCAAGGCATCTTCATATAGATGAAACGAAAGTAGTTCCTTCAGGAAAAAAAAAAAAACTTTGAAATTTGGACATACAGCTTGGCTTCTTGTTTTGACTGATCAAGAGGTCCCCAAAACAGATCATCTTCTGTCTTTGATTTTGACTGAGCAGAAGCATTTGAACTGATTTGTATAGGAGATGCAACCTTGGAAGGTGATGAACCAGAAAGCTGCCATGAAGAACCACTTCCACGAGCAGTTCGATTGGAAGGGGCTTTAGGAGGAGTTGGCATTTGGATCTGGTGCTGGATGGATGGCACCCTTTTCTCCTGTTCCTTCTGAATGTCCCTTAATGATGTGGTTTTAGAAAGCTTCCCTGAGTCTGTAGACCATGCTGGAGCAGGCACAGTGTTTCCCTGATCCCCCTTCCAAAGAACAAAATCTCCTAAAGAAGGACCTGATGATGGAACAGGCAAAGCCTCCTTTTCCTGCTGTATGTGGCGGGCATTTTTTCCTTTCTCGGGAAGAATGGCTACATCAGCTAAAGCAACTGGGGATGAAGACTTAACTCCAACACCTTTACCCTTTGCAGACTTTTTGCGGCTCTTTTTAGTATCTTTAGCCTCGACAAAATCATCATCATCAATAGCAGAAACATCCACCTGTGAAGTTGTAACTGGCATGGGTGGCAGACTAGAACCCTTGTCAGTGCCAGTTGGAGCATCCAAAACCTTTTCATTTGTCTTCGCCAAAACTTCGTCAGCCAATAAATCATGTAATTGGCTCTTTTTGCTCTTTGGATTTGGAGTATTCACGGAGTTGCCTATGACAAATTGTGCACTGCCACTCCCTGCATCTTGATGAATATCTTTAACAGTCTTATGCTCTGAAGAAGTAATAACTCCAGACCAAGGAGTTAAAGATGCAGAACTTGGAGGGTTAACAGGCATGGCAATCTCAGACACAACCATGTCTTCCTTTGCCTTTCTCTCTTCCTCTTGTTGAATTTCTAACAGCGACTTTGCCTTGAGGCCAGGAGCAGGTTTCCAAGCTCGATGAGCCGAAGGTACCTGAGTGTTGTGCAACAGCTCAGGTTCAACTTCTCTTGGATCAGCTTTGCTTTCATCAGTTTCATTACCAGAAATGCTTCTGGGCAATGAATCCTGTAGTTGTTGAGAACTGTATGTTTCTGAAATAGATATCCCAGTTTTGATATCTCTGGTTCTCGAAGATGTCGCCTGAAGTGTTTCAACCGCTTCAAAGTTACTCTCAGATTTTGTGTCCCAAAAGTGCGTCTCCTCAGTGTCAAGTTCTTGTTTTAAGTGGTGAGAAGGATTTGTCTTTGTTGTCCCCTTCCCCTGGTCTGAAGAGGATTGGTTCTTTGAATTCCTTTGCTTTCTGGACTTCTTCTCTGAAGTTTTCTTTCCCTCCAAATTTTTCGCTTCTTTAACTACAGGTGATTCAGTATGGCATTGTCCTTTTTTAACTTGTGATTCATCATCAAAAGCTCCAGAAGGATCCTTCAAATCATTAACTTTTTCAGCAATAGAAATGTCATTGTTACCCGCGCCAACAGACGATATAGAAGCAGGAACTGTAATATCTTTTAAGTTGCCAACTACAATAGCTTCATTAGGCTTTGCAGTATCTTGCGGTGCATGTTCTTTAATTGTAGCTTCATAACTGTCGGTAACTAAGACATGGTGTTGCGGTACAAGAGGGTCTGGTGAAGACTGCTCCATCCCCCCAGCCAAGGGTAAGCTCTCTGCTAGTGATTGAGTTGGTAGTCTATTCATGTGCTGAATGTCCCCAATTTGTAGCGGCAGAGTGGCACTCCAACCTTTAGTATGGACGGTATTTTCAAAAATCTCGTGTGGAAAGTGTAGAGCAGAGGCTTCAGAACCAGCATTGTAGCCGGTATCCTCAGAAATTTGTGAAGACAAATTTGCAAAGTCAGATCTCTGATCATCCTGCAACTTAAGGGTAGGCTCCTGGACACGGTTGTTATGTGAGAAGGGAATATTTTGTGGCATCTGTGGATTAATATGAAATGCCTCATGTTGTTGCCGAAGCCCAAGATGATCTGTGGTAGCATTACCTGCTGGCAGAGCAGCCTGTAGATGCCCATATGACGGTTCACCAAAAGTTTGATGAGACTGATGTTCAGATAGAACCTGAGAAAGCAAATGTTGTTGTTGTTGCAACAACAATTGATGCTGCTGTTCTTGCTTCTGTTGCTGCTTAAGCATTAATAGTTTATCCAGAAGTGACATTTGGGACGGAACAGGTGCTTGAGAATGCAACTGAAGTTGGGAGAGCAAATACTGCTGTTGCAAAATACTCAACATTTGTGGATCTTGAGAGATGCCCGATGAGAGTAGATTTTCAGGAGATACGATGCCAGAAGGATGATCTACAGTCTGATTAATCATGTGAGATAAAGACGGAGGATGCTGTGGTTGCAGCCTCTGTTGTTGAACTCCATACCCAGCTGGTGGCATGAAATGCTGATTATGATGCATTTCCATCTTATCCTGAAGAATATTCATGCCACCCTGAACACTAGTGTTAGTCAGAGATCTAACATCCGGGACATTTGACCGCGTCGCAACTTCATTATTGACAGCAGGGGAAGAAGACTTATCTGCCACAACTTGTAGGATAGACATCAGGTCCACATGTTGAGGAGAATGAGGGATTTGATGAAGACCTTCTGCCATCGGAGGTAGTAGTTTCAAATGTGGTGCCGGAGATTCTGGGATGGCCACTGATTTTGATGCCATGGATGCAGCATCTCTTCCAGGCCAATATGGACGAGCATTGGGTAGAGACCACTGCCTTTCTAGCGACATTCTCTGGGCCATGAGGTAATTTAGATCACTCCCACTTTCCAGTCCCAAAGCGGGAATACCACCAGAGCTATTCCCTACATACCCTTGCATACCTACAAGTAACAACAGAACAGACCGTGTAAGTGATAGGCAATGCATGGAACTTGAAACTGCCACAATCTACAAGGAGCGTGAAACATGTATTGTATGCATATAAATGATAATTAAATGCCAAGAGTAAAGTAGCATTGAACACCGTAATTTCCAAATCTGAAAACAACATTTCTCATGAAGCAACTAACCTTCAGTGAAACCAAATTTCTCTACAGGGGAACTGCTCAAATTTCCAGACATCAATGACTCCAAAAACCTATTCTCAACTTCAGTCATTGACTCATTTCTATCCCTTCGCTCATTCTTTATAAGTTCAACCTCACTTGAACCTGTATGAATCTTTCTTGGTGCATCCACAATATCACTCTGTTTTGGTGCACCAAACCCAGGTGGTGGCCTAGCTTTCATTCTCAAGTGGGGCATAACATCCCCAAGTGATGAGAAAGGAGTGTCAACAGAAGCACCTGAAAGACGAACTTGCAAGTCTATGCCAAAATATCCAGCCTCAAACCATCCAATTAGATCACTGCCAGAAAAAGGACCTTGAATTGCACCTTGTGGATCTTTATAATATAAGGATAATTCCTCTGGAGAAGTTTGTGGCAAGACTGCTCTAGCAGCAACTTTATCCCTAGAAATAGAAGTATCTTCCCGAGCTAAAAAGATGTTGGCTTCCTGGTCCTTTTCTATGGATGATTGCCCTTTAGTACTGGAATCCTGGTTCATTTCTGAGCGAAAACCTTCACCAACTTGCCAGTTTGGTTCCTCTTTGTAGTAAGATGATGAGACACCCGTTTTACCCTCCCATTCCATACTCTGATCCTTAGGCAGATGCACCCAGCCCATATCAGAGGTTTTTGATCTAATTTCAGCAGAAAAACCTCTCAAATCATGTGATGACCCACGCGAGTGTTCTACTGATTGTGATCTCCAAGGAATGCTTGGGTGTGAGGAAGTATTTTCCTGCATGCGTACTTCTCTACTGCCAGCTGCCTCACCAGCTTTCTTCTGAGGAGCAATACCTTCTGTCCTGAAAGCTGCACAAGAGCATACAGAGAAAGTACCAACTAAATATCTACGAAATGGCAATCACTTAAAGTAAAGGCAATCAGGCGTAGCATCATGTTGACGAACTGCAAGATGAATGTAGAACAAATAAGACCTGAATAAAATACTAGATACTGTTAAATGTTACATAATATTACAAGATTTAATATGTATAAGATAAGCTTATATACAAGCAGATGAAATAAAATCCGGCCATTGATATCCAAAACACAATTGTACTAGAAAATAAGCAACTCAAGGTGTGGCAGTTGTTGCAGTACCTTCCACATTGAACCTATTTTCTTGGTAAGGATGAAGATTCTGAAGTGTCTCCACCTTTGAATCAGACCCATAAAGTTGTATTTTCTTTTCATAGGATGGGCTCTCAGAATAACCCAGATGATCACCCTTTGACTTGTTAGTAGTTTCGTTCTTAGATTCATCCATTGCAGATGATAAATCTTCTCTACTGCCTGCTTAACAATTAACAGGTATCAGAAAAGTTGTACCAAATAATCACAACGTAAGAAAGTGATAAATATGCAACATCCAGAAGTGGTCTGGTACCGAGTTTGGCTCTCCCCGGAATGTCTGTAGAGTTACGTCCAACAGAACCATCTTTAGAAACCTGAGGTGCACCACTGCTTACTATATCCCCCTTGTCAATTCCCTCCAAAATAACCTATCAAGCGGTAATTCATTAAAATTAATTGTCTTTTTTTAAATGAAAAAATTAAATTTCTATAATAGAATAACTTCACTAAATAAATTGTAAATCCAATTACCAATTCCTCAGGTGCAGGTGCAGAAAGTGCCAAAGGCTCCAAAGGTTCTGCCTGTGTCAGAGAAGAGACTTCTACAAATCCATCTAATGCCTTTCCACTTGTTCTCACATTAGTCATTCTATATACACCAAGCAGTTTGGTCCTACTGTATCTTAAAATGGAGGGATCTCCATGGGCACCTTCATCCTTGTCTGAAACAGTAGCTAGAGGAGAACTGTTATTCATAGTGCTTCCACTGGAGCTGCCCCTTCCACGGCCAGAAGAAAAGGTTAAAGGAACAATTTCCCCCCGCCCCCTACCATAGCCAAACATATGGGCTGGTTTGGTTGGTGTCAGAGTTTGATGATGAGGAGGTTCTCCCCTTCCTCGACTTTGAGAAGAGTTAGACCGCCATGGCCTGGAATAATGGTCCCCTTCTCTGTCCATATCCTTCGTATGATTAAGAAGAGGAGCCATTCCTTTATCACGAGACCCCTCACCATCTTTGCCAGAATCCAACCACTTCTCGCGCCAATTTTCTGACTCCTTATCATCGGGTCCCCAACGCGTGTTCCATTTGTTCTCACGCCGTTGCTCATAATTACTTTCCCTGTTACCTGAATCATTCCAGCGCTCAGACGGTGCACGGCGTGCTTCGCCAGCATGTTTGGTAGAACTATTGTCTGCCCACCGCTCCATCTTGCGAGTATCACCAAGCTCTTTGTCTCCCTCTCTCCAGCGATCTCTGCGAATAGCAGAACTGGTATCTCTTTCTTCATCACGCCAACGATCACGACGAATTCCAGTTTCTGCATCATGTAAGGATGGCCTGAAAACATCCCTTCCCTTTTCACTATCATGAAAGTCATCACCATTTCCCGGTGCTTTCAGGACATCTGAGCGACTGTTGTTACTTGGATAAGAGCTTAAATGAGGTTCCTGCAGGGCAGCCATGCACCAAATTAAAAAATAAACATGAGAATGTCGTTATATATCAATCCCAGCATTACTAAATAGGAGAGTTAAAGCTGGTCATACTAAAATGACAAATGCATCTCAAAACTTGAAAATATATGATGTAACAAGTTGACTCAATGAGGCACGTCAGGCATGATAAATATTAGGCCAGATTGATGAGGTCAAATAAGTGTGAAGTACAATTACTTACCCCGGTTACCAGTCCAGGCTTATTTTCCCCAGGCTTTGGTAAAAGCCATTGGGGCGAAAGAGGAATAGAACTATCAGATCCTTGTAGTTCTGCAAAAGTGAAAACAGACATAGATTACAAGGCCTCATACAGGAAGGAAAAGAAACCACTCGATGCTAATAGAAAGGACTAACTATTGAACTGGCAAGTGCAACATAATCATATCCACTCCTAATTAAAAAAACAAGTACAATTATAATCACAAGCCCATTTATTATGCTTCTCCCATTTCCATATCATTTTTTTCAGAATTGACGAGAGTCACTACTAAGGGATTTCATCTTTCTTTTGGTTCATTATTACTATGTAAGGAATGTGTGGAGAGGGCCTCTTTAGATTCTCTCAACTCTCAACTCAACAAAGCCTTTGTCCCAAACTAGTTGGGGTCGGCTAAATGAATATTTACATATTAACATATAAATATGATAAAGAGGGCCTCTTTAGATACCTTCAAAAAATATTTACATATAAACTTATATGCAAATCGTTTTGAAGTTGAATATGATAAATAGCATATAGTGGAATAATAGTTCTAGAAATGATATAGATAATGGATTCCAAAAAGGCCTTAATTAATCTTATTTGCAAATAAGGACCAATTCTGGTGGGCATCCAACGAGGCCCAAAGAATCGCAAGACAACAGGGCTTGCATACAGATTAACAATCAAATCAAGTATGAAATCTAAGATAATGAAATTTTATGAAAGAATAATGACTTGAGAGGGAGTAGCTGCATGGTGCTTGCGACTGATTGAGTGTCACCTTTCAAGTTATACAAAGTATAATTCATACCAGTGATTAGAGACAGGTAACCTCAAAAATCAACTTCTCGTTACGTAGCCACACGCGCTCACTTGGTCAGCGACAAAAGTAGAAGGGCATGGCAAAAATCAAGGCATGTTTGATTATGGCCTATTTTTTCTTTCTTTTCCTATGAATACAATTTTACAGGAGGAGTTTGTCTCTTCTCCGATAAATCATGCCCATGTTATCCCCCTCTTTTTTTGGATGATGCAAAACGGCCTCTTTGATGTTGTTCAACAGAATTCATGATCGTGATATTTTCTTATGTTTTATGATTCCATTGTTAGTGTTAGGATTTTTCCCGAATCAATTCGCAACGTGATTGATCTTCTTAGTAGGAAGAAACTTTGAGAAGGGTTAGTCTTCCATTGTGTGTAAAGACACAATTTTCTAGATAAATTTCTTCATTCATTTGTGTTAAGTTCCAGATTTTCGGAGATTTTTTAGCTGCGATTAGGAATCCCAAGTAATTTTCTCCATTCAGTTTGAAAAATGGAACTTATATATTATTTATACCCAATAGAAAACCCACTTGTGCTACGTCAGGAGTGGGGGCTGGCTGTATATATAGCACAAAGTATCGAATAGAAAATGTAAGGTACACTATGTTGCACTTTGATTAGCAATGTAGCTAAATAAAAAACATTTACAAACTTCTAATATCACAAAAATTAAGAGGTGAAAGCGAGCACCTCTGTACATGACCAAGCAACAAGTGGTACCCAAGTCTGCTGAGGGACCATGAGAGTCGAAGCTCTGTAGCAACCTACAAGCCATCCATCTGTCAGGTCGCTTTTGATCGCCGATGCAGAGTATGTGCCCTGCAGCTTGCTGGCCAACTGGCCTCCCTTTTCCCACTCTGATGGGCTTGCAGTCAATCAGGGGAGAGCCACATATCGCATTTGGTGGTCGTGTGGCGTGGGGGGTATGGACCTCCCCAATGACTTGCAAAATCCCTTTGATCAATGTCAAAATCCAAGTGTAAATTCCAAGTGATATGGCCACGGCCCCCCAGTGACCAATGCAGGCAAAGTGTAAATTAGTTCCCCCCCCCCCAAAAAAAAAAAAAAAAAAAACCCACAACACCCAAAAAAAAAAAAAACACCCCCACCACAAGTGTAAAATCCTCGCTCCGCTTCATGACGTGTGTCCAGACTCCAGAGAAAGGACTACATGCGCATTTCGCTGTGTGGTAGCGTCAGGGAGCTAGCTGCTCCATCAGGTTGCTTTCTACAATTGGTGAGGGGTTTGTACCCACCTAGTGAGCTGAACAGCTGTCCTCCACCCTTTTATCCTGAGAGTGATAGAGATCCTTGGATTTTATGTAGGGAAGAGTCATTGGGTCTCTATGGTGATCCTGACTCTGGGGGGTCACTTGTGGCCCACCAATGGGAACCATCATTCACAAGAATCAAGGAGTTAAGAGGATAGGGCCCATTTTCTTGTTCTTTCTTTTTCTTTTTCTTTTTTTTTTTCTTTTTTTGAATGAAAGAAGATAGGGCCCATTAGTAATGTTAAAAGAATTCCATTTAGTATTAAAGTATTATTTAAATCTTTGTTAAGTCGTAGGGGGTTGTAGTCTTTTTCCATCCAAATCACTTAAGTCTAAGGGTGTATTTTAAATAAGCTCCACAGATGTATTATGAAAATTCAAAGTGGAAGCAAGTATTTAAGCCATTATAGGGTATTTTAGTCCAAGAATTATAGGTTTTTGTTTTAGGGTTTTAGACTTTTCAAGTCACTTTTCTTTTATGGAATGATGGATGATTGAATAAAGATTTTGAAGCTTCTTCTCTTGCGTGGATGTGATGTCAGCTCTTCAAGGTGCGATGCCTAGGGTTCCCTTGGCACGATGCCTGGGGTTCCCTTGGCACGATGCCACAGGATTGCTACTGTGATTCCATCATAACCTTCTTTAGGGTGTGAAGCCTTAAAAACCCCTTCATGTGATTCCCTGGGTCTTGTTCGAGTGATTCCAATAAAATTGACCTGATCTCCTTCGGAATGATATCCAAGGAAAACCACTCGTGCAATGCATTTGGTTCCGTTGATGTAACTCCAACAACTATTCCTTCTATCTGATCTAAGGTATTAGTTCTGTTTTCTATTCAGCTCTCTTTTTATTATAGATTCCAATCATTGGTTCTTTCTTTTATTCCCTAACAATTCCATTAGAATTATAGATTTCACGCCATTTTCTTATTGGTAACACCTAACCTTGGTACTGCTATGAGAATTTCATATAAGATCTGGCATTTTAGATATGTTCGTCAATTTCTGGGAGCTTCCAAATTGCTAGAAGTGATGTTATTAACCCCAACCAATCCACATTCAGTCATATTGTAAACCCTAGCACAACTGAACCTAGTTCTCTGCCCAAATCCTTGACCACAACCCATTGCCATCGAGGTTCAGATCCTGCAAATCTTCGACAAAAAATCATTCCCATAGTTGGACCTACATCACCCACTTTTGCTTTGAGGTGCCAACTCGATCAAACACCCTAGAGCAGGGCTTTGCAGATCCTGACTTCTCTCTACTAGGGATTGGTCAGCTCTAGATCTGAAGCTTTCATTACCGCTTGGGTGGGGCCTTTAGAATGTAGGCCCTAACTAATTTTTGAGATCTTTGGTGGGCCCATGATTCCTTTGCAATATGTAGTGGTTGTTCAACTCTAAATCAGAAGCTTTCATTACCGCTTGAGTGTTGCCTTCAGAATGTGGGCCCTAACCAATTTCCAAGACATTTGGTAGGACCCATTATTCCTTTGCAACGGTGGATGGGTTGGGATCTAATTTCTCGATGGGCCTGGAAGAGGCTTGCTTTTAGCTAGTGGAGGTTCTTATGACAGTGGACAGCATGCGGGCCCTAACCAAGCAGTTGCGATATGCAGCAGGCCGTACTCATCTTTTGTAATCTGCAGTGGATGGTTCAATCTCTGATCCCACGTTTGGGCTTCATAGAGGCTTCTTGGTTTCAGGAAGTGGGGGTTCCGGTGCCGGAGAACAGCTCATCGAGGCTGAGCAGTTGATCATAGAGGTCAGCTTTTGCAAGGGAACTGGTGTTTTCTCCCTCTCGGGAGACCCTTTCAACTTCAGTTAGGCCTAATTGCATCTTTGCATCCATCCGTTGATTCAGACATATCAATACTTCTTGACCACCTTTCTAAGTCAATTCAACATCTCAAACCTGTGAGATTGGAGTTGGTCAACATGAGCCCTCTAAATATCCAGGAGTCGCTAGTTGGTTATGTGGAATCGACCCAGAGCTTGGGCCCTTCATACTCTGTCTTAGCTTGGTAGAAGAAACTGCTCTAAATAACCATCCTAAATGGCATGCGGATTAGAGGGGCCAGATCTCAATAGATTAGTTGCTATTCTGCTCAGGTAGCGGGAGGTCTAGGATTTAACCAACTCCTCTATTAGGGTAGACCTACTGATAAATTGGAGTCGGATCGATGGATCACTTCTACGAACTTGTGGAGTTAGTCAAAAATCACATGTTCAAAATGAGTAGGATTATGGGGCTAATCTTCGTAGGTCAGGGGAGGGAGGTGGGGCCTCCTTTATGGTTGTTAAAACACGGGAAACCAAGCAATGCCAAACAACTTTATAATATAATACCAACTATATCTAGCAATTCTTCAATTGATGAAAATATGATCAACAGTTTCCCGTGTCTCTATGCAAAGGACACAATGGTCCACGATGATAACATGGCAACTACAAATATGATCAACTGTCAAGCAAGGTTTCAGCTTTGGTATGCATTTCGGTCCTGTCAAACAACCAATTACTCCAAAATCTTAAGCTGAAGGCGTTATTTAATCTTTTATACTTTAACACTCCCCCTCATGTGTAGCCCCTCTTTTTACGGTTGGCCTGCACGTGGCACATGTGGCCCCTCTTTTGGTGGTTTGACCATTAGATGTTGATTTTTAGTGTCAAGGAGTTTTGAACCCATGCAATTTGCTCAGATACCGTGTCAAACAACCAGTGACTCCAAAAGCTTAAGCTGTCAGTGAAGGCGTTATTTAATCTTTTATACTTTAACAGGTCCTGATGGAAATGGAAACATGTCTGTTTCATATAGAAATTTCAGTGAAATCTTGTAAAACTAAGGAACCGATAGAAACATAAGTAAATGATGGACATTTAAGATGAGACTCCACAAAGTGCTAGAATAAGAACAAATATCCACTCGAAACCATCACATATGAGGCAAAAAAAAAGAAACCACCCATAATGACATGCATTGTCACGCATGTCTAATAATTAAGTACATACCACATTTCAAATGTAATTCATATAAATATTTATATATAATACATACACCATATTTGTCATGTAATAATATAAATATAATTATGTAAAACATACTGGTATAGTATAGCACTAATAGACTTACGATTCTGATTTTACCATGTGCTTTCGTTTCAGCAGGTAAATCGGTGACTGTGAGGATGGAAAAAAATTAGTTTGGTTGTTTCATGTATGTTTCCGTAGAAATTTAAAACCATGCCATTCGGATATTGTTAAGATACGTAGTCCGTCCAAAAGCACAGACTCTTGGTGGTGCAAGAGTCCTCCAAATTCTGTTTGTTGTCAGAGAGAAGGCATTTTGCGCAAGACGATGGTAGAAAGAATGGACAAAGAAAACGCCATCTCGAGACCACTTCCAAATCCTCGTATCCTTGCCCTCCCGTGTGATAAAAAAACTTCATCTAAGGTTTCCATAAGCAATGTTACCCTCTCTATGTCGCTGCAAAACTACTTTGAAACATACTTTAGATTTAATAAAAACCCAGTCTGCCCAAATATAGGAAACTTATTAACCAGATTTGATAATTTAGTTTATGGTTAGGCCTTAGCATACAATGGATAGAATAGATTATGTCCTTATGACATATGAAAAGTGTTATGAATCCTTGAGATGGCATGGAGTTTCCATTACTCGCCCTCCCCACCACAAGGTGGCACACATGCATGGCAATTAGGGCTATTGATCTGATGGGCAACATGGATGGCCATGGCCTAAATATAAAAAATTCAAACGACCTTAACAGTTTGAATACCATGACACTTTTGCATGACCTATCACATTTGCTTCTTAACTTTTTAAACCATCCACTTGCAGCCCACTGCCTGAAGGCTAAGATCAGTTGGAATGGTGTTGGCTTTGGCTTCAGCACATCCACTTGTTGGCTCACCAAACCAACAGCCTCAATCACCCATACACAAATACCACTATATAGAGGAGATAAACGAAGAGCAAGGCATGGAAGCCTCATGCAACTATGAGACTTACTAGATTAGCCCATAACATATTCAAGTAATTGAGCTGATTTGATGATATGAAAATGGCATGAGTGCTAACAGATGAAAATACAAGAGAATAGAGGCATTATTCAACATGTTTGAATTCTATAGTTGTTATTGTTTATTCCGTATAATAAAACGGTTTCCTAATGGAACGTTACACACCCACATAATTTAGTTTAACTAGAGAATGAAATCGGATCAATTTAATGTATAGAAACATGTGACTGGTAGTCAGTTTTGCAGAAAAAATGCCCAAACGGCAATTTTATCTTTTGGAAACCCAGGAGCATTTCTAGTGAATGTGGCCTTGAGCAGGCTACAAAGGATCCAAACGTGGTTGAATATGAAAAGTATATGTTGTATGATTCTAATACCCCTAGAGATGGGTTCTTAGAAAAATGCCTAAAACAGGGATAAAGCTCAATAAAAGTCAGAGGTCAAATCATGCGTTTCTTTTTTGAAAGATAATCACATCACGCCTTAATGAAAGATACTATAAGAAAACTAAGGGAATTGTAAGGTACTAAAAGTGGGTGTAGTGACGACCACAAAAAGATCATGCAAATCAGCAATTCCAATGACAGCACCATGCATCTTCTACCACAGTCGTGAACTTTTTATTTTCGACAAAGATGAAACACATTAATAAAAGAAAATTGAAAAAAAAAAAAAAAGCAAAAGCATAGGGCAACTTTAGCCCAAAAAATAGAGCATCCCTATAAATCCCCAATTTAGCCAAATCATTGGCACTCCTCGGAATATGAGCGAAAACAATATCTCTCCCTCTAAACAAACCCATGATCTCAGAAACGTCCCATGTCAACGGTCATGAATAAGCTCTTACAATTCAATGTATTCCAATCTCTTGCAATGAAGGTTCCATTCTATAATACTAGAATACCACTATTCATATAAAATATGTTCTTTGTAGATCCAATCTGTGTGCATCCGTTATGAATCAAATAAAATCATTTTAGTTATTTTTCTCAAGCTTCAAGGAGTAATATATTGCAGCTCGTTATAACAAATTTACTATAGACTTGGTAATAAAAACGTAGACATACGTTGGACAGCTATCAATAGCCACGGCTACATAAAACTGCCAAAGCATGAAGGAAGACGCCTTAAGCACACCCACACTCACCTCCATGACTAAGATCAGGTGTTCACTGATAAAATGCAAGTAGCAAGCACTACTTCATAAACCAAAGACCCAACCCGAGCTTGGTTCTGTATCCAATATCGGCCAACACATTCTTCCTCTAAAATATCATATTTCACTGTTCCTCTAAACACCATAGTCTGAACTCTCAATGCATTAGCACAATCGTCTTTTCCATATCTCACCAGATCATCAATGCAATGTTTCAGCACTCGGACTGGGACGAGAACTCGGCCAAGGTAAAAGAGAGTCGACATTCCCATGAAAAGCGATCAATTCATTTAATTTAAAATGTCATCTTCCATATCCAAAGAGACTTCAGTTTGAATCCACTGGTATCCGATCAGGGTTCTTATTCAAGAGATTCAAGCTTTTTTAAGCTTGTATTCAAATCCCTGATAATTTTCACTCCAAGACCACCATTTAGTGGAAGCAAAATATTCTTCCGGCACACAAAAGGTTGTGTGTCCCCTTTTCTTGTAGCATTTAAAAACTTATTTCATCGTTATCAGTCAAAGGGGAATAACTTACTTGACTTGAAAAGCGACTGAGACCTGTAAAAGAGACCTACATGTTAACTTTACTTCTTCGTGATTTTATTTAACATGTATCATGACATCAATAATTCTTTACTGGTTTCCATTGAGTGTGAAATCAAACCCAACTCAACCACAAGATAAGCTCAAATTTATCAACCACAGTTTGAACCACAAAAAGTCTAAAGTCTAAACAGGTTGTAACTATCGGTTATCTTGAAGGAGATGAATAGGGGAGTGTTTCCAGGATCAATAAGGTCGTAACCAAGGCACAGCATGTAGCTCCAGAGTACAGAATATCGCAAATTCCTTTTTCGCAGACTTAATCTACTTTCAAAAAAATGTGACCTCCCACAAAGAGATTTGCCAGACATTGATGGGCATCCAAATAAATTAATTTTTTTTCTTTGAATGGTAATGGGCATCCAAATAATAAAAATTTGAAGTCAAGTTTAACACTCCATATATTAAAGAAAAGATGCAAATGGCAACGCCAAAGCACCCACTCAGAGTTAAACAGCATGTAGAATACAGACGATTATCATATCCATAAAAGGATTAGAAAAAAAAAATCACACACAGAAATAGAAAAAGACTTGTTTAACATAATCGAATGACATATTACAAAATAACGGAATAAGTTATCACACAGACACAGTATCCAAAGAAAAACTCGAAAAAAAATTAAAAAGATAAACTTCCTTCCAACTTTCCAAGGCAAGAGAAAGGCCCTGATAAAACCCTAGACATGTCTCGCCAAAAAACTAGGGCTCTATTTGAGACCATAGGAAAATACAAGTTGCGGGTGAAAAGGAGAGGGTTTGAGAAGAGAATAAGAATTGAAGACGCAATACCTTTGGAGATCTGCTGGGGATTGGTGACTGAGAGATGGTGACGAGAATCGGCATTGCTTTTTTCGGCCATGATCGATCCAAGTAGCGGAGGACGGATATGCAAAAAAAAACCCTACTGCTTCTTCTCTCTCTCTCTCGAACAAAAACAAAGCGCAGGGGAAAAATAGGTTAGAGGCAAGTAGGGTAAAAGCGGATACGGAAGCGAAATACTTTGCCACCGGCTTATTTTAGCAATGACTCCGTAACCTACTTCTAACTTCTAAGCAAATAGTGCTCGGAGTTGGCCTAAGAATGGTTCTCCATCTTCTCATGGGCCCACTTGACATATGGGTCCGGTCATCACCACCGTTCATTTTGTGCACGATGCCATCCGTACGATCCTATATGTTTGACCATAAGTGGTGTTTTAGGATAGGGAGATGATATTTTCAACCCCCCACCGCCCCACCCCACGATTACGTGCACACCCCCTTATAACCTGATTTGACGTGAAAATTAGGCAACTTTATGTCAAATCACGTTATCAGGGGTGTGCAAGGGGGTGAAAATATCATCCAAAGAAAAATTGTCTCAGGGGCCAAATGGGCCACCTGTTAAATGATCCGAACCATTTTGTCTGTTCATTGGTGGACCGCCCCCAAAAAGCCTTTCCTCTGGGATGATCTGACCGTCCAACTTGTGTCCTGGAAAAATGGATGGCTTGTAAAACAAAGAGGCAATTGTTAAAAAACCTATAATGTGTTGTTACATGGGATGTGCGGTTACGAGCAAGAGCACACACGAAACAAACGTCACAGTTGGGCCCACGTTATTGGGTGATCCAAATTCCAAATTGATCATTTGGATTTAGATTGCCAAATATTGTGGGCTCATTGTAACGTTTTGGCTGCACTCGCAATCTAAACGCGGGCACGGACACCGTAAAAAGGGAAACGATATCGGCACCACCATGTTTTGAACTTTTGATATTACTACAAAAGCATATTTTCTTTAGCATCTAAAGAGCTGTTAAATACCTATAAAAAAAATAAAAATAAAAAAGAGTTGTTAAATGATTATTACAGTTCCCAAAATGCTCTCAAAATCCAATTAAAAAAAAAAATACAGTTGTGCTGATATCATTTACCCCTTTTTTTTTTCGGTAAGCTGGTTTAGGCGGACCCCCTACCAGTAAATAGCATTTACGGTTTACCCATATAAGAACTCCATGTATTTTGTTGGGGTTCCACGCAAAAGCCAAAAAAGTTCCCGCATCGGAAAAGAAATGGATGTGGATGGGTTATAAAGGAATAGGCACCCTCCCTCTAACGGCTAGCTTTCAGAAGTGGGTTGTACCTGATTCAAATCCCTTACAAATGGTATCAGGAAGGTTTTGAATGATGATGGTAGGTGTTTATCCAGGGAAGGAGTCGTGGTAATTGGTTCGTGTGGCGATGTTAGTTTGCATGTTAATGAGATGTCCCTTCGTATTTTCTATATTTTCTATCACTCTGACTCGAGTGGGGTTTCCACGAGCGTGTGCGATTCTGGTGTAGTATCTTGAGGTTCCCACGTTGCTTCTACGTAGAGGGCGAGGTTGTTAGGGTTCCACGCAAAAGCAAAAGTTCCCACATCGGGAACGTTGCTTCTGTGTGGAGGGGGAGATTGTTAGGGTTACACATAAAAGCAAAAGTTCCCACATCGGAAAAGTGAAACGGATGTGGATGGGTTATGAGGGAATGGGCACCCTCCCTCTAACGGCAAGCTTATAGGGGTGAGTTCTACCCGGTTCAAATCCCTAACATATTTCCTAAACTATAATATCATTTTTCCAAGAACCTTGCTTGATGGAGCCACTGTACACTGGGCATGGTGATCACATCCACTCATCTTTCGTGAGAGGAGATATAGTGCATGTGGTCCCAGTCCATACGTGATGATCAAGCATGATCAGTGCAAGTACGCCCGAAAAATCGCGGAGTCTACGTTATTGGATGATCCAAAACACTCATCTACAGATCGGAGGGTTAGAATCATCCTATGGAGAAGATTTTGGGGACACTTCTTATCTAAGTCAGGGCCCCACAAATGATTGGTTTGGATCTTCCAATAACGCGAGGCCAAGTTTATTTTTTTGGCAGGACGTGCATTTTATGTGGGAATACCGTAAAAAACTCTTGTTTATTGTAAACGATTATCTTCTATTAAAAGGAAATAGAAAGCATGATTTTAATCACATTTTTCACAGAGGAAAAATGATACAGGCACTCGTGTTGATAACGGTGCGTCTCATTTATCAAGCAATAGCTGATGGATTTGGGGGAATCTAAGTGACAGTCTTGACTCTTGACAACAAGGATCGGATAAGTGCAAAATGAAGAGACGAGTGGTGTTATAAAAACAATAGCGTGTGAATATTATCCCCCTGTCATTCAACTAATATATGGCGATTTGGGGGAATTCAAGCAAATAAACGAAGAATCAAGCTAGATTTAAAAAAAATCTTCGGAGTTGATTATGTCTCTTGCTGGCAAGTAATGTATGCTTATGTGGACCCCACCAATTTCATTATTAAGTGATAGTACGTGGATACTCGTTTCCACTGCGTGATTGACATAATCCATTTTTTAATGTGAGTAATAAA
Organism: Tasmannia lanceolata; assembly: GCF_043159265.1. Taxonomy (NCBI): domain Eukaryota; kingdom Viridiplantae; phylum Streptophyta; class Magnoliopsida; order Canellales; family Winteraceae; genus Tasmannia; species Tasmannia lanceolata. The sequence continues at coordinate 13,905,590 of NW_027518681.1, forward strand.
TTTAGGATACTGATTTTGGCACTACCATGTTTTAATAATTGCACAAACTCAGCCTGTCTTTTCCCTTTTAATTGGCTTGTGAAAGATTTGGGGAACATAATAACCTTTGATGGCTCTTTACATAATATAAGATGAGATGACTTAGTGCTACTATCGAAGGACGGCCATGCTGATATCATTTTCCAAACTTTTTATTTGAAATGATATATTCACCCTTTTCTACATGGGACAAACCCCTGTTGTAAAATAGTAGTCATAGCTACACTAGAGGGGGCTGTCCCAAGTAAAATAAAATAGTTGAATACATCACTTCCCTTTTATATAGCTATTAAATACTATGTAAATGTAGATTTTATGTAGCGGGGATTTGCTAGGGTCCATTGCAAAAGGCATTTCACAACTGGTCTGTCGCATGTCAGACCAGCTGTTGTCTCCATTCATGAGGTGGCTGGTCTGACATGCGACATACCAGACGCGAAATGCCTTTTGCAATGGACCCTAGCAATTCCCAATTAAATACCTTATATGACAAAGTGCTATATTGGATGAATCTATAGATTATTGTAGTGATTCTTTCAGCTCCGTCGCCAGTAAGTGTGTCACCAAGAAATCAGTCGTTCACTATTTTTGTGGAGGGCTGATATTCTTCTTGTTAAGGAGGTGAAACAACCTTGTTATTGTATATTATATTATGATATGGCTTAAATATGCACAAAAATTTTAGGGAAGTGATATATCCGCCCCTTTTTATGACTAGAAACACCTCTTGTCAGTGTTTGTGGCAATCAGGGGCATTGAATTCTTCTTACATAAGTACAACAGCCCCTCTTTAGCCACTGATACACTGGCAAGGGGTGTTCCTGGTGATCAAAAGGGGTGGATATATCATTTCCCATATTTTATGGTGGCTGATATCAGCACTCATATTTTGACAATGACCAATCAATGCTTTATCATGCATACATATTAGTTTACTATGGAAGAATGTTTGTTCGTGGAAAATAGATTGTTTTTCTACGAGGATAAATTAAAGTTGAATCAGAATGGGCATTCTTTAGCCTATTTCACCAGAAATGTAGAACATAAAAGTACTTGTGAAAGGGAATCAGTAACATTGTAATACATGAAAGATAATGTTCATCTTAGGGCAAGCGTGGACAAGAAAAAGGCACTTGAAGCTCTTTATATGAACATAAGGTATACTCTTGAAAGATTGGGATTATTTTTTTAATTTTATGCCTAGAACATAAGAGTTTTCCCATGAACCTAAGTGACAATATGGGACAAGCGGGTGAATCTCAAAAACATCTCTTAAGGATGGTCCACATTACCTATCTTAGTCAATTAATTAGGATTGGACTTTTTCTAAGCATTGGTTTATAAGGCAATTAAGGTTTATCTCTCTCTCAAGGTCCAAAATTAGTAAGAGATGTGGCGAATGAGGCAGCCTAACCCTAATCCACGAGTTATAAATAAGAGTGGTTGCTTAACAAAAGTAGTGCACATTGACAAGTCGAGCGTGATTTAGGGTTTTTTTATAATCACTGGTTGGTCAGTGTTCGGTGGACGGAATTCTTCAGGAGCGTATTCGGCAATTGGATCACACGGCGTCACCATCTGATCGTTATGGCCAAAGGTACGATCAATTTTTGCATTTACATTCAACTATATATTAGTAACAAATATTTCTCCTTGATTCCATTCTTTTTTTTAACTAAATACTAAAATCATATAGACTCATAATAAATGATTCAAGCGCCTGATTCCAACAATCCAAATGCACCCAAACCATCTCCTTACATTCCCCTCTCCGACATTATTGATCAGTGTAATTATGAGAAGCACGGAATACAATGTATTCTTTGTGGATACGTTGTGACTCACAATGATTTTTTTTTCGTGGATTGATGGTTCTGTTCTTTGCATATCCTTTGATTTACAAATAAGTGATGAGTTTAGGTTGGATACCAATAAGGACCACATTCACGAGTGAAAAAAGCTTGCTTTTGCATGAATACATGTGATTTTATGATTATTTATCTATACTTTGGATATGGTATGAATTGGGAATTAGAATCAGTTCAACCTAGTCGATGTAAAGGGAGAATTGACGCAGGGGCGGATAGCGGAAGCTCTAAGCTCTATTACGACTAATGTGCGGAAGTGACAATGAGGAATTAGGTATGAGGGAAGGTTTGTATGGGGTTATGGGTTAAAGGTGTAGGTTCGGTTATATTTCTTGGGCTGGTTAGGAGGTGGTGTTAATAGGGTTTTGAGTTAATTCAAGATGGGGTTGTTAAATAAATATGGGCTTACTATTAACAAAGATGGAGGTTGTTTATGGGGTAAGAGAATCAATAATTATTTGGGTAATTAATCGGTGGTGATCTGTTGGAGCCAAAGGTGATAGTTTCATGAAATTTTGGCTACAGATGTAAGCGAACCCGCATCAATGTCAATAGGTTGCTGTTGGTGACAATTAAAAGGGGTTTGTAATTTGGATTCTAAGGGCAGCTAAAAGATGAGGGTTCCAGGGAGTTGCATTGGCTATTATTCGGATGGTTAAAAAGAAGCAGGGAAGGCCTGCTGTAATGGGGATGAAAAAAACTTGCATTAAAACAAGCAACAAATTGAAGATAAAGAGGAAGATTTCATAGAGAAATACTTACAGCATAAAACAACTGGAAGGAGACTTTCTCCACAACTCAAATGAAAAGCACTGAATACGATTACAATTAGTGGTCTTTTATAGACTTTAGCAGAAGTGACCTATTCTAACAATGTATCCTAATCCTACTTAAAAAAAGGAAAGGAAAGATAAACTCAAAATTCGTCCCACTCAAAAAGAAAGTTTCCTAAAATTTCTCTAGAAGCCTTAAACATCTCCTAATTAAAGTAAAATTCTAATAGTAAAAAGAATTTATAAACAAACTAAAACTCTTTATTCCATGGGATCAACGTGAGTCGTTGATCTGCATGCTCTGGTGAGATCCACATACATCAAGAACCCACAGGAAAAATGCTTGATTTTTTAGCGGAATTTGTTACTGCTCGAAGAAGGTGGCATTCTTGATTCCTGTGACCATCTCTCTCTCTCGTCAAAATCGAACCTCACCCAAAAGGTTAAATCTCCATCTCCATCTCAAAACCCAACCTCAACCGATAATGACAAATTTCTCTATCTTCCATCAATCTTCCTCTGTCCGTCCCACCATCTCGTCAACTTCGAAATCTCCATCTTCATCTCCCTTGGGTCTGATCAACGCGGGAAGAAATTTCAAGGGAGTGGTAAATGTTGTTTGGTTTACATAAGTGGGTTTAACCCTCATTTCAAGTTGTAAAAAGGCCTTTATGCTTTCTTTCTTCTTTTTTTTCCTTTTTTTTTTTTTGGGGGGGGGGGGGGGGGGAGCATGACAAGTAGTAGAAGCTCCTTGTTAGCCCAATGGTTCAACCCTTGGCTATTGTCCATCTTGTTTTGATGATTCCAAACACGAGTGATTTAAATGTACTAAAGTGTTTGTTGCCTTAGTTGTAGATGTGTTTAATGTTTAAAATCAAAGGAAGCTTGGATGAAGGTGTTGGAGCCTCAGTGGAGCATCAAAAAGTGCCTTAGAAGAACCAAGAATGAAGGACTTAAAGTGGAGAAAAGGAATTTGAAGATCGATCAAGTTGAAATTTAAGATTAGAATGTAAAAATTCTATCTCTTACCATAGATCCAACTAGAGGCATCAAGGAGGCCTTAATAAAGGTCCTAAATAATATAAAAGGATAAGGTAAAACACATGGACCAAAGCCCAAGTGCCAAATAAAGCTTAGAAATGAAAAGGATCCAAATTGGCACTTACTTAGTTGACCATTGCCCATTCCCTTAAGGATAGTGGCTCTAATATATTTTCAAATGAATTTTTAATTATTTTTAATAGATAGTACTATCTCTTATCTTATTCGTAGAGCAAAAGAACATAGAAATATGATAAGAAATATAAGAGAGATGATTTTTGGAAGACGACTGTGCAAAACAGATTTATTGCACGGAGCTCCATGGTGGTATTCCACGGAGCTCCGTGCACGGAATTCTGTGGGAGGTTCTTTCCGAAAATAAAAAAGGGCTAATAGCTAGCACGGAACTCTGCGGGTAGCCGTTAGGTCACTTGTTTTGAGATATGGACACACAAGGCCAAAACATGTTTGCCATCTCCGTACTAGCCGTTGTAAGTCCTATCCCTTGCCCGTTTAAAAGCCTCTACCCCCTCTTGAACACATCCCACAAACTCTCTAAGCCTACTTGAACATATTCTTGAGTTTACAAACCCTCTTGTGCATCTCTTGAGATCTTCGTGAGTGTTCGGGGACCCATGTATAGGAACTTACAATGTATATAGGAACTTACAATGTATATCCTCTACTTTGGTTGTAGCCTTGCAAAGGCATTTCATTATTTCTTTCTTTGTTTTTATCAACCATGTATTCGGCGAGTGTTCGGGGACCCAAAGCCTTCTCCGTGATGGGGATCTCTAGCAAGATTAAAAACATCGTTGTAACGGTATGATCTTCACCGAAGTTAAGAAGATTGGAATAGTGAAAGCCATCACCTGTTGTTAGTGGGAGTAGAGTAGGTCTTGGGTTTAAGACGGAACCACTATAAATCCTTGGTGCACTCGTTCTTTTATTCTGCTTTACTTTTGATTATTGCACTTTGGATTTATCTTTCTAACATTAGTTTGTTTAAAGGTCTTTCTACTTCATTTTGAGCTAAATTTTGGTATTAAGTTTTAACAAGGGTAAGAGTTTTCACAGACCCAACCCATCCCCATCCCCCCCCCCGCGGGGTTCCCTTACTTGGGCCATATAGTCTTACACTCCTAGGCCTGCAATAGCAACATTCTCGAAGAAAAAAGGGGCTCTCAGTTGATTCTCATTTCAATTTTTATTTTAATTCTTATGTTTTTTTTTTTTTTTTGCTTTAAAAATTGATATCTCTTGAATTACTATTCAAAATAAGAACAAAGCACCACAAATGTTTTGTCAAATAAAAAACTACTTATTGCAGGTTCTCCTTTTTTTTATCATCACTTTATTTATTCTTTTTCTAGAATACCTGAAAATCCTGAGATCTATTGCAATCTTCATAGTCGAAAGTCATCATGGGAAAATTGTGGATGAGTTTCTCTGTCTCACTCTCTTATGGTAGATTATAGGGTGAAGTTTGGTACTTATAGGGCTGCAACTCGGGTCGGGTTCAACCCAAAAAAAAATCACAGTTTGGGTTGTGTTTTGAGTCGGGTTTGGGTTCACGTTGAGGTATAGGGTTGACCTGAGTACCTGACCATTAACAAAACCCAACGTTTAAAAATAAAATCTTCAATTTCTGTTTTGTTTTTTTAGAACATAAAAACCTAAAGGGAAAAGATATCACCATAACCGAGTCAACCTGACTGAGTTGGGTTCTGGTTGAGATATTAATTTTTCGGGTTGGACTAGGTTAGCCTTCATTAGGTTGAGAGTCGGGTCGGGTTGGGCCCAGATTCAGGTTGACGGTTTAGAGTTTCAGGTGGGCTTCAACCTGACCCAACCTGACCCGAGTTGCACTGTGAAATGGTAGATTTGCAATTGTGCCTCTAAATAAAAATTGGATAAGGTTGGTTCCAAATATCCTTTTTCTCCGTATAAAAAAGGTTGGAAATATTAAAATTGTTTTTCATTTCCAAACTTTTCCAAAAATTCTCGAGGGCCTCGGTGTGTTTGGCTGCACAAAAGGTAAGTGTGTTTGGTTGCACAGAAGGTAATCTCAAGCCTAGTGTCTAAGATAATCTCACTCGTGTAGACACACAATTTAGCTTTTGTGATCAAATGAATGGCTCGGATCATGGTAATGTCATGTATCAGGAGGTGTCTCCTTCACTTCTTATACCAAGGCTTCTCACAGTATCATTTCCTTCTTGCAATTTGATTAAATTAACCCAATATCACGAGAACGAGAGAGAGAGAGAGAGAGCGAGAGAGAGAATACAAGGGAAGGTCCTGAAAAGGCATGGAAGAGAAGGGCCGGGAAGTGGGTGTGGCCGGGAATGCTGCACCGGTGGAGAATCGTCTGCCGGAAGTCGTCGCCGTGGAAGGACCTCGAAGAAGAGCAGGCGCCACCAAAAGGAAAGCAGCGGCTAACACCAGCGGCGCCACGCCTTCAAAGCGTCTGGCAAAGGAAAAACTCAATCCCGCCCATCTCGCCTCTCTACACAACGGCCCCTGCACCAGGGCCAGACAATCCCCCAATAAGCTAGCCGTAGCCGCGGCCTTTCCACAGAATCCAGCCGACCCACTTCCTCCTCCACTGACCCTGGCCTATGGAGAACCTGTTGGTGCCGGTAGAGACTTTATTCCGACCGAGGATGACCGGCAGGTGCCGGAGCCGGTGACCGATGCGGACTTCGAAGCCGTCCGATCTCGCGATGCCAATATCCATGTCGTACCAACGCTGGCAGGCGAGTTTCAGTACTCAATTCGATTTCGTAAACCTTTATACATCGATTCGTTGTTTCTTCGGGTCGATTGGTGTTTTTTTGTGGAGAAGAAAATGTTTGATTCCTTTGAGTTTCTTGCTTCGGGGTTTTTGGTTTTGATTTTCGGGTGTGAAATTTAGGGTTTGATTTTAGGGCACATCTGGTTTGCTTCAATATTTAGGGTTTTCAATGCAAGTATTTCATCATTTTTTATATCATTTCTTATTTTTGTTATTTTTAGGTTTTTCACTTCAATCCCAATATTCTCTATCATCTATTACTTACTTCACAGACAGTTTAGTTTCTGTTAAGTATAAAAGATTAAAAACGCCTCTCCAACAGCTCAAGCTTTTGGAGTTACTGATTGTTTCACATGGTATCAAAGCAAAAGTCTTGAGTGGATAGCAAAATTCCACATGCAATGGCCAAACCCAAAAGAGGGCCCACATGTGCCACGTGTAGGCCGACCCAAGAAAGAGGGGCCACATGTGAGGGGGAGTGTTAAAGTATAAAAGATTAAAAATGCCTTTCTCCAGCAGCTTAGGCTTTTGGAGTTAGTGGTTGTATCACAATTTCCTTTTTTTTCTCTTGTTGATTCGTGGTAACAGTAGAAACTGCATTATTTGGAAGAATGGAAGCAATTCTACTTGTATAAGTGTTATAATTGTTGTTTTTTCTCTGTTGTTTCTTTTTATGAAATTACTTCTCCCATATTCGTGGGACTTTGCTTACTAGACTGATCACCAATTTTAATTCAGCATTTTCTTTTTATTTGGTGGATCCATTCAAGCCTTTTTTTTTTTACTGATAGGTTGGTTTTCATGGACAAAAATTCATCCACTCGAGGAGCGTGCGCTCCCTTCTTTCTTCAATGGGAAGTCTGAGGAGCGGACGCCAGATATATACATGGAAATACGCAATGCGATCATGAAGAAATTTCACATGGATCCACAGACACAGATTGAACGGAAAGACTTATCCGAGCTTTCTGTCGGAGATTCCGAGGCAAGGCAAGAAGTAATGGAGTTCCTGGATCACTGGGGATTGATTAATTTCCATCCTTTTCCACCACCCGATTCCGCTACGAATGCAACCTACGTGGATGGAGCTGCTAAAACAGCCTCCTTGGTTGAAAAATTGTATAGTTTCGAAATGGTTCAGTCATTCCCTCGGGTAAATGTAAATCCAAAGGCGGCCTTTTCTGCGCCAGCCATGCCACCACGATTGGTTCCAGAGTCTGCTATTGCTGATGACTTGGTTAAGCCTGAGGGGCCCTCTGTCGAGTATCACTGCAACTCCTGCTCTGCTGACTGCTCGCGAAAGCGTTACCATTGCCAAAAGCAGGTTGGTTCCCCCCCCACTTATAATGGTGATAATGGCCTTTACCTTTGGCGCATTTATTAGTTCACTATTTCTCCCATGTATCTTGTAATGCTTGTGTGCAGCTTGTATATGAAATCTTAAATTTAGACCGATGAACACAAAGAGAGATGAATTATGTAAATTTGGATCAATTAGCTTGAAGGGTTCTGGGGTTAGATTGAAAGCTATCTAGAGAATAAGGATTTTGTCTCTGTATAAAAAATCTTAAATATGAACTAGTGAACAGAAATAAATATGAACTCTGTAAAGTTGGTTCTATTAATTTGAAGGGTTCTGGAGGTAGGTTGATTGCTATCTAGTGATAGGGCTAGAAATGGATGTTGTGCATTTATGTTTAATTGATTTACTCTACTGCCACATTTATACTTTATAATTGATTGGTGGATGTCTGCAAAAAATTAACGTGGGTGCTTGAACTGCAGAATCTCACTTTCACACTTATCTACAGGAATGTATAGGTGAGATTCCTAGAGATAGTGAGAGAAAAGGAATGGCCAAAGGATCATAACTTATTTTTGTACTGAATATCCTTTTTTTCAGAATGTTAGGATTTTAGGTGTAGACTGTAGACTGTATGCTGGTTGGTTGTCTAGGATTTTATCACAAAGCATAAGATTTACGCTGTGATGCTTCACTAAACTAAGCTGCAGAGTATGAACTGGGCCGTGATAAATCTATTGTGGAAGATTGGTGATGTATTGGTTGTAGTTGTTAAAGAGAACATTAGTAGTCGCTAAAGGGTGTACTCATGATTTTGTATTTCATCGGTATATAAGGTGTAATGTGTCTGTTTTATTTTATCAATACAAGCTAAACCACACAAATTCAGTGGCCTCTTTATCTCTTCTTGTCCTCGACACGCATCATGTTTGATTTCTATACATTGTATCAGAGCAAGGCTAAATCCAGATCTGATATTTTCTCTCTACATCAAAGGTAAGCAGCCTTGTTTCATCTCCACTCTCTTTTCCCTTCTAGTTACGAAGTCTCTTTCTTCTCCTTTTTACAAATCCTAACCTGTTTACTTCAAAAAATCCAATTCTTTTCGTAATCAAACCCTATATTCTTTCAAATCTTTGAAATCCTTAAATCTTATATTTCTTCGTCCCTAATTTTTTTGAAACCGTAATTTCCATCTCAAACCCTATTCTCCTTCCATCTTTTTTACCCTAACCCTAAATTTTTCCTTCCATCTCTTTGAACACCCCGCAAAACCCAAAGGCCCATCTCTCCAACCTTTGCACATACCAAAAAGCACCCTCCCCATCCCTTTGTCCATCAAAAGGAAAATCCTTCTTTCTGCAATATTTAATCCCCTTGCCACTCCTTCATCCATCTCAGTACCTTTTTCCCAACCCCAAACCCTGTTTTTCACCCTTAGTGAAATCTTCATGTATTGGCAAGGTTTTAAATTTCAGCCGAAATCCGAAATTTCGTCGGATTTCGGTGAGGACCAAAACTGAAACGTTCCAAAACCGAAATTGCCGAAATTTGGTAAATTTCGGTTGAAATTTCTGCAAAATTCTTGATAAAATATTAATTTTTTATTCGTTTACAAAAATTCAGCCGAAATTACCGAAATTTCAGCCCAAGAAAACGACCTTTAAAGCGCTTCTACCGAATTTCGGCTAAAATTTCGGTTTCGGTGAGGACCGAAACTACCCGCGAAACCAAAATTTAAAACCTTGTGTATTGGCACCTTTTCCCCTATCCTAATCTCCCTTCATTCCTTTTTATTTCACTTTTCCTATCACCCATCTTCCAATCCTTATAACTATTTCTTGTATATGCCTCTTAGATGACATCCTTTCCAAACAACACCAAGGTTTTAAATGTTGGTTTCAGAATGCATGACACCCCAAGGTTTTAATTGTTGGTTTCAGAATGCATGTTGGTCGCCACAGAAATGAAGACATGTCAATTTCGGTCATAGATTTTGGTGGAAATCTTGTAAAATCATGGATGTTTACGGACATGCATGCATATAATGTCACTAGGCATTTGATCTTGTTAGATCACTAATGATGGTTGTCTTAATTATGTGATAATTTTTAGGTATGTACTTGTGCTTATTCTCGCATATCCTGAAGTTTCATCTTAAATTTTCATATTTCCATCAGCTTCCATACACTTGTATTATTTTTACAAGATTTCTTTGGATTTATAAACTTCCATGGAGTCCTTCCACTTTCATAGGGACTGAAGCCTGGGTGATAAACCGAATTTTGTTTCCCAGCTGTAACCTAGCTTGGAGACTGATCAACTGTTACTCTTCTTCCCTAGTTTCATTACCAATGACATGACTCTCTTCGATGAACACACATTAGTGTTGCTCGACGAGTCCCTCCTGTGGACGATGGAATCTTGTTTTTGTAATTTTTTTTGACATGCCCGTGATGAGTTTGTAGCTAGGGGCTTGTCGTTGAGTTTATATCATAGTTTCAAAACTTTCCTGTGTTATTGTCGACTCGCCTGAGTCGACTTCCTTTTACCTTAGTTGCATTCTTGTCGGAGTCCGCATTTTGCCTTAGAAAATCAATTAAAAGTTCAAAACTCCTTTGACTCTTCCAAGTTATGGCTGCGTCAACTGAGTACTCAGCCGTGTCAACTGAGTACTCAATTACGCCTCGCCGAGTCAACTAGAAATTGCTCTGGCCATGTTTTGACCCCATCCACGTTTTGAAATATTGGTTTATCATCACTTTGTCATGGCTTTAAAGTTCCACCTAAACCGACACGAAATGATCGAAATGTTTCCATTTCCATCCCCACTGAAATGATACTGAAACTGAAACACATAAAGGGCGGCCCAGTGCAGGCGCCCGCCATTGCAGGGTCTGGGGAGAGCTAGATGTACGCAGCCTTACCCCTGCTTTGCAGAGAGGCTGTTTCCGTGACTTGAACCCATGACCACTAGGTCACAATAGAGCAACCTTACCGTTGTGCCAAGGCTCGCTCTCTGAAACTGAAACACATACCGAAATCAAAATCATAAGTGCATTAGTGGTATACTATATCAGTGCATATTAACTAATTATATTTGTTAGGCGTGGGTTTATTATGTATTACACACATATATATAAATATGATATGTACGTAAGAGAGATTGTGACTCTCTAATTAACGCACTCTGTTTTCTTCTCTCCCACGCAACCCTACTGTTCCAATCTCATCTCTCATCTCTTCTCTCCATTGATCCATGTAGACTTGAACATGGTATGAGAGCATAAAGATCAAGATGTTCAACGCCACTTGAAGATCGAGATTGGAGTTCTCCAAACCTAAACCATATTCGGCCCTAACCATAACCCTAACCCTAACCCTAACCCTAAAACCCATCCCTCTGTGGACTTTTACCCCCACCAAATCACTCGCATCTTATCCTTTCTACTTCAAGTATATCATACAATCCTTCAACCCCCATCCCACTCTCAGATACAAACCCTAACCTATTTTTTTTTTTACGCAAATCAGTCCCTAAACTCGCGTGAATCTGCGTTCCCCTCGTTGTATTCATTGTTTAAACATGAACCATTCATCAGTACACGAGATAGCTTCCGTGGATGCTCTTGTTGGTGGCTGGTTCACGATTCGTTAGTGATTAGTTGTAAATGGTACTGGTTGTTGGCATTGGTGTTGGATTTGGTGTTGTTGGTGGTAATAGGTTGATGACTTGATTTACCGTGTTGGCTGTCGTTGATGTTAGTTGGTGATACGTGGTTGAGTACATGTGGTACTATTAGGAGTTGTGATTCTATATCAGTGATTCCATTCTATTTGTATTAGTTAGTACTTGATATTTTGTGGATTGGGGGTTGTTCTGCTCATTGATTATGGTTGGTGGTGGATGTTAGTCCAATTGTTCATGTGGTTGTTCATGGCCTCTCGTCGATTTGGTGAATAGCAACTAACTCATTTCTTTATTGTTGTGTTGTGGTCTTGTGGTGTTACCATTCGTTTGGGCTGTGATTTCGTGTAGCTATTCACCATGACTACACCCTCTACTTCCTCCACTGTTTCTGGCCCTTTCACTATGACCCCTATGACTTCAATCAAGCTTAACGGATCCAATTACCCTGCATGGAGTCGTGCTGTTAAGCTTTATCTCCGTGGCCAGGGCAAATTGAGTTATGTCACTCCGGACCCACCATCACCTAAGGACTCCACCTCTGACAAGTAAAGCCAGGAGGATGCTAGTCTTCCGTCCTTGTTATGTTAACGTATGGAGCCCAAGATTGCGAGTCATATGTTGTTCCGGGAGTCCTCGAGAGCTGTCTGGTTACGTGCAGAGACACTCTACTCAGGAACTAATAATCGTACGAAGATCTGTGATGTTTATTATGATCTTCTCAAATCGAAGCGGAAAGAGCGATATGTTTATGAGTACTATTCTGAGTTTGTCGGCTTGTGTGAGCAACTGGACTCTTACATGCCACCCTCTACAGATCCTGCTGTACTAGCCAAACAAAAAGAGGAGTTACGTGTTGTTCAGTTTCTGGATGGTCTAGGAAAAGAGTTTCTTCCTATTCGACAACTGATAGTGGGTGATGGCAGTTTACCATCACTTGATGTGGTTTTCTCTCGTGTTCAGCGAGCTCTTCGGATTGATGTTCCTGATGGTTCAGTTGGTGAGCGATCTGCTCTAGCTGTTCAGTATGGTTACGGTCGTGGTACCTGTGGTGGTCGAGGGCGTGAATGTCGCGAATCTGGTAGAGGTTTTGGCCGTGACTCAGGGGAGGCCGTGGCGCTGGCGGCCGTGGATCCCGTTATTGTACACATTGTGGCATGGAGGGTCACACTGTTGACTACTGTTATGACTTGCATCCAGACTTACAACCCCCACGGACTGCACATCATGTCTCTGGGACTCCCACACTGAGTTGGACGGTTGTAGCTTCCACACCTAGTTCTTCTGATACACTGGTGGTTTCTCGTACTGAGTACGAGCGTCTGTTGCGTCTACAGTAGAAAGGCAAACAACCCATTGCCACACTTACAACTGAAGGTAGCAACCCATCCTGCTCTCTTAGTCACACCAGTTCATGGCTCATTGACTCTGGAGCCTCCCATCGCATGACGGGTAACAGTAGTGTTCTTAGTCCCTTTAAGCCCACTTCTACTTCTACATTTGTTACTTTGGCTAATGGGGCTCTGTGCCCTATCTCTGGTGTATGAGCCACATCTCTTGGTTCTAATTTATCTCTCTGTTTTATGTGTTCCTAGTTTTCTTTGTAATCTTCTGTCTGTTAGTCAACTTACTCGTCGTCTTAACTGTTCTGTGACCTTCTTTCCCTCTTATTGTTCGTTTCAGGATCTTGTGACTGGGAGGAAGATTGGAATGGGCCATGAGGTGGATGGACTCTACTACTTTGACGGTGATACGTCACCCACTGCATTGCACACTTCAATTGATTCGTTCATGTGGCACTGCCGTCTTGGTCATCCTTCACCAGATCGTTTGCAGTATTCTTCAGTTGTGTCGAGTCCTGTTAGTAAGTTTTATTGTGAGTCTTGTCAGTATGGAAAGCACCACGTGTTTCCTTTCCGTCACGTTTAGTTAGTCGAGTTTCGAGTCCGTTTGAGCTAGTACATTCTGATATTTGGGGCCCATGTTGAACTCCATCTATATTTGCATATCGATATTTTATTGTATTTGTGGACTATTATTCAAGAATGTCGTGGTTATATGTAATAAAAGATCGTTCAGAAGTTTTTCCTGTGTTCCGTTCTTTTTATGCCGAGGTTACTAACCAATATTCATGTTCTCTCAAATGCTTACGTACTGACAATGCACTTGAATACTTTTCTGTTTCAAATGGCTTTCAAGAATTTCTTTCTAGCCATGGCATTATTCATCAGTCATCTTGTGCTCATACCTCTCAGCAAAATGGTGTTGCTGAGAGGAAACTAAGGTACCTTGTTGACATGGCTAGGACCCTTCTTTATCAGATGGTTGTCCCAAAGTCATATTAGGCTGATGCTGTTCTCACATCATGTTTCCTAGCCAATCGTCTTCCATCATCAGTTCTCCAAAACCGTTCTCCATTCTCAATTTTAAATTCCTCTGATAATCCCTTTCCTTTACTTCCTCGAGTCTTTGGTTGCACATGCTTTGTTCATGACCTTACTCCTGGAATCGATAAGTTGGATCCACGTTCTATCAAATGTGTATTCTTGCGCTATTCTTGTACTCAGAAGGGCTATAGATGTTAGAATAAGCTTATGTAGCCTAAGAGCATTATAGTCTTTTCATATTCTTCTCATAATAAATATATATGTGTGTGTTAGGGCAAGACGGCTAATACACAACATTTCATTCTCAAATCTCTCTGTTAACATGGTATCAAAGCCCTAAGGTTCCTCGATGCCTGAGGGACCTCCATTGAAGACCTCTTGTCTTCCTCCATTGAAGTCCATCCCATGCCCTAACTCCTCATTCTCCTTTTTTTTTCTTTCTTTCTCCTCCCCTTTTTTCTGTGTACAAAACCCCACCTCTTCCCTGGTTGCCCCCCCTGGAAAACCCAACCTCTTCCCTGTTTGCCATGCGCCCCCCCTGAAAACCCAGGTTGCCCCCTGAACGCCCCCTGGAAAACCCAGGTTGCCCCCCTGCGCGCCCTCCCTTCTTTCTTTTTTTAACATCTTTTCGCATCTTCTTTGACTTATAAGGGTAGCGTTCTTCTCTTCTAGCCGTCGGGTGTTACTGCCCTACATCTTCCCGTTACATTTCTCACCTTTTTGGTCGTGGCTCCGCTTTGTTACATTTTTCTTTGATTCCTACTTGATGACTTAAGCTTTGTCTCTATGTTTCGTTGTAGTTCCACAAGTATGAGGCTTCGTGCTTGTTCTTTCGGGGTCCTTCCGATGTTTGTGGTTTTTTCTTCTGATTGTTTATCTCCGTGGTGATTTGCTTGCCTATATTTGGCTGCCCTTTTCTGTGGGTGTCTGTGATTGTTGTGGTGTGTCTTGTCTGGTCTGCTTCATCGACATCCCATTTGAGTTTTGGTGTTTATTATGGCCTTGCCATCAGCTTCTTCCTCCGGTTCATTTCCGGTGTCGGTGACCTCTATGACATCCATTAAATTGGATGGTGCTAATTACCCTGCCTGGAGTCGTTCTATTCACCTCTATCTGCGAGGTCGGGGCAAGTTACGTTTCCTCACGACGGATCCTCCGAATCCGAAAGATGCTGGGTATGATAAGTGGAGTCAGGAGGATGCCCAACTCCAGTCTCTTCTCTGTCAGAGTATGGAACCAAAGATTGCGAGTCACATGCTATTTCTGGATACATCACGAACAGTCTAGTTGCGTGCTGAGACACTCTATTCCGGCAGCAACAATCTCACGCGGATTACTGATGTTTACAGTGACTTCTTTCGTATCTCGCGTGGAGATAAGACCGTCACTGAGTACTATTCGGATTTTGCTGGTCTTTGTGAGCAGATTGATATTTATCATCCACCGTCCACTGACCTCAAGGTCTTGGCTTAACAGAAGAATGAGCTCCGTACTACTCGGTTTTTCGATGGCTTAGGGCCTGAGTTTGTCCCTCTTCGGCAACAGATCCTTGGGTTAGGCACGCTCCCATCTTTGGATGAGATCTTTTCTTGCGTTCAGTGCGCTCTATGTATCGATCCGGCTATCTCTGTTGCTGGTGACCAGTTCGCCTTTGCTGCCCAGTCTGGTTCCTTTCGGAGCACTCATGGTAGTGGTCGTCGCGGATAGGGCCGTGGCTTTGGCCGAGATTCAGGGGGGGGGGGCGTTCTTATGGGGGTCGTGGATCACGTTATTGCAGTCATTGTGACATGGAGAGTCACACTATTGATTTCTGTTACGATCTCCATCCCGAGCTGCGTCCCGCTCGAGCCGCCCACTTCGCTTCTGAGACACCTGTTGCACCTCTTCCTGCTACCTCTGACACCATGATCGTCTCTTGGACTGAGTATGAGTCACTTTTGCGCTTACAGGAGAAAGAGAAACAACCGGCTGCTCAACTTGCCACAGAAGGTAGCAACCCATCTCCTGAGCGTCTGCAGCGTTCTTCAGTTGTTTCTGGTGTTATTAGTCATTTTCATTGTGAGTCCTATCAGTATGGAAAACACCATCGTGTTTCCTACCCGTCTCGTTCTGTTAGTCGTGTCAGTAGTTCGTTTGAGTTAGTGCATTCTGATGTTTGGGGTCCATGTCGTACTCCTTCTATGTTTGATGGGAAGTACTTTGTTATTTTTGTTGATGATTTTTCCACGATGACTTGGCTTTATATAATAAAGGATCGTTCTGAGGTGCTTTGGACATTTTGTTTATTTTATGCTGAAATTACAAATCAATACTCATGTTCCCTTAAATGTTTACGTACTGATAATGCCCGTGAGTATTTTTCTGATCGGCACGCTTTTCAGGAGTTTCTTTCTAGTTGTGGAATTATTCATCAGTCGTCTTGCGCCCACACTTCACAACAGAATGGTGTTGCCGAGTGGAAAATATGGTATCTTGTAGATATAGCTCGCACAATTCTGTATCAGATGCATGTTCCCAAATCTTTTTGGGCTGACACTATGCTTACAGCCTGTTTTCTGGCTAATTGTCTACCTCTTCAGTTCTTAGCAATCGGTCTCCTTTTTCGGTGTTACACCCTTCTGGGGATCCGTTTCCGTTACCTCCCAAGGTGTTTGGGTGTGTTTGCTTTGTTCAGAATCTCACTTCAAGACTTGATAAATTGGCCCCAAGGGCAATCAAGTGTGTTTTCCTGGGTTATTCACGAACCCAGAAGGATTACCGATGCTACAGTCCTCAGCTTCGCCGCAAATTTATCAGTGCTGATGTCTCCTTTTTTGAGGATACTCCATACTTTCCTGCTTCCTCTTTTTTATCGGTATCTCCTCCTCCGTTGCCGTTGTCGGTTCTGGTTCCAAGTTTGCCACCGGATCCGGTTCAGCGTCCCTTCTAGGTATATACTCGCAAGCGTTCTACTACTTCAGTTGAGCCTTTATGCCCTGCCATCTCTTCTTAGCAAGTAGGTCCTTCTTTACCCTCATCATCTGATGATGCTGCTCAGGTTGATGATTTTCTTGATGCCCCCATTGCGAGCCGTACTCGTTCTCGTACCACTCATCACCCTATTTTTGATGCGGTAAGTTATGCTCGGTTATCTCCTTCGTATACCGCATTTATATCATCTTTGTCATCAATTTCTATTCCTCGTTCTGCTCGAGAGGCTATGCTTGATTCGGGATGGCGGGCAACTATGGAGGCTGAGATGGATGCTTTGGCTAAAAATCAGATATGGCAGTTGGCTTCCCTTCCTCCTGGTGCTCAGGTAGTCGGATGTAAGTGGGTGTTCACCGTTAAATACCTACCTGATGGCTCTGTTGAGAGGTTAAAAGCCCATCTTGTTGCAAAGGGCTTTACTCAGACTTATGGGATTGATTATGTTGAGACATTCTCTCAAGTGGCAAAGATTCTGTCCATCCGTGTATTGATTTCTTTGGCCGTAAATTAGTCTTAGCCACTATATCAGTTGGATATCAAGAATGCGTTCCTCTATGGTGATTTGCAGGAGGAGGTGTATATGGAGCAACCACCAGGGTTTGTTGCTCAGGGGGAGTTGCAGGCTTGCAGCATACTGTCTGTAAGCTTAGAAAGACGATTTATGGTCTTAAACAGTCTCCTCGTGCTTGGTTTGGGAGATTCAGTGAGGCCATCCTACGATTTGGTATGAAACAATGTGCTGTAGACCATTCTGTGTTCAGCTCTCGAAGCAAGGATGGTCTGATTCTCCTGGTTGCATATGTTGATGATATTATTATTATAGGGAATGACAAAGCATGAATACAATGCCTCAAAGATTTCTTTCAGAATGAATTCAGCACAAAAGACCTTGGTGTTCTGAGATACTTTTTAGGCATTGAAGTGGCACATTCACAAAGGGCGCTATCTTTGTCCCAAAGGAAGTATGCTCTTGATATTTTGGAAGAAACAGGTCTTCAGGGGGCAAAACCTGCACAGACTCCTATGATTCCGAATGTCAAGCTTTCACTTGATCAGGGGGAGCCACTAGACGATCCTGGTCGATACAAACGGTTAGTAGGACAGTTGATCTATCTCACAATCACTCGTCTGGACATTGCATATGCTGTTGGTGTGGTTAGTCAGTATATGAGTGTGCATCGGACATCACATTAGTCAGCTGTGATTCAGATAGTGAAGTATCTGAAGAAAGCTCCCGGGAAAGGTCTTATCTTCCGGAAGCATAACCATTTGAGAATTGAGGGATACTCTGATGCTGACTGGGCCGGATCTCCTGCTGACCGGCGATCTACTAATGGCTATTATACCTTCATAGGTGGAAATCTAGTATCTTGGAAGAGTAAGAAGCAGGACGTTGTGTCTCGATCCAGTGGACGTTGTGTCTCGATCCAGTGCAAAAGCAGAATACAAGCCATGACTTACACCAGCTGTGAATTAATTTGGCTATGATCGTTTATGTTAGAGATTGGATTCTCATATTCCTCACCTGCGTCCCTCTACTATGACAACAAGTCAGCCATTCACATAGCTATGAATCCGGTATTTCACGAACGAACTAAGCATATAGAAGTGGATTGTCACTTTATTCGTCATAGGATTCAGACAGGCCAAATTCAAACTGAGTTCACTCGAACGAATGATCAGATTGCAGACATGTTTACCAAGTCGTTGAATGGAGTTCAATTGAGTGATTTATGTAACAAGTTGGGCATATATGACATTCATACTCCAGCTTGAGGGGGAGTGTTAGAATAAGCTTATGTAGCCTAAGGGCATTATAGTCTTTTCATATTCTTCTCATAATAAATATATATGTGGAATAAGCTTATATAGCCTAAGGGCATTATTCTCTTTTCATATTCTTCTCATAATAAATATATATGTGTGTGTTAGGGCAAGACGGCTAATTCACAACATTTCATTTTCAGATCTCTCTGTTAACAGATGTTATAGTCCTCATCTTCATCGTGTGTATCTGCCGATGTTTCGTTTTTTGAGGATACCCCTTATTTTACTGAGTCTGCCCCTATACCAGTTCCTGCTTCTCAGGTTCCGCTGCCATTACCCGTTCCAGTTCCGAATTTGTCACCCGTAGAACAATCCAAGCCATTGAAGGTTTATGCTCGTCAAGATCAGCTCTCGTCATTGCCCTCATGCCCACCAGCTCCCTCACAGCTTGCAGGACCCCAACCTCTCCAGAGGCCAGTGTTTCTCCTGATGAGGCCCCTATTTCATCTCGTACACGCTCTCGTTCCACACATCATCCTATTTCTGACGTGGTTTCTTATGCTCATCTTTCTCCCACTTATAACTCTTTTTTATCATCTATGTCCTCTGTTTCTCTTCCACGCTCTGTTGTAGAAGCTATGGACCATCTCGGTTGGCGAGCAGCAATGGAGGCAGAAATGGGTGCTATGAAGTCGAATTATACGTGGCAATTGACCCCTCTTCCTCCAGGGGCGCAGGTAGTAGGGTGCAAGTGGGTGTTCACAGTCAAATACAACCTAGATGGGACAGTAGAAAGATTGAAGGCTAGATTGGTTGCAAAGGGGTATACACAGACTTACAGGAGTGATTATACGGATACCTTTTTTCCTGTCGCAAAATCCCTTCAGTACGAGTTTTAATATCCCTTGCAGTGAACATGTCATGGCCTCTCTATCAGCTTGATGTCAAGAATGCGTTCTTGCATGGTGATCTGCAGGAAGAGGTATACATGGAGCAACCTCCTGGGTATGTTGCTCAGGGGGAGATGAAGCATGCTGTCTGCAAGCTTAAAAAGGCAATATATGGCCTTAAGCAGTCCCCTCGTGCCTGGTTTGGAAGATTTAGTGAGACTGTGATATGGTTTGACATGAAACAGTGTGCTGTAGACCATTCAGTGTTCAGTTCCCAGGGCAAAGGTGGTAGGATCTTCCTGATTGTTTATGTTGATGATATCATAATCACAGGGAGTGACAGTGTAGGTATACAGAGGTTGAAGGACTTTCTTTAGAAGGAATTCTGCACCAAAGATCTTGGTCGTCTGAGGTACTTTCTAAGGATAGAGGTGGCACATTCACGCGGAGGGCTATCTTTATCACAAAGAAAGTACGCACTTGATATATTGGAGGAGACTGGTCTTCTAGGAGCAAAGCCAGCTAAGACTCCCATGGACTCAAATGTCAAGCTTTCACCTGATCAGGGGGATTTACTAAAGGATCCTGGCAGATATAGACGTTTAGTTGGGAGGTTGATTTACCTTACTGTCACACGCCCAGATATAGCTCATGCAGTTGGCGTAGTTAGTCAGTATATGAGTGCACCACGGACATCTCATTGGTCGGCAGTTATTCAAATTGTGAAATATCTGAAGAAAGCTCCTGGTAAAGGACTCCTCTTCAGAAAACATAGCCACATGAGGATTGAGGGATATTCAGATGCAGATTGGGCAGGATCTTCTGCAGACAGAAGGTCTACCAATGGTTACTGTACTTTTGTTGGAGGTAACTTAGTATCTTGGAAAAGCAAGAAACAGGAAGTCGTATCAAGGTCAAGTGCAGAAGCTGAGTACAGAGCCATAGCCTATACAGGCTGCGAGTTGATCTGGTTGAGGTCATTTATGTCAGGGATTGGGTTACCCTACTCTTCATCTGCATCGCTTCACTGTGACAACAAGTCCGCCATTCATATAGCCATGAATCCAGTCTTTCACGAGCGGACAAAACATATAGAGGTGGATTGTCACTTTATTCGTCATCGAATTCAAAAAGGGGAGATTTGCACTGTGTTTACGAGATCAAATGATCAAATAGTTGACATGTTTACAACGCCATTGAGCAAGGCAAGGTTGAGCGATTTATGTAACAAGCTGGGAATGTATGATATACACACTCTAGCTTGAGGGGGAGTGTTAAGCGTGGGTTTATTTGTGCGCACCTCACATTGGGGGTATTTTGGTCTTTTCATTATGTATTACACACACACACACATATATATATATATATATATATATATATATATATATATATATAAATATGTTATGTGCGTAAGAGAGATTGTGACTCTCTAATTAACGCACTCTGTTTTCTTCTCTCCCACGCAACCCTACTGTTCCAATCTCATCTCTCATTTCTTCTCTCCATTGATCCATGTAGACTTGAACAATATTTATATGCATTACATGTAAAATGTAGTATGTACTGAATTATCAGACATGCGCGGCATCACATGTCACTGGGTTATCGATGTTATTAAACCATTCTGCGTGGTTGTCTTGCCTATCTGGTTCCTAAATATGTATTTGTGTTTATTTTAGCATTTCTTGAAGTTTCATCATAAAATTCTTTCATTTACATATGCTTCCATATGCTTTCCCGATTTCAATAAAATTACTTCACTGTCAACCTCCTCATTTTTGCATTAGGCCAGACTTGATGAACCTCCCCAAACAAAATGTTTAAATTTTGGTTTTGGTCACCACGAAAAAAGAAAAAATTGAAAAAAATATTAATTTAATTGTAATTTTCCCACCAAGTACACTTGAGGCTGCATGAGAGGGTCAGTGTAAGGTAACCGAAAATTGTTGGGAAAGTTGCCTTGTTTCCTAAATTAATAAGGTAACCTAAGGGAAACAAAAGAAGGGAGTTTTTCTAAAAAAACTGGGTTAATAGAAAGGGGAGAAAATGTTTTTCTCTTTTGTGGAGAGGCACTTTGTGTGTCAGCTGCAAAGAGGAGACAAGAGAGAGAAAAAGAGAGAGAAAGAGGCGGCGTGGAGAGAGATTTTACGTGGTTCGGCCAAGATGCATACATCCACGAGCAAGAACACGTTCTTGTGCTTGTATTTTTTGAAGGTAGAATCCTGCTTATTTCAAAATTTTTGCTATTTCTTTCTTTCCAAAGACCCCACATATACGCCGTGGGGATGATTCACCAAGGGATCTAGCCTTAACCCCAAGGTAAGACAAATGCCAACCTCTCATAAAATCTCCCATAGATGCTATGAAAACACATTTCATGCCAAAGCATTTCAGAATAGATGAACTATGTGTCCTCCATGCTGAATTGCTGATTACATTATTTTTTCAACAGGCAGATTTCGATTTATGTTCTGAATGCTATAATGATGGGAAATTTGGTTCTGGCATGACACCAGCCGATTTCATCCTCATGGAATCTGCTGAGGTTCCCAGTGTAAGTGGTGGGAGTTGGACAGATCAGGAGACTCTACTTCTTCTTGAAGCCTTAGAGCTCTATGGAGAAAACTGGAATGAGATTGCCGAGCATGTTGCCACAAAAACAAAGGCTCAGTGTATCTTGCATTTTGTCCAAATGCCAATTGAGGACCCTTTTTTTGAGGATAAGGACAAGGTTGATGCTGGTCTCCCCGGAAACTTGGATAAAAATCCGATAAAAAATGATTCATCTCCCATTGAGGTTACTGCCCAAACGGTGGAGGTTATAAATGCTGCTAATGTAAAAAATGATTCATCTCCCATGGAGGTTACTGCCCAAACAGTGGAGGTTATAAATGCTGCTAATGAAGAGCCACATGTCCCTTCCCCTGTGGTCACGTCTAAGCCAAACGATGCAGTTGTTGAGGTTGTGCCGGAAACTGATTCCAACCTTGCCCTTGATGCTCTGAAGTCTGCATTCCAGGCTGTTGGTATTCTTCCTAATCCAGGAGAGTCGCTTTCATTTGCAGAATCAGGAAATCCAGTCATGGCATTGGTAAATTGAGGACATCCATGCTCACATTAAAAAAAATTTAGAGCTAAAATATGGTTGCATTCTCATGCATTCTATGTCTAATGATCTTTTGCAGGCTGCATTCTTAGCAGGCTTGGTAGAACCTGATGTTGTTGTTGCCTCCACACGGAGTTCACTGAAAGCTATGTCCGAGGATTCTCCCAACATTCAGTTGGCTGCAAGGCACTGTTTTCTTCTTGAAGACCCGCCGAGTGACCGGAAGGATCCCCCTGCCTGTGAGAGGTTTGTGACTTTGCTAAAAAAAATTTGTTATTTAATTTAGGACAGTTAGGAGTTCTGGATCTGATACCTGATGAACTCTGCAGTGCTGATATCGACATGCTGGCTGGGGAGGCTGTGAAAGAGGAAAACCAAACGTCAATTTTGAAAGACGGTGATGTATCAATTGATGGAACAGATAAGAACGAGGAGAATGCAGTTCCTATGGAAATGGAATCAATAGTTGCTTTAGAAGAGATTGCTCCAGAAGTGGAAGAGAAAGTTGCTCCAGAAGAAAAAGACCATCAACAAGAATGCATGGAGAAATCACATGTTGCTGAGTCAGGTGATTCAGCTTTGCTAGAAAAGGTCACACCTAATACTGTGAAGGAATCAGAATCAGGTGAATTAGCTTTGGAAGGGGAGGCTAAACCAAGTGTTGTTGAGGAATCCAATGATACAGCTTCGACAATGGAGGTCCCACCGTGTATCGTGAAGCAATCAGGTGATTTAGCTTCTCTAGGGGAGGTCACTCCAAGTACCCTGAAGGAGTTGGGTGATTTAGCTTCACAGGGAGAGGACAAACAATGTTTGGAGGTGACAAAGGCTTCACTGGGAGAGGACAAACAATGTTTGGAGGTGACAAAGGCTTCACTGGGAGAGGACAAACAATGTTTGGAGGTGACAAAGGCTTCACAGGGAGAGGACAAACAATGTTCGGAGGCAACAAAGGCTGTGGATATGTTGTCTGATTCAGTTCCTTCAGAAGAGAAAGGGCCTCAGCATACGGTTGGTTCTAATTCAACAATTGGAACTGCAGAGGATATAGGTGTGGTATTTTCAACTCCTCTCTGTTGATATGGTAGTATATATACGCATTTAGGAAAAGCCCCCTTCTCTCTCTCTCTCTCTCTCTCTCCTGCCCGAGGAATAATCCAACACACATACATACAAGAGAAAGCAATGTAAAAGAATGTGGTGCTCAACCTACCATGCATGTTGGCCCCATTTGACAGCCACATTCTTATGTTATTCACATTTATTTTCTTTGTTACTGTATCATGCAGGTGAGAATGATGCAAAATCGAAAAGTGAAAAGAGTTGCAACCCTGTGGAAAGCAGAGATGATTATAATATAGATAAGATAAAACGTGCAGCGATTACTGCACTATCAGCTGCTGCCGTAAAGGCAAAACTGCTGGCAAACCAGGAGGAAGACCAGATTCGACAGCTTGCCTCATTGTTGATCGAGAAGCAGGTATAGAAAACAGGCTAGCTTGGTGTTTAGTTTTTTTTCCCTAGGGCTTCATTTTTACGATTCACTTTCTGCAGTTGCATAAGTTGGAGACCAAGTTTTCCTTCTTCACTGAGATGGAAAGTGTGTTATTGAGGACGAGAGAACAATTGGATAGGGCGAGACAGAGGCTGTATAATGAACGTGCGCAAATAGTTGCAGCTCGATATGGTTTCCCTGGTTCCTCATCTATTAGGCCAATGCCATCATCATCAGCTATGGGCAGAATTGCTACCAATTATGCAACCACTGGTTCAAAGCCACCCAGCATAACTTCTCAAAAGCCACCGGTTAAGAAAACTACCATGAGGACATCGACCCCTTCACTATCAACTTCATCTTATCATGTTGCTGCAACGGGAAGCCAAGACACACCTCCTTCTACAAATGTAGGATCTTGAATCTATGACTTAGTTATGCATATTTTCCTTATTCTTCCCACCCGTTGCTCACCGGTCTTCACGATCGATGTTACTGGTACGTAGTTTTTTCCCTTGATATTTCTTGTGCTTAGGAACATTGAGTTATTTTTTTTTTTCTGATGACTTTGAAATTTCAGGTTTTTTAATTCTACAGCGGCTATAGATGATTGGTGCTCAAAAGAATGCCGATTTCTTGAAGACTTCTCATATTTAACTCTTGGAGGGTGTCCATTTTCTTTTGCTGTGGTTCTCCTCTTGACCTACAGTCCTTCATGTGAAGCCAAGATCTTATTCTCTGTGTCATCCCGTCGAATAGTATTACATGGTGTGCACTTCATTGCCCGACTTGGCTCTCATTGCTGAAGCAGTTATATTGTTTTAGAGCAAAACCCAGTGAGGCAATTTTAGTAGTACTGATTATCAAAGTTACAAGTTTGGTGGCTGCCCATTTTGACTATTGATGGTGATTAAGTGGGATATCATAGTTAGAGGCTCACCTGATGGAAGTTGAAGTTTTTCTTGAAATGCTGAATTAGTTATTGCCATCCTATTTTTTGTCTGTTTGAAGATGGGGTCCTTTTTAGCTTATCAAGATTGCTGGTCTGTATGCAAGTAAAAATCCTGCTGTGACAAGGGTGTGATAAATGGAAAAATTCACATGGTTGTGATATTTTGATGTTGATGGTTATTCTACTTGACTTTTCAATTTCACTAAGGATGATAACTAATTAACACCGTGCCATAATCGCTGAGTTGGAAAATTGCTGATCTTTTATGTGACACATCTGTCTTTGTATATATTTTTTTATGTGCAAACTGGTCTGTTGAGTTGAGAGAATCTTTAGGGACTGACCAAAAAAAATCATACAACTGCAGGTACATGCCCATGCCCCAGACCATTTTAAAATTCTGAGTATTTGCCATGTTTTTTAATACCAAACTGTACCTATTAATAAATAGGAAGTGATATATTCCCCCTTTTAGCAAATCCCCATTTTCCAGGGAAACCTGTCATTAGGGGTGGCAATGGTTTGGTTTCGGTTCGGTTTGACCCCCAAACCAAAACCGAACCGAAATTTGAAACCGAATTTTCGGTTCGGTTTTGGCCAATTTTGCCCCCCCTTACGCATATTCATTGGGAATCGGGGGCAACGGTTCGGTTTGACCCCAAACCGAACAGAACCGAAATTTGAAACCAAATTTTCGGTTCAGTTTGGGCTCGGTTTCGGTTCGGTTCGGCCAATTTTGGCACCCCTACCTGTCGTGCACATGCAAGGGAACTGTCTGCCCTCTCTACTAGTCAGAGGACTCAGTTTGAAACAATCAATCCCACCACTTTATTGGGAGAAGGATGATCACTCACTTGCCAGGGCTCTGACCTGAGAACTAGTATCGCCTCCCCGCCCAGCTCTATCAGCAGGCCCCTTCTTTTGCAATAATTATTAAGGTCTCTCATGGCCCAATTATTATTATTAAAGCTTTCTGTACCATAGAATTCGGCCATCGGGGTGACCTGGCGGCTTCTATGAGGAGGCTCGAGGGCTTGTCAAGGAAGTGATATATCCGAATCTTTTTTAAATACTTGGGACATCCAGCTCCAATGTATCTATGAGGCTGTGAGTGAAGAGATGATTCAACGGGTGTGGGATCTGTATGTCATGTGTTGGGGGACTTATCTGGCCGATTGAACCCCAAAACGCTGGAGATCGATTGAGAATAAGAATAACAAGGGCACTTAAACTGTAGACAAAAAATAAATAAATAACGAGGGCACTAAATCAATTGCCAGGTTGGGGGTGGGGGTTGTTTGAGATATAGTCAATAGAGTTCCATTGCTCTTTTTTCTACCTCTTTTGTTTTTCATTACTTTTTACATTTATCAGGATCTTTGCTCTCTTTTTTCTTGAGAATTTGCTTTTAGATATGTGAACAGGAAGTTTAGCAATCAATACAAGGCCACTATTGGGGCAGATTTCTTGACAAAAGAAGTGCAGTTTGAAGATAGGCTCTTCACCTTGCAGGTGAGTTCCTGCCCCTGATTTTTTTATTTATCATCTAACAGATTTTCATTATAATTTCTAAATATTTTATACTTGGAACATTACTACAAATCTACAATGTATCTGATTGATCTGGTGGTCACTTTTTGTTTGCAAGTTTTTCCTTTTGAATTCGCTGTCTATTCAGCCGTATCCTTGTCAGGATGGTGTAATTGGCAATTTGGTGTGTAATTTTTATTTATGGTTTGATCAAGTGTTGCAAAATATTCCAAACTAAGGAAAAATAAAAATTCTAACCAGTCCTAGTTAGCATCATAGATCAAAAGTAGGACCATCAAAGCCAAATCCCTTTTCTACAAAATGTGCAGCTGAAAGGCATAGGACAGCTGTCGGCATGAAAACCCCATACACACTCCTCTTAGATCTATTGCAAATGCTGAAGCCTTTGATTTTTCAACTGCTTCAGTAACTTGTCTAGGTTCTCTCTTCATAGCAATAATATTAGCCTCAGCCAGTCCATAAATATTTACATGGTGAGAATTGTTCATATCTATTTGTGTAACTGTATCTGAAAATTTGGTTTGCTCTGTTGATCCTCGTGTAAGAAAATTGTAAAAGTCTTGAGATCAGAACATATGAATTGTTTCACGCTTCTTTTGAGATGCAGTTGAATATTTGTGCCCATACATGTTTTCTTCTACTTATGGCATTCGGCTGCATAAAATTAAACATCAAAAGAAAGCTGGTCTTGTAACTTGATATTACAATTGGCAACCCATATCCCTTCCCAATTAATTCCATATACAATTTTGAAGAAGTAGAAAACTGGTCCTGGTTCTTAAAAAAATGCTTATTCATCAGGATTGGATTGTATTGGCTATAACAGCTCATACAGGTGCTTAATATATTTTGACATACAAGTGAGAATGAAGGATAGTGAGCTTTGCAGTTCTTACAGGAGATGGTACATCCTTTCTCCGTTCATCCTGTGTCTTTTTTAGCTGGACCGACTTCTTTAGGTCCACTATTGTCCTAGCTTATAAGTAGTTCACTTCTCAAGTATTGGGAGGGGTAGATTTTTTGTCAGGAAGCAGTTGATTTGAAGAAATACATTCTTCAGCAGCTCAATGATGAAATTTTAATAACCCTCATTAGAGTGGTCAATTGGCTATATGTTTTCCGAAGACTATTTCCTCTGAAGGGATTATTATTTTCTAATTGATTTAAGAAACTCTTTGGAGTATTTAATGTATTTGGTAAAATTACAAATATATCAACAATGACCGGTGATCACTAAGTAGGTACTGGATCATAGATTAGGACCTCTTGAAACCGAGTCATTTCAGAAAATGTCATAAACTCAAAACTCGGAGAAATTGGTCAAAGGCATCTTGAGTCAAGTTGCCTGAATAAAATGAGCCCTTTAAAGAGATGTGTTAGCCATAGCATTGACTGTTAAGTGTACTAAAGAAAAGGTAAAAGCACTTGAGTTTAGCACAAGAACAATTAGAGAAGAACTTGTCCTTCTCTCTTTTTATTCCCTTCATTTGCATAGTAGAAAAGGGAAATATAAACCAGCTCTTCCCCTCTTTCTTCCTTTCAAACTCTACCAAGCAAAAGAAATTACAATGAAGGAGAAGAGCAGAATTAAAAAGAATGCTTACCTAACGCCTCTCTCTCTCTCTCATACTTTCAACTTGGAGAGTTTTTGTTTTTTCATGATTTACAAACTTGCCAAGTTGGTACTCAGTTGACTCGGTCTAGTTTAGAGTTGAGTTGGCGAGTTGTTAGGCAAATATTTTATATAAAATAACTTGATCTGAGCGATGCATTGTAAATTGTTTGGAATTGTTATGAGAAAAAATACTGAATCATGCGTAAACTTTCCTTTATTGTTAAATTTGACACTAGCCACCACTTTCTAGTCAAACCTACGTGAATTATGTCGTTTTTTTGCATTAAAATCTAATGTATAAAGTCATTGATGGGGCTATTAGATCATGGATTAGAAGACAGAGGGAAGGGTTATGGTTTGTGGTTTCGGGTTAATCCCGTTGTAATCAAGTTTTATTACTTTCTCATTGCGGAAGATCATATCCCACACGTGGATGTAGGCATCTTTGCCTGACCACTTTAATTTGTGTATTCTTATTTTCCTGAAGAAGAAGAGGGAGACGAAAAACGGAGAGAGAGAGAGAGAGAGAGAGAGAGAGAGAGAGAGAGAGAGAGAGAGAGAGAGAGAGAGAGAGAGATGTTCATGTAAGTTCATGTTCAGCCCCATGAACTTTTTTTGTATATAATAACCACATACAAGTAATTACAAATAGTTCCATTAATGATGGCTCCTATATTTGGTACGCAATAAGTCATTTAAAGTGACTTAAAAATGACTTGAACAATTTGTATAGTGGGACCTATCTAATATAACTTAAGAAACACCAAACACACTCAATGATTAAAGTTGTTTCAGGTAGAGGCATCTTTGATGAGCCATAGTGGATCATTGAGGGTTACTTGCATGTAAGCATCATGGTTTTAAATTTCCATCGAAGCACACATGAAATGGTTGAGATGTTTTCGTTTCCATCCCCTCCAAAGTGAAATTTCAATGGATTTGTTCCATTTCATTGTTTCCATCGAAATTTCGACCGAAATGCGTGAACGATGGGGAAATGTTTTTTGTAAGCCATTTCATTTGGCATTTCATTTCATTTCATTAATATAGTGAATAATATATGTTAGGCAGCATTATATTATTGGATTGCACAACAAAGTAACTGTACATTATGCATGGGATGTCAGATCAGCATGGGACCAATACCACATCTTAATTCTATGTGCTATTAACATAGAGTTGGGGTCCTTAGAGGGATTACGGGTTGTTGTACTTTCCTGTACATCATTACATTTTTTTTTTTTGAAAGATAACTTATAGTTCATGAGATTATACTTCTTTATTGACTTTACTGTTCTAGCAACAACGCATGTCACTTAGTGTTCGATGTGATTAAGCCATTATGGATGGCTTTCTTGCTTATGTGATGGTTTCGAAGTATGTAGTTATGCTTATTCTAGCATTTCCCGAAGTTTCATCCTAAAATTTCATCATATGCATATGTTTCCATACATTTTTGTGATTTTACAAAATTTCCACCAGAATTTCCAAACAAAACCAAAATGTTTTCGTTTCTGTGCCAAAATTGAAACTGAAATATAAAATCTTGACTGACAGTCCTAGCTATGTTGTTAATGCATCCATTCCACAATCTACACACCACCACATATGCTTCTGCCATACCACACATGTTGGAGACAATTACATGTTTGGTGCAATTTGGTCCTATTCCTGCTCATTCCAGTTTGGTTGACACTACAGACATCTGGGGTTCCAAATTACAGTTATAGGCTCATTTCGTCAAATGACTGCCTGTCTTAAAATTGCTATGTCCTTATTTACTGGCATCAAAGAACTGGACAATTTATCTTTACTGGGACAATGCTTATTCCCTTCCTAGGCTTACCATCCAATAGACTTGCAAGTATTTCTTCATCTAATCTCATGGATGGATATTCCTCTTCTGTTCTGCCAGTGAATATGGTCCGCTTACAAGCACACGATTTTAGGTTTTGTAACTCCTTATCTCCGATTTAGAGGTCACATTTATTGTTTTTGGCAGATATGGGATACAGCCGGTCAGGAACGATTCCAAAGCCTTGGTGTTGCTTTCTACCGTGGTGCAGATTGCTGTGTTCTCGTATATTATGATGTAAACGTAATGAAGTCATTTGAGGATTTGAACAATTGGCGAGAAGAGTTCCTTATTCAGGTACTGTTTCAGATCTCAAGTCTCATTATATTTATTCTTCAAAAATGAGCTGACAGGAAGAATCCTTTAACAGGCAAGCCCCTCAGACCCAGAAAATTTTCCCTTTGTGGTTTTGGGAAATAAGGTTGACGTGGATGGTGGAAACAGCAGAGTGGTAGGCTGGATTTTTTATTTCTTCACGTTGATTTTGCTTACTCTCGTTTCCAGTGTTAAATTTATTGGCCTCCACCGTTTAATTCATTGACTTTTCCTCTCAGGTCTCAGAGAAAAAAGCCCGTGCTTGGTGTGCCTCAAAAGGAAATATTCCTTACTTTGAAACTTCTGCCAAGGAGGGTATCAATGTGGAAGAAGCTTTTCAATGCATAGCAAAGAATGCTTTGAAGAGTGGTGAGGAAGATGAGATGTAAGTGGCAGATTAGTCATCCTTGTTTAAATCTTAATTATCTTGTTTTTTTCTGAATGGTAAATCCTAATTACCTTATTCAAATCTTAATTATCTTGTTGTCACTGTTTACTTTCCAACTTGTATTCCGCTACTGTTTCTTAAAACTCCCTGAATAACTATAAACTGCGAGGCTTCTCTAGATTTTTTTTTATAGTTGATCTTTTAAGAGAAAGTAAATTTCATATTATAAAGTGCAACAGATCTATTCGAACGAATGTATCTTAAAAAAGAATCATGTCTGATGCTACTATGATTCGTATGAGCTGAAGTGCCCCATGGAGTGCATTTCCACCATACATTTTTGATACAGAAAATCAGTATCTTTCATTTTTTCGTGTGCATCTCTCTTTTGTGAGCGAAATCTTCAAATGGATGGTTAAAAAAGATTGAACCAAGAATGACCAGTGGTCCACATTCGACGGGCTGAGATTCCAATGATCGGACAGTTACTGTTATTAATATTGCTGCAGATTTTCTGTGTTGCCCCACCAGATCACCGTTCCCAATCACTTTACGCGTGTTCTTGTGGAAGTGGGCACAGTGATCCGGGTTCAATCTTTAAAAGCATTAGAACAGTGGCAGTTGGAATTGTTCATGTATTGGGAAAGTAAATGTGTGTTTGTTATAGAATCCTGATGTGTACTGATCATGGATCGAGGCAATCTATGGATAGATGAGAAACAAGAGGGCAGGGGTGCCCCACATCATGTTAGGCATTCAAGTTCTTGTCACTTGCCCTGGTGTTACGGGCAGAGTATTTTCTCCCGTAGTGGGATGATCTTACGCTTTTGTCATAGAAGAGTAGTTTAGATTTATGTATACATATTACCTATTGATCATTATTTCATATATTCTGTTTATTCTTGTAATGACCATTTCCTGTTTCCTCATTTCTAATGTTCTCGATGCCAGATTTTCATTTTGCATGTTTTACTTCTGTCAAAGCTTTAGGCCCTTTTGCATGTTTTCCTGTTTATTCTTGTCACTTGCCCTGGTGTTACGGGCAGAGTATTTTCTCCCGCAGTGGGATGATCTTACCCTTCTGTCATAGAAGAGTAGTTTAGATATACATATTACTGATTGATCATTATTTCATATATTCTGTTTATTCTTGTAATGACCATTTCCTGTTTCCTCATTTCTGATGTTCTCGATACCAGACTTTCATTTTGCATGTTTTACTTCTGTCAAAGCTTTAGGCCCTTTTCGTTTTGGATTTTGAGAATTGATTTCCGCACGAAGCTGATTATCGGACTAAAAATTGTGTTCTTTAGTTCTATAATCAGTTTTGGACCCAAAATCTATTCTCAGGATCCAAAACGAAGAGGCCCTTGATCCCATTTTTTAAATAGAATTGCTTCACAACATTATGACATAAAAATGATCAAAATAACCTCATATAGGGTAAAATGACTAAAATACCCAAAGATCATGGAAAATTATCGAAATACCTCTATATCAAGTAAAAATGACCTATGGCTCATGAAAAATGACTAAAAATACCATCATGAGATAAAAATGATAAAAATACGCTATATTAGGTAAAATGACTAGAATACTTCCGGGTCATACAACATGACTGGAATACAGCTATACCGAGTGAAAATGACCAAATACCTCGAGTCAAGGAAAATGACTAAAACACCCTTATGACAAAAAATGATCAAAATACCCTCATATAGGGTAAAATGACTAGAATACCCTTGGATCATGGAAAATGACTGAAATGCCCATATATCAAGTATTTTATGGCTTTTTGGTTTTGTTACATTTCAAATTCAAATCCAAAGAGCATCCAAACAAAAAAAAATTAATTTATATTTGAAATCTAAATCTATACGTGGTCATCCAAACGACATTATTTATAAATTTGTGAATTTTAAAATTCTTGATTTCAAATCCATGGATTTTGGAAATTCAAATTCACCTCCAAATCCAAATCCAAGGGGTATCCAAACGGGCCCTAAGTGAATCTCATTAGAGTGATTTTATTGGATAAGTTGAGTTTGAAATTTGAATGCGTGTTCCCTCTTTTAAATGAATCTCACCATTTCAGCTGCCTTTCCCTTCTTTTATTTAACAAATTATTTTGCTTAGTTCCATGAGAGAGAGAGAGAGAGAGAGAGAGAGAGAGAGAGAGAGAGGCATGCTTGAGTTTAGAGTTTAAGAGAATCAGATAAGAAGCACGGAGGGGTGCATGCTATCACTTTCTTGAGTTGGAAGATTGTCCCTAGCACTTCCTGAATTAAAGAGGAAACAAGTAAAAAGGAACGAACACGTGGTTTATCAAGTTTTGACTATGCCTTTCAAAATATTTGCATGCTCTTTTTTTTCTTTTGATTGTTGCAGGGTATTTGTTAGAATATGTGAGATTCACCGCTGATTTGGGTGTGTGGTTGGATAGGCAGTTTGGTTAGAATGGCAACTAAGCTAGATTTAGTATAGATAGGATTTCTATCTTTTATCTCTTGCCATGGATAGTTACTCTTCATCTTTCCCTTTTTATCTTTTAAGTGTTCTATAAAAACTAGGGGTGCAACTCGCGTCGGGTTGGGAACCCGATCCCGACCCAATCCGAGTTCAACCCGATCTAACCCAACCCGAGATTTTAAGCTTAAAACATAAAAAAATTTATTAAAAATGTTGGGTTGACTCGGGTCGGGTTGCCCAAGCCCTTAACCTGACTTATTTCGGTTGAGCCTGCCCAAGTTGCACCCCTAAAATCACTCTTTAGCATCTTTGTAATTCATTCCATATTAGTGAAAACCTTCTTATAATTTATCAGTATTTGAAAGTATTTGAAATGAATATTTGGAAATTAGGAGAACACAATAAAGTTTCTTTGAGTAAGTAAGGAGGAGGTGAATTTGGTGGAGAACGTTTCACTTTCACGTGCGTGGGGACACATGGTGAATTGATTCGTCGGCTATCCCAGAGCCGCACGATAACTCTTTAGGGTCCAGATTTAATAGCGTTGGAAACCGGTGGAAAAGGTAATCAATCGGTTACCCATCTTCACCCTCTCGCTATTCTCAGGAGCGAAAATCACGAAATGAAGATCTCAGTGCGAGAAAATATGTCGCCCCTTTCTCCCTCGTCTCCTTTCTTCCTTCCGTTTTTCAGTTCCTTCTCCTGAAAAATGAGTAGTGGTTTTTTTAGTGTCACACAAAGTATGAATGCCCCTAATGTAATCTAAAATCCAAAATCTGAGTAAATTGAAAACGAATCTGAGTTATGAACTAATTTTGCAGCAACTTATATTGATGCCCTACTACCAAGTGAAGTTGATCAGTACAGACATGGGGCAAACCTGGGCATTTTCGTCTGCATTGATACCTATTAGTATGAGTTCCTATTACCATGTCTGATGGTTTTTGAGGAGGAGGCAATGGAAATCAGAGCCATATTTCTCCCCGCTGATTTCGTAATGCCCTAAAATATAGGGAGAGGGTGAAGAAGGGTAACCGATTTCCTTCTTCACTTTTTGTTTCTTAGATCTCTATCCAAGTTCTATTTTATCAAGTTTCTTGATTATAGTTATTTATTGCAGAGAGAGAGAGAGAGAGAGAGAGAGAGAGAGAGAGAGCTGTAGTAATGAGTAACTAGGAAATGAGAGGTGGAAAGGAATGATCCAGAAAGAGGGAGTAGAAAACGGTAACGTCCAGCCAGGAATAGGTAAAACATGTAACAAACCAGTAGAACGGACGGTGGCGAGAGACAACAGAAGAAAAGAAAAAGGCAAGCGGTGTACGCCTTTGTCTCTCTCTCTCTCTCTCTCGCAGGTTTTATGGAAACCCCATTTAAAAATAGCAAAGCAAATATTGTGTGGGAGAGAAAGGGGTTTGATTAGAGAAGGAGGAGGTCCGTCCAAGGATCCCCAGAGCAGCGCTAAGCAACAAGGGCTATACTCTCGCCCTTCTCTGTTAATCCTTCTCCCTTCTTCTTCAACTATAATCAGGTTCTCTCTCTCTCTCCCTCCATTTCTTCTTCACAAATGTTAACTGGGTTCATCTTTATTTCTCAATTCTTTGAGGGATATTTTTTTGGTTTTAAAAATACATCTAAATTGAGTTGGCTTTTAATTAGTTTTTAAAGAAGGCGGTAAACTATCAAAAGAGAAGGGGACGAATGTGTTCTGAGTTTTGATTGATTAATTTGTTCCATGCCTCTTAACACCCCAACTCTCTTCCATTTCTCAAAAGTTATCTAGGGTAAAATAATCCACATGCCCAACCGCCCCATTAGAAATTTCCTTCTAATGTATTTTCTTACACGCCATTAGCAATTTACTTTAAAATAAACAATAGGAGGTTTATCTATCAAAAAATTGGGTGCACACATCGGTTCCTTTCTCTGTTTGTGGCGCATGAGAAGCCTAACTCCACCCACCCAAACTATAATTTCACCTCCCTTACCCTGCATTTCCATCCCCTTTTGTTTGTCTTTTCGTGAAATTTTACTAACAGACAAACAAAAGGAGGGGATAAGCTGTCATTTTTTTGGAAAAAAGACGAGCAAAAGCGGGTGGAAATAACATTTGCCTTTTCTTTTATAGCTTCATCTATAAATTTTGTTTGCTTATTCTCCTGTTCTTGTCTTTTATGCATGTTGTTTATTTCAGTATTCCTTGATTGAAGGCTATTTGTAGACGAGCAGTTACAGGAGGGGTGGAGTTTTCCGGCGTGTTTTGACGTAAATTCTGCCCGGAAAATTAGCAAATGGCTTCGACCCCTCAGACTGCTCCGTCGCCGGACTCTCCATCGCCCCCTGCGCCTCCAACATCATCCTCCCCACCTCCAGATTTCTCATCTCCACCTCCCCAATCTTCATCATCACCACCCGCAGATTCCTCACCCCCACCCCCGCCGGCATCACAATCACCACCACCAACATCATCCTCACCCCCACCACCCCCAAAATCATCACCATCTCCAACAACCACTCCTTCATCCCCACCCCCTCAAGACTCCGCTCCACCGCCATCTAATTCCTCTCCATCTCCCCCCTCTAATTCTTCCCACTCGCCCCCTCCTCCACCACAGTCGTCAGATAACAATTCTCCGCCTCCCCCACCAGGGTCATCTTCCCTTGTTCCACCGCCACCTCCATTAACCCCATCTTCTTCTTCTGGGCATTCGCCACCACCACCTCCACATTCTAAAAAAACACCCTCCAAGAGTTCCCGGTCTTCCACGTCGTCCACGGATTCTTCTTCGAGCGTGAACATACCTCTGGTTGTCGGAGTTACTGCCGGTGTCGCATTATTTTTTATTATGTTGCTTGTAGTCTACTTGTGTTGCACCAAGAAGAAGAAGAGACCACGTGATGGCATGCAGTATTATGGAGATCCTTCTCGTGGAGGATCTCGTAAACCTCCTAAAGGTACTCGAACCCTATTTCTTTTTGCAACTTAATCATGGAGCTATTCTCCACGGGGATAAAAATCTTTCCATAAGCTGTTTCGGGATTGACCATCCTGACTTAATAATTGTATTCGGACAATATTTTATATGTTTTGTGGCAGTACAGTCCACTATTTTTCAGAAAGTAATTAGGGGTGCAACTTGGGTTGACCCGATTTAAGGTACAATAGGTAAAATCTCAACCCGAATTCCCAAAAATCGACCTGAGTTGCACCCCTTAAAGTAATTTACTGTCCACTCCGTAAGATGATCCAAACGTCCATTTGTTGGGCCACAATGCATCTATAGACGAACTGCACATTATCATAGTTTAGAATCGTATTGTGGAAATGAGTTTTGGGACACAACTGGTTTGGGTTGTGGCCCAAAAAAATGGACAGTTTTGATCATCCTATTGAGTGGGCCATACCGAACTTTTTGAAAAACACTAGACTACACAGCCACTCACCATATAAAAACTCATATTTGGATAAATTCCTTGGATTGGCTACCCTGTTTGTCTAGCATACACTATCCATTGGGAGGCTCTTCTCGACGTGAACCGAAGATAGCAAGCTGATCCCAAGGATAAAAACAAATCCCACCTTGCTATTCTCATTGAGAACAGCCTCTATAGGTAGCCATGATTAGAAGTGTAATTCTAGAGATGATTAATGCTTGGTGGTGCTGGACAGCTGGACCTCTTTGTAGTCCCATTAGGCAAAGACAGTCATAGGCCCCATCTTTGGTTGATCTAGACCCTTCATTTGGTAAGCCCTATGTTGGATCTTCTATAGCCCAAAAATGAAGCCAACTAAACTATATTATGCCCAATTATATTTAAATTTTGGTCATTAAATGTAGATGGCCAAAACTACGGCAACAACAATAACCAAAACCAAATTTTCTTTCAAGGGATAAAGAAATTTAACTAGCATATAGTTAGTGTATTTCTTGATTAATTAGATTAAGTGATCTAATTAAAGTGATTATAAATTGATTGATGGTTTTAACAGGTAGTGACTACTATAATAGTGGTCAGCATCCGAACTGGCACAGCGTTCCCCAATCGATAGACCACGTCGTGAAACTTCCTCCCCCTCCGGGAGCGATGGGGCATCCAGGAAACGGGTGGGGTGCACCACCTCCACCTTCGATGATGCACAGTAGCGACATGAGCTCCAATTTTTCGGGCCCACATGGTCCGGCATTGCCCCCACCTTCTCCGACAATTGCTCTCGGATTCAACAAGAGTACCTTCTCCTATGACGAGCTTGCGGAAGCAACTGGTGGATTCTCTCAGGCCAACTTATTGGGACAAGGGGGCTTTGGATATGTGTACAAGGGAGTGTTGCCTAGTGGCAAAGACATAGCTGTGAAGCAACTCAAGTCCGGCAGCGGACAGGGCGAACGAGAGTTCCAGGCTGAGGTCGAAATCATTAGCCGGGTCCACCACCGCCACCTCGTGTCACTCGTTGGATATTGCATCGCCGGCGGGCAGAGGATGTTGGTCTATGAGTTTGTTCCCAATAATACTCTTGAATACCATCTCCATGGTAAGCTCTACGGTGTGGTATTATTAGTAGATTTCTTGTGAGGGTAGTTTGGTCACTGAGAACAGAAGAGTACATAACCACTATTGAGTCATTTTCATACCCATTCTGATGAAATTTGTGATGACTAATGTGGTGGGCCCACTCTTAATGAGCTAAAAGGACGATGATGCTGAGGCATTACTGTGGTCCTATTTATGAATTGATTTTGCAATATCTCCCAAGCCCGTGTTCATTTTGGATTCTGAGAATTGATTTTGATTCGAGAACCGATTATAGCACTCAAAATTTGGGCGAACCATTCAATTTTGAACTCAAAATCCAAAACGAACACGGCCTAAGTAATTTCTACTTATAACACCACCACGGCCTCCTCCACCGACCGTCACGTTGTACTTGGATTACCTTTTGATGCGTCTATGTTTACTTGATCAAATTCTAACATGTGATTGCAGGAAAAGGTCGTCCCACAATGGATTTTCCGACCAGACTCAAGATCGCATTGGGATCTGCAAAAGGGCTTGCTTACCTTCACGAAGATTGTAAGTAAATTCGTATCCTTCAAGTGTCATTTATCAAATTTACAAAGGTATTCCTCAAATATAGGCCATCAGATGGGAAAAGCTTTGATTATGGAATAAGAAAAACGATATCTAAAAGGTTTACAAAAATGAGCTTTAAGGTGTGTTTGGTTGCACAAAACCCTGTGTGGCATTTAGTTTTCACATCTGCAGGACCCCTTGTTTGATTGCCTATACAGCATCGACATCCCAGCAGACTCCCAGGGATGTGTCCTAGCTAGTAAATGCCATATAGAGGCTCTAGGAATATCTCTCTTTCATTTGCTGACAAGTTTCTGTTTTTTTATCTTACACATGCAGGCCACCCTCGCATCATACATCGTGATATCAAAGCTGCCAACATTCTTCTGGACCTCAAATTTGAAGCCATGGTAGGTGCCTTATTCATGATTCTGTATGAAATCAGGGAGATGATATTTCCACCCCTTTCTCAGCAGTTCCACTCCCTTTTGCTTGTCTTTTCTTGAAAAAAAAAAAAAAAAAAAAACGAGCCAAAGGTGGGAATGCAGAAAGGGTGGAAATGACATTTCCATGTACATGAATGTAGGACATGTATATATACCATCCATGCATACAGGCATACACATCCAGAGGCACAATATGCGTGCACTTGTCAAGGTTCATGTACATTGGACATATCAAAGTATCATCGATGTAGAAGCACATGCTGAAGCATGACCTCATGTTAACATTCACACACACATATACACAACATTTATCTACATTGTAGTTGGCTTGACACGTGAAACTCATCCAGGTGGCGGACTTTGGATTGGCAAAGCTTTCTTCTGATAACTACACTCATGTTTCTACACGTGTGATGGGGACTTTTGGGTGAGCAAGGTTTTACTAATTGACTTTCAGTGGTAAATCGTGTATTAGTTAAAAGATTAAAATCTTGTGATATCCAGGTATTTGGCTCCCGAGTACGCATCAAGTGGAAAACTAACAGAGAAATCTGATGTTTTCTCATATGGAGTGATGCTGTTGGAGTTGATAACTGGACGAAGGCCTGTGGATAGCCAACTCATGGACGATAGCTTAGTAGATTGGGTATGTATTTCTCATTCCCTGGGTTCTTAACTTCATATATTTTTTCAATTCATTTTACACCAATCTCGTTTTATCGATACATGGAGTGGGAATATCATTTATCTTTTCTTCTCTTAATTCTACTCCTGGAACAGGCAAGGCCTGTTTTGACAAAAGCATTGGAGGATGGTAACTTCTCGGAACTGGTGGACCCACGCCTGGAGGACAACTACAACCCCAATGAGATGGCAGGCATGGTTGCATGTGCCGCTGCAAGTGTTCGCCATTCTGCAAAGAGGCGCCCTAAAATGAGCCAGGTATTTATGAATCTAATACTATATAAACAGAAGATTTAATTTAGGTACCTCCCAGATTATTTAAACCTTATAAATATAAACTTTCCTCTTTAACTATTAAATACCTTATAAATGTAAATCACATCCATGCTTTAGTATTGTTCTACAATGAGGCGGGCCCACTACGGAACAGTGGACCCTGCTACTATTCATTTGACAGCCCAGCTCTGGATAACCTCACTCCATTTGGGACATAGGGGATCCAGTGGGGCCATAGTCCTGGGAAACTTGGTGGCAAAATTTAATAGCTATTAAATGCATTATATTGATACCATCCCATACTTTTGGCATGATGAATAAATAAAACTTTTAATGGAGCAGATCGCACGTGCACTGGAAGGCGACTCCTCGCTTGAGGACTTGAACGAAGGAGTGAAACCTGGGCAAAGCACACCATTTGGCTCAAACGGGAGCTCCGACTACGATACAGGTTCATCATACACCTCTGACATGAGAAAATTTCGAAAGATGGCGCTGGGTAGTGGGGAGTTTGGGAGCAACGGATACAGCGGGCCGACCAGCGAATATGGACTCCACCCCTCCAGCTCAAGCAGTGCCAGCGAGAGTTCACGAGAAATGAACTCCAACCCCAGCCAGAGGCGCAACCCTTATGCACCCTGATCACTACCTCTTCATTTGATCTTATATTCTTCTTAATTTATTCAATTACAATGAGACTAAAATTGAATTTCTCTTCTCTACAATGCTTTGTTTTGGGATTGGTAAGTGAAGTGATACTCTGGGTTTTAAGTGTGGATGCGTGTGTATATCTGTCTCATATCTATGGAGGCATACCGAGTTTCTATTAATTTGTTTGGTTATTTTTATTTTCATGTTGGTAAAGAGAGAAAACTGATTATTATTTTCTTCCCTTCTCCATTTCCTTATATGTTCTCATATACATAAGATCTCAACAAACCTTCATCTTTATCATTCCAATGGTTGTGGTGCCAAAATTTAATGATTTGAAATTCTAATCCTTAATCATAAGTTATATTTCTCAAATTAGTCCATCATAAATGTGGAATCCAAATAAGGGTGTTAATGGGCAGGATTAGGTCAGAGATTTGGCAGAAAAAAGAAGAATACCCTGAATTTGGGTTCGATCCAATTGCAAGGCAAATTTGAACCTGATTAACTTCCGGATCCGGCACGTTAACACTGAGAAGTGCTGGATATGGGGTCAAATAGTATCCTTTGAACATGGCATGCTAACTAGGGCTGCAACTCGAGCTAGGTTTTACCCGACCCGAAAATAGCCTGGGTTGGGTTCAAGTTTCATGGGTTTTGGGTCGAGCCGGGTTGAGCATTCAAAAGCCCGCATGAATCTCAGGTCGAGCCGGGTTTGAAGGGGCCCGACCCGAGTTACATAAGTTATAGTATGTACATTTTTTTTTATTGTTAGTTAAAAGTGAAAACTCACGCACCCACTGTTACTGTATGTGAGTGTAATTTCTACTTCTATGAGTTGAGTTGATTCAGCATTGTTTGATTGTAATTACAACATTGTTTGATTACAGCATTGT
This sequence comes from Tasmannia lanceolata, assembly GCF_043159265.1. NCBI lineage: Eukaryota > Viridiplantae > Streptophyta > Magnoliopsida > Canellales > Winteraceae > Tasmannia > Tasmannia lanceolata. The sequence continues at coordinate 13,946,879 of NW_027518681.1, forward strand.
TTGATTCAAGTGTGATGTGAGTGTAATTACATCATTGTTTGATTCAAGTGTAATGTGAGTGTAATTTCTGCTTCAATGAGTTGAGTTGCCTTGTCAAATAAGAATTTTCCTTAAAAAATTGTGTCAACGTGAAAAAACCCGAACTGACCCGAACCGACCCGAGATTTATCATGGGTAGGGCCGGGTTTGGGAACCTTCGATTTTCCGAAAAAAAACCCAACCCGACCTGACCCGAGATATTTCTCAGGTAGGGTTGGGTTCTCCAAAACCCGACCCGAGTTGCAGCCCTAATGCTAACATTTAGGAGGATAAGGCTCTGTTTGGAGGAGTTTTTTCGAAAAGCTAGGAAAGAACAAATGTGTTAAAGTTCCTACCCTTTTTTTTTGGGGGCAAGGTGGGGTTTAGCAGGGACCCCTACCGATTTATTAGATAAAGAGAAAGATGATACAATAAAAGCACAAAACCAACCCTAAGTCAGAACATGCGGGAGAGGGAAAAACAAGGCTCGGCACATATGAGCAACAAAGACTAAGCCTAAGAGCTCAAAATGCTCAATGCTTGTGAATTACTTAATCAACTAATTTGGAAGGGTTATGTTGGGCTATTTGTGAGCGTTTTGGCCAAATTTTCTTGTGAACTTCATGCCATGATTTCTTTGATTCCTCAACTTGTAGAGTTTATTCTTCACCACTATCCTCATGCGCGCTCGACTGGAAATAGGTGGACTTGTTTACATTCATCAGCCAATGATAGATTCTTTTTTGGACATTCTTTGGGATCTTTTGTGTTTGTTTGATTGTTCTCCTTTTCTAAGGAGGATTTTAATGAGGAAACCTCTTCAGGGTAAAAAAAAGTCCTCTGATCCAGTGTCCTCTTCACTCTCTTCATCACCCATCTTTGCTTCTAAGTCCATGTCTTAGAATGTTGAATAGATTTTCTTCCTTGGATCCGAGGGGAGTATTTGCACGAGGGCATAGGACCTCCTTTGTGATGTTTTCCTCAACCCCAAACTGCTGTGTGCTGATCTACTGATACCTCTTCTATAGCACTATTTTCCATCTTCTTAGGTCTTCAAACTTGTGTCCCTACTTATTTCACACACACACACACAAAGAACTATAACCAAGGCTCAAATAATATCCTTTGAACGACTGAAGCTTCTTTGTAATATGTTAGCCACTGTGCGCAAAACATGCTAACACTAATCATGGATTTTCCTAAGATTGCTTGGATTGCAGGAATTTTTTTGGAAAAGCTTGGAAAGAACAAATATGTTATAAGTTCCTACTTATTTAACACACGAAAAAGAGATAACAGGAACCAACCCTATTCACCTGGATCTTCAATTTAGGCTTTAGGGTCCTGATTGGTAACCGAAACCAAACCGAATAAAAATTCAATTATAACCGAATAACCAAATTGTGAGAGAAAAAGAGGGAAAAAAAAAATCAAAATCTCATTTTGGATCGGAGGGCTAGGATAATACTTTTTTAGCACAACCTAATTAAGTTGTGATCAATCAAATGGACAATTTTGATCATCCTACGGAGTGCAAATATAGCACTTTTTTTTTGGAAAAAATGGTTTTCGTCCATAATTTCAATAAACCAAATTTTTTTTTTTTTTTTAGAAAACCAAAACCGAATCGAAAAGAATAAAACCGAACCGAACCGACCAATTCGGTTCGGTTATTCCGTTTTAACCGAATAATGCTCACCCATATTAACGATCGCACTCCTCACTTTATTAAAAAGTAAAGTATGGCTCACAACATAGGCTGATCCTAACCCTTTCCATTAGATGGGCGACAGTCTAAATAGGTTGTGCCCCAAAAATCTTTTCCATAGGCTGATTGTAACCCTCCGACTTATAGAGGGTACATTTCAGATTATCCAATGATGCGGGCCATACCTTACTTTTTAATAAAGTGAGGAGTGCGATCATCAAAATATGATAGTGCTGATAACATTTTTGTTATGTGCATAATAATTATGGTGTGGGTGTTAGTTGTGGGAATGTGTTTTTAGACTTATAGGCGTTAGTTATGGTGTATGTGTTAAGTAGTGAGTATTAGTTATTTGTGATGTGTCTTGTTAGTGAGTAAGTGTGCTTGTGATGTGGCACTCTCTCTTGCTTGTATTTATGTAGTAGTAATCTAATGAATGAAAGAAAGAAAGAAAGAAAAGAAGAGAAGATAATTTACAGCAAAGGAGACTTTGTTTTGGAGAGTCATGGCTCCTCTCGAATGGAGCCTCTAGGAGGTCCGGTTGCCTCGAATCAACCATCCCCCCCTCTATTTCTCTTTTATTTTGTTTATTTCCGTTACGGCCGATTAGGCACGTAACAATTTTCATATCTTTTTTGACCATAACACAAGAACAAATGGAAGAGCTGAACATAAGGACAGGGAGTAGAGGTTAGAAACAAAGAGCGAAAGACAGACCTCCAAAAAGGAAAAGCACATGGGAAATGAGAGATTAAAATATAAATTGCACACTAACCGTTTGATTAAAAGCTTCAACTACTCCTTTCAGAGGCAGCGTTTGTGACAAAGTAAATGTTCAACAAGAGCAAAGTGGAAAATCAGGGAAGGTAATACATGGCAATCAGATACAGAAATCAACCACTGAAACCCCTGTAGACCCAAACCCGCCCACGCCTCTTACAGTAGAATCCAGATCATCGACCTCCAAAACTTGAGGCGTCATTATCCGTTCAATAATAAGCTGAGCAATCCGATCCCCTGGTTTCACTTCAAAATCAATGTCTGAATGGTTGAACAAAATGACACCAACAGGGCCCCTATAGTCAGCATCAATCACACCCGCACCCACATCGATTGAATTCTTCCAAGCCAGACCGGATCGTGGCGCTGCAAATAAAAAACCCATCAGAAAAATAAATTACATACAGATTAACGTAGTACATATATCAAGAAAAACCCCTAAAAGAATATCTATTTTGAAGTTTGAACATATACCTATGCGAGCATACGTTCCTTTGGGTATACCAATGCTCAAATCTGTAGGAACAAGAGCTTTCCCTCGAGCAGGAACCGTTGTTGACCTAGCACTTAATCATAAGTGAACAGAGAGAAAGAGATTGAATGGGTATTAGAGAAACTCATTGAAAGGGCAGAAGAAGAAATCATTGATAATATATATATATATATATATATATATATATATATATATATATATATATATATATTTACCTGGAGAGATCGTATCCTGCTGAAAGGGCAGAAGCCCGGGAAGGTAAAGTAGCATTTTCTGAGAGCTTTTTCACCCTGAGGAGATTTGGAGACGCTGTTGAGGCGCCATTTTGATTGAGTTTCTGAAGTTTTTGAAGGGCTTCTTGGATTTCAGGGCTTGTTGGTGGGTCTTCCTTGGCCATTTTCAAAGAAAGGGGGAGAGAAAAGGTGAAATGGGTTTTTAATAAATGATATGGAAAAGGAGAAGGGTTGGATTTAAATAGACGAAAACCCGCCAACGATGAGGAGGAAATGTAAATGTTCGCGCTAATTTTTGCCGCCCTATTTGTGAAGGTTTGAGATTCAAACGGAAAGGCGAAAAATGAGAGCTTGGAAGCCGCGGGAGGCTTTATAGTTTATAGGATACTTGGTACTTGTATTCCAAGGAAATAAACTGACTCAAAAATTGTATAGCGATGCTCTAATAAAATGACAACTCTTACTACATTGCCGGCCCCACCCCTAAATGATCGTGACCATCCATTAGATAGGCATTCTTTTGCAAAACCCTTTATTTTTTTCCATAATCTATTCACAGTATACATTAGGAAGGGCAGTGATAAATTCACCCTTTTAGGATAAATTCACCCACCTTCACCAGTTATGACTTGTGAACCCACAACCGTCTCTCTCTCTCTCTCCTATTTTTGAACATGCACCCTTTGCAGGGCCAACAATGACCTGCTTAGACCTTTGAAGAAGGTTGACACTACAAACATATTTTTGTTTAAAAAAAACACTTGGGCTTACTTTGTTCAAAGATCCAAACCCATTCATTTGTTACAATCCAACGTAATAGGTCTTGCCCCAAAAAAATCTCCCTAGGAAGATCCTAACTCTTTGATCCATGGAGATCCATATATGGTGTCGTCTAATATCGGAGCGTTAATTAGGACCATTGAGATGATTTTAGGGGGCACAGACTCCTTACATTGAATAGGGCAGGCAATTTCACCTGTGAAAATGGGAATCTGCCCCGCCCCGCCCCCACGCAGGGCGGGGATTATCCGATTTGAGTGGGGGGCGGGGATTTAAAAAATTCTCTAGAGGATGGAGCTGGGCCCGCCCCACCCCGTTTCCATATACAAGCCATTATCAGTGCTATCTTATTTTAGTACTGTTTTAGTGTTTTTTTTGTGAACACTGAACATTTCTTTTTAGGCCAGTGATATTGGCACTACAATATTTTGATAAGTACACGAACATAGCTTGCCTTTTCTTCTTCATGGGTATTAAAAAGCTTTTGTTGATAGTGTGTGGCGCGGGGACGGATTTCCCTGCTATCCCCAAAGCGGGGACTGGGAATTTTCCTTCCGGCAGGGACAGGGATGGGAAATGCAAACCCCCTGCCAGCCCTAACATTGAACCTCAATAAATGAATGGTTTGGATCTTCGAACAAAGTTGCCTCGTGAATTTTCTAAAAAAATACAAGTTGTATGCATGTAGGTGATGTGAGGTGAGGTATATTGCGTCTTCGTAGGTTAGCATGTATTTCGAAAAATATAATGAAGCCCACTATCAGTAGACTCTGCCCCAAAATCAGCTCCATTGGATGATCCTAACCCTTTCATCTGCAGATGAAGTACACCACATAGACTCTCTATAGATGGAAGAATTAGGACGTATTTATGTAGGGTTCTACCAACCGAACGGTTTAGATCCTTGAAGAAGGTGGACCTCACTTTATTTTAAAACAAATACGTGCACTGTAACCCTTATTCCATTGTACAAACCGTTCATTTGATGGGCCCAATGTAAATAGGCGTTTTCCCCGAAAATCATCAATGTATGATGATCCTAACTCTCCGATCTGTAGAGGCTGATCGGAGGCATTGGATCATCCTATGGAGTTGATTTTAGGTGCAAGGCCTAATACGTCGGGCCCATCCACTTGCCTGTTTTAACTCTCTCTCTCTCTCCATTCTGCATCGATAATGGTTCAATTCATCAAAGCAAAGCAATTTTGCTGCATGGAGAAAAAGTTTTTACCTCTCATCCGGTATCGAAAAATTTTCATCTCAGATGTTTCAAGAAAACTTTCATCTCTGGAAATCTTTGAAGAAATAAATGGTAGCTTTAATGAAATTTCAGAATAGATGGCTTCAAATTTAATTGGGTCTTAAGGTGGTGTTTTAGAATTTGAGTTCGAATTAATCCTATTTATTTCTGTAATTTCTTTGGGTATGATTATGGGCGTGGCAGGATCAACAGTATACTACAATTTGAGGATTCGGCACCCAACCCCGGATTTGCCGAAAAATGATTATGACCCTGCATTGTTCTTCCAACTTCCAACCTATGCTCATGTTAGGCATCAGCATTGAAGTCGCCTGCAATTTCATCTTTCTAAGTACGACTTTTAAGATTTCAGTGATTCTGTTTTTGATAATCTCTATAGAAATATCCACTTTGAGAATTCTGCAGTGTGATTTGCAAGGCCACAAGAAAAATAAAGACACTCGTATGTCACCATTGTCATGAACCCCTGTTTTGGTCATCTCACAAGTTATGTTGAGATTTTCAGCATCTTTGTTCCTTCCCGACCAAAGTTTCAGTTTTACCCCTGAGGAATTACAGGTTGTTCGAGTGAAAAATCGTTTTACCAATACCTGCTGCATTGAACTCATAAAAGGGATCTCGCATCTTTCCTTTTTTCCTTGTGTGTGTGTGTGTGTGTGGATCCGATGTTTTTGTGGTACTTGAACCAAAATTTGCTGTAGGACAGTACACCACATAGTTCATCTTTCTTTGTTGGGTGCTAGAGGGTCCAATACAATTTAACCATATCATCCGTCCGATCATTCTATATGTTTCTGGTAATTTGAGCAAATCTAGATACTTTCATCTTCTCCATCAGAAGCTTGTCTACTTTCTTGGTCACTTAAAGCTTCATCTTGTTCTCATAGTTATCCTCTATGTAACTATTCAGGAATAAACTGTTCAGAAACTTCGTATCACCTCTCCCACATGTTCATTTTTCTTTCTTGGGAACCAGAAATAGCACAATTTGATCATCTGTTACATCATGAAGAGACAATTTTTATTTCATCTTCTCTGTTAGAACCCTATTAGCTTTCTTGGGCACTTTCCTCCCCTTCTCATTATAATCTCAGAAACTTTTCCAGGCCATTCAATTTTGCAGCAACTTTGATCATGTCAACCCAAAGCATATGCTTCACCTTCTATATCAGGATGTCATTTAATTTCCATCACAGGATGTCATTGAATTTCCATCAATCTTCTCTTACCATGAAAACTTTTTTTGCTAACACAGTCATTAATGGTTGTAGGTACATCAACCAACAACAGAAATCTGATATTAATGTATTAGAGCCTGGAAGATTCCTTTTACCTACTTCTTGATTTTTTCTAAAGGATTCATTTAGCCGACCCCAACTAGTTTGGGACAAAGGCTTTGTTGAGTTGAGTTGAGTTGAGTTGAGTCATTAATGGTTGTAGGTACATCAACCAATAACAGAACTCACCCCTCAATAAGCAAGCCTATTGAGATCTTTAAACTTACAAAAATCTGATATAATAGGCTGCAGTTGTAAGACATTAACTCTTCTGCAGCTTCTGTCCACCGGATTCTCCATAACCTATTAGCTTCATTTGGGAGCGATGTGATGATTTCTGCCCCCTCGTTTTCCACCCCTTCTTTGTCAATCTATCATCTTGATCATTTGCCGATTGCCTCATATCTTGGAGTTGGGGATTGATATTATCAGATCCCAAATTTCAGTAACTATATTGGCAATCGCCCAAGGTCCAATTGCTCCATTTCTTGCCCAAGCCAACATATCAGAGGAGTCACCTTCTACAATTAGCTGTCGAAGATTTGCATTTGCACACCATTGCAAACCCCAAAGCAAGGATTTTGCTTCTGCCTCGTTAGCTTCAAAAAAGCCGTCTGATCCTGAAAAAGACATCAAAACTCAACCACTATTATGGCCCAGCCTGGATTCCCCTAGCGCTCCCATCAAAGTTTAACCTCAGCCACCCATTTGTTGGGGACGGCCTTTTTGGAAATATCTTGAGTTTCATTTCCTTTTCCCAAATGATCGTTTCCCAACATCTCAAGATATCCCCAATGGTGTATGCCGATAAGGTAGAGTTGTCCTTTCCCCAAACTATAATATCAATTTTGTTAAATAGGGATTCAAGTTGGATAGTCTTGAAGGGTTGATGTTGGATTGTCTGGAAGGTATTGCAGAAGGTCATTGTGAAAGGTTGATGCAGGAGGAAGTTTTAGATGATGGTGGGAGTCTGATTATAGCTCTTTACATTTATTACTTTTCTTTTGGTCCTGGAGTATGCTCCTGGGCCCTCGTACTATGTAAATCTGGTGGGACTACTAGTCCCCGTGTATATTCCATGGTATGAATATAATAGTCAATTTTCAAAAAAGAAAAAGAAAAAGTTGGAACGGCTTGAGTTGCCTTTTACTCAAATAATGATTTTCATTCAACCCTAACGCCACATGATTTCACAGTAAAAGCTGGACACAAATTCCAAATAAACAATCCGTGGTCCAACCATAGCATGAAAATGCCATATTGAAATATAAAATAATATATTAATATATCATTTTTGTTCCAAAGATAGTAGTTAGTTAATGAAACCGAAGTGATTATAGCAGTCTAGATTAAATCGTATTTCAAGAAAAAAGTGATTACAACAGTCTGGACAAGGAGTCTCCCTCAAGAGTGTTCAGCAAACCAATCCCCCCCTAACTTTAAGGATCCACCCCTCTACCTCTGCACAAAACTCAACATTCTCCACCTTTTCTCCACTCCATCGTTTGCTAGTCTGTCTGCTTTGTTGTTGGCTGATCTCAGCATGTGCTGGAAGTTCGGTTTGATAATTGGAGCTAAATCCCTGATTTCAGATATAATATTAGATAGCTTCCCGGGGCCGATTACTTAATTTGAAGCCCATGCCAAAACGTTATACGAATCTACTTCAATGATTAAGAGTACTCGCCTTTCCTTCAGATACCATTTTAACCCAGAGTTATTCTCTAGCTTCGGCTTTACTGGCATCGCATGTTCCAGCTATAGTCACAAAAACATCATCAACAGTCTTCCACTGGAATCAAGTAGAATGCCCCCTATACTCGCCTGCCCCAGGTTCCATTTGGAGCTCCCATCACAGTTTAATTTCAGCCAAACTAAACGATTATATATTATATTTTAATGATCTTTACATAATTTACTTATCTGACATTGTGAAGAGTAATTTAGTTATGAACATTTTTTTTTTTTGAAAATTGACTTTTATTAATCCATAGAATGTGAGGAGGGGACAAGGTGTCCCCATCCAGAATACATAGGCTCCAGCCCAATACACTTACATTAAATGAGTAATAATAGCAAATTAAGACTGCCCTTCCCCCAATCCCCTTACATTACCCGGTAAGCGAATTTGCATTGATTCGTGAAAAACGCCCTGTTTTGCCAACTCATCCACCCTTTCATTTGCGGTGGTGCGCCTTCGGTGGACGATTGTCGGACGGATCGTTCTTACAATATCCTTAATTTCCAATATATAATTTTGCAGGAGCCATGGCCCTTTTGAATTACCCAAAGCCCAGGATATTACATTCGATGAATCGCCTTGAACGATCAGGGGTGTAGAAAAGTGAGATACGTACCATTTTAAACCAAACAAGAGAGCTCTCACTTCAGTAATGATAAATCCAAAAAACTAGCATTCTATTTGTGTAGTGAGTATTCTAACATAGACCCATGGGTTACATAAATAAGGCTTCTCATTTGTCACTTTCTGGTGTTTTCTCATGTTACTCCGCTACCTGAGGTTGGGTGTTTGAAAGGTAGCTGGTTCCTTCACCGCTCCATGTTTAAGATGCTTGCTGTAAAACAAGAGATTGCATCGATGTGAAACAAACTCATAAAAAAAAAGAAAAAAATAAGGATTTTTGCAATGTAGGTATCTTGCATCGCATTGTATTTAATTATGTAGATCACTACCAGCTAGAGTTATAGTACACTAAATGAACTTATCCAATCCTCCTATCTACATTGTCTCCAATTAGAGGATTCTGATGAGGAAGGCTAGCACCATTTCACCGATGAAAAAATTCACACAGGGCGTCTTGTAGTGAACCCATCACTTGCTCTAATGAACTTGCCCTTGCGCATAGCATTTGGAATCCAGTTATTCTTCATTTAAACATTTCATCAAACATGATACTTAGAAACAAATAGATTGACAAATGAAGGAGACCGATAAAGACAGATTAGCAAAAATATACTTTAGAATGCCAAATTCAAGTACTGGCAAGATAAATCATACCCTTTCTTCACTTCCATTTCGCGTAAAACCGCCTGTCACTCCACAACAACATCCTCGGCAATGGGACCCGAACTTTCCTCTCCTTCAAATGCAAATGCCTTGGAACGATCCGTTTCTCCAGACTGAATGCAAAGTACTGAGGAAAAGCCTTCAATTCCTCAATTTCCCTCTCCATATCCTTCACCAAGTACTCGAACTTGGGCCTCAGATTATACTCCATGCTGTAACCGAAAATCGCGGGCATTCGGGCACAAATCCTGGCAGACTCCTCGTCCGAAAGCCCCAAGCTCTCAAGAAACCTAATCTTCTCAAGCAGCTTATTCACACGCGAATTCAAGAGATGAGCATTGAGAGTGGTTGGGGAATTGAGCTTTTGAAGACCCAATTCTCGGAGGAAGAAAAGCGTCGGCCGGAGACAGAATTCGACGTTGGAGAGAAGGATTTCCGGGCACCGGGAAATCAGACCACATGCTTCTTCAGGGGATGCTAAGAGGTCTTGGGTTAAAAAGGCGAAGACGGGGGCGAGATTTTGGAGGTCGGAGGAGAAGATTTCTGGGCAGAGGAAAAAGAGACGGGCAAAATGGGAATCGGAGAAACCCTGGGATTTGAGGTAATTCACGACGGATAGGATTTGGTCGAGGGTTTCGTGAGAGGGGGGTTTGGTGTAGGTGGTGCTTATGATGGATAGGGATTTGAGGTATTGGAGATTTTGACGGTAAGAAGTTCGAAATCGGAGGAGAAGGGGAGGGTGCAGAGAAGAATGAGGGTTGGGATTAGGGTTAGGGTTAAGGTTAAGGTTTCTGTTGCGGAAGGAGGAGAGGATGGAGAGATGGATAGAGTTGAGTAGCATTTTCTGCTGTGGGAAGAAAAAGAGAGGGTTGGATATGAGAGAACGAAGGCAAGTTTTTTCGCGGAAAGAAGGAAAAACCGTTGAAAGTTAGATTTGGGCCTTTTTCTTACTATTGACAATATAAGACAACGCAACACGAGATGAAATCATGTTAAGCCCATCGGGTTCGGGTTGGATCTGGCCCGACCCAAGTTACGTTTGCACACCGTGCACAGTGCGGAGAAATGTTAGGGATTCCCCGAAAAATGGGTGTCTTCTTAGCTGGTCAAGAAAATGTATTACTATTTATTCTCTTGGCAACTCCAAAATGTATTACTATTTACTCTCTCTCCCTCTCCCTCTCCCCATATCGTCCATGGCCTCTCCATAAGAACGTAATGACTTGGTATACATGACGACGCTAGCTAATGATGCCAAGAGGTACAACGACGAGGTAGATTTCATGACAACAGTTGCTAGAGGCGCCATCACCGGATTAACCTGCAAAGAGAGGAATCTACTCCCATCGGATACAAGAACCTGATCGGAGAGCTGAGGACTTCGTGTCAGATCCTCTCGTTGATCAAGCACAAGGGGGGAGATGAGGGGAACAACCAAGAGTTGGCATTGATTAGCGAATACTTGGAGACTATTAAAACTGAGCTCACATCTATTTGTTATGATGTTGTGGTCATCATTGATGAGCATCTAGCCCCTTCATCGTACGGTGGAGAATCAATATGGTGTGTTATTATAGTATGAAAGGGATTGTTATCGTTATCTTGCAGAGATTACTAGGGGCAGTGAGAGGAATATGGCTTCCACGAAGTCCCTAGAAGCTTACAAGACCGCTTATGATGCGGCGATGAAGGATCTACAGCCGGAAAATCCAATTCGATTGGCTTAGGATTGAATGTCTCTGTCTTTTACTTATGAAATTATGAACATGCATGAAAAGGCTTCAAACCTTGCTAAGCAAGCTTTAGATGAAGCTATTCCCAAGCTTCATATTGACAAAATAAGTGAAGTACGTTACAAGGATACCGTTCTGATCATTCATTTGTTGGAGGAAAATCTCACCTTGTGGGCAGATGGTGACACTGTGGAGAGGAGGAGGAAGTAGGCAATGCCTAAAACGAAGGTGACCGAATTTAATGTTTTAAAATTAAAGGAAAACTACTAAAAACCCCCTAGATTAAAACATATCTACTACCAGAATCCCCTCAAATTTTTCATAATCACCAGTATACAATTTTGAGTAGAAAATAATGGACATCATCCCACAGTATGACATGTACAATACTTTTTGAAAAATAATGAACTATACGGGCTTAGCAAATCCTATGGAGCTGATTTTTATTGGACACCCTATCCATGTGAGGGCCAATCAAATGGATGGTTTGGATCACCCAAACAATATGCCCTCCATTGTATTTTAAGCTAGTGTGTAGATAACTTATCTACACGTGTGTAGAAACCGTTTTCTCATATATATATATAGGAAAAAGATTGTACACTCAAACGTACCAAGCTTATGGTACGCTCGAGTGCCCCAATCACATGGGTCTCACATTTTTTGTGGTGATCTAAAGCATTCATTTGCAAGGCCCTATCATAGATAGGTGTGTAACAAAAATCAGCTCCATTGAATCATCCTAACCCCTCCAAAAGTGGATGGCAAAAATGGGCAGATTTGTGGTCTGTCCATTTTGCCCTCCACAAATGGATGGGTTAGGATGATCCTGTGGAGCTGATTTTTGGTACACACCCTATCTATGATACGGCCTTTCAAATGGATGCTTTGGACCATCCTAACAAAGTGGGCTCATATGTGATTGGGCACTCGAGCGTACCATAAGCTTGGTACACTCGAGCGTACAATTCTTTTCCTCATATGAGGAATGCGGTTGTACGCTCGACCATACCTAAAGTTAGGTACGGTAGAGTGCCAAATCACATGGGTCCCACATTTTTGGTGAGCATCTAAACCATTCATTTGCAAGGCTCCATCATAGATAGGGTGCATACCAAAAATCAGCTCCATAGGATGATCCTAACCCATCCATTTGTGGAGGCCAAAATGGACAGACAATGTTTGTCCACAAATCTGCCCATTTTGGCCTCCAGTTTTGGAGGGGTTAGGATGATTCAATGGTGTTGATTTTTGGTATGCACCCTATCTATGATGAGACCTTGCAAATGAATGGTTTAGATGCCCACCAAAAATGGGGGACCCATGTGATTTGGCACTCTACCGTACCTAACTTTAGGTACGGTCGAGCGTACAATCCTTTTCCTCATATATATATATATATATATATATATATATATATATATATATATATATACTGGCTTAAAATACAGTTGGGGCTCACATTGTTTGAGTGATCCAAAGCATTCATTTGATGGGCCCTCACATAGATAGGGTGTGCCTAAAAAATTAGCTTCATAGGATCATCCTAACCCTTCGAACCGTGAAGGCAAAAAATGGACAGATTTGTGAAGGTTTATACACGTGCATTTTACCTCCACAAATTGTAGGGTTGGGATGATCCTATTGAGCTGATTTTTTATGGACACCCTATCTATGTGAGGGCCAATCAAATGAATGGTTTGGATCACTGAAACAATATGCCCTCCACTGTATTTTAAGCTAGTGTGTAGATAACTTATCTACACTTGTGTGTAGAAACCGTTCTCTCTCTCTCTCTCTCTCTATATATATATATATATATATATATATATATATATATATATATATATATATATATATATATATGAGAAAACGGCTCCTACACATATGTGTAGATAAGTTATCTACACACTAGCTTAAAATACAGTGGGGGCCACATTATTTGGGTGATCCAAACTATTCATTTTTAAGGCCCTCACATAGATAGGGTGTCCACAAAAAATCAGATCCATAGGATCATCCTAACCATTCGAACTGTGGAGGCAAAAAATGGACTAATTTGTGAAGGTTTAAAGACATCCATTTTACCTCCACAAATCGTAGGGTTGGGATGATCCTATGGATCTGATTTTTTGTAGACACCCTATCTATGTGAGGGCCTTTAAAATAGATGGCTTGGATCACCCAAACAATGTGGGCCCCCACTGTATTTTAAGCTAGTGTGTAGAGAACTCTCTACACATATGTGTAGGAACCGTTTTCTCTCTCTCTCTCTCTCTCTTTATATATATATATATATATATATATTGAAATAGTCAAGAGGGGGGGTGAATTGAATTTAACTCAATATTAGGCCTTTTGAAAATTATCTATAAACCCTAATTGGAATTTTTCTTCACTTAAATAAATATTTGGTTAGTGCAAATATAATTGAAAGAACAAAGTGAAATGCCAAACCAAAACAATAATGGAAATGCAAGAGTGAGAAATTGACACACCGATATATAGTGGTTCGGCCAACGGCCTACTCCACTCTACTCAAGGTCGCACTTGAGGGATTCCACTATAGGAGACCTCCACGATGCCCGGCTCCGAGGCGGTTACAAATCCAAGGGATATTAAACAAGGATGCCCTTACACCTTTACAAAGACTCTCCTTCTCCGCCGAGTTCTAAGCGGTTGCTCTCTAGGGAATTAAAAAGGGAATGCCCTAGCCACCTACACTAGATTTGAAAGAGAATAGCTTGGCTTCTTCTTGAAAGCTTGATGCTCTTTGTAGACCCTTGATTGCTCTTCAAAGATGGTGATTTGCAAGTGAAAGCACTACTATATCCAAACTCAAAAGATTCACAAGTGAAAGGCAAGTTTGGGATGAAAAACAAAAACTCAAGCTAAAATGGATTGCAAATGTTTTTGATGCTTAAGGATGTTTTTCAAAGATCAAGAGAGAGTGAAAAACTTCTCTACATGTTGTATATATAACCACACCAAAGAATATGACCGTTTGGGGGTGGAAATATCAAAAACCAATAATTAATTTGAATCCCAACGGCTATTTTTTAGTCTGTCGCGAGGTTCTCGGAGTTCCGAGAATTCTCGGAGTTCCGAGAAATATTCTCGGAGTTCCGAGACAACGGCCAGAAGAAATAAAATTTCTACTGGACCATTTCTCGGAGTTCCGAGAAATTGTCTCGGAGTTCCGAGAAAGTGTCCAGATGCTACTGGACCTTTTCTCGGAGTTCCGAGGGAACTCTCGGAGTTCCGAGCTCGGAGCTCCGAGAAAAATTCTCGGAGTTCCGAGAAGCCTAAAAATCCGCAGTTTTTGATTTTTATTGCAAATTTGATTTTTAGCTTTTGGAACTCAACTCCTATGGTTATTTTGGAATGTTTATGAGGGTCCCAACATGTTGGTCCACCACATAACCATTCACTAATGCATTTTAAGTTCTTAAGTGTTCTTTGAAAAACAAGTTGAAAACACTTTGCCTTGACTTGGAAATCTAAAGAGAAAGGATGTACAATGATACCTATGCAATCTTCAACTTCTCTTTAGTCTTGGTCTTCAATTGATCTTCCATCTTGTGTATGCTTGCTTGAGAGATGAGGTGAGCTTCACTTAGCTCCTTTGACTCTTGTATGGGATATCTCCAAGCATGACCATGTTGTGTGTTGGTTTCTTCAATGATCAATCCTATCTTAAACACAACACTTCAAAGCAAATTGATTAGTATTCAAAAACACAATCAATTATGTTTAGAATCATCAAAACAAGATAGGAGAGTAGACCCTTGGGCTTACAATCTCCCCCTTTTTGATGATGACAAACAAAATTGATTATGAGGTGTGTGTGGAGTGACATAGTAGGCAAGTGAATACTAGAACTCCCCCTCAATATATGCACACATATAAATGATACAAGTTATAAGCAAGTGGTGCATATAGTCAATTGAATAGATAATCAATTTCAAACTTCTCCCCCTTTTGTCATCGACAGAAAGGGTGTAAAAAAAAATAGGAGTGGATAACTCCCCCTGAATCAATGCTTATGGTATAAAATTATATAACCAAGTAATGCACATATACCTGTTCATGATCGAGATGTTGACATATGTCAAGATGTTAGGTATTTTAATTAAAGTGAAGATACCTCTCCAACTTAGAAAAACTAAGAAGGCTAAGAATATCAATTGAGTGATTTTTAAGATTAAAAATTTGACATCTCATTCATGCAGATACTACCAAACAAAGATTATATATATAAATACTATATAGATAGGCTGGTTAAAGGCACAAAGTATTTATTTGGCAATTTCTTTGATTTGATCCGCACTCCATATGTTTAAGGCACTTCGGATATAGCAAATTCTATCATCACTAAGGGGTTTTGTAAAGATATCCGCTAATTGATCTTCAGTGTTGATATATTTTAAGCAAATATCCCCTTTTTGTGAGTGATCTCTGATGAAGTGGTGCCTAATTTCAATGTGTTTTGTTCTTGAGTGTTGTATGGGGTTCTTTGTTAAGCTTATAGCACTAGTATTGTCACATTGGATGAGAATATTTTCCATTTTGATTGCATAGTCCATCAATGTGCTTTTCATCCATAGGACTTGAGCACAGCAAGCTCCAGCTGCCACATATTCTGCTTCTGTTGTGGACAGAGCTACTGAATTTTGCTTCTTGCTAAACCATGAAACAAGTGATTTACCCAAGAATTGGCAAGTCCCACTAGTGCTTTTCCTATCTACTCTACATCCAGCAAAGTCTGCATCTGAATATCCGATGAGAGTGAAGGAAGATGATCTTTCATACCACAGTCCTAGACTTTGGGTTCCTTTTAAGTACTTGAAGATCTTCTTAACTGCCGATAGGTGAGATTCTTTAGGATCCGATTGAAATCGAGCACAGAGACAGACAGTAAACATAATGTCTGGTCTGCTGGCTGTCAAATAGAGCAAACTACCTATCATACCCCTATACAATTTCTGATCCACAGATTTGCCAAATTCATCTTTTTCTAGCTTAGCAGTAGTACTCATGGGAATTCTTGATGTCTTACTGCTATCCATGCCATACTTCTTTAATAACTCCTTTGTATATTTTTCTTGATTTAAAAATATTCCATTTTTGTATTGTTTAATTTGGAGTCCTAAGAAGTAGGTTAACTCACCCATCATGCTCATTTCAAATTCATTTTTCATTAAGGTTGCAAATTCATCACATAATTTTTGATTAGTTGAGCCACAGATGGTATCATCCACATAGATTTGGACAAGGAGGATATCATGATTTTCTCTTTTGATAAATAAGGTTTTATCCACCTTTCCCATCTCAAATCCCTTTTCAACTAAGAAAGTGCAAAGCCTCTCATACCAAGCTCTAGGAGCTTGCTTTAATCCATATAAAGCTTTATCAAGCCTGAAGACATGATTTGGATGTTTGAAGTCTTCAAAACCTGGAGGTTGCTCAACATACACTTCCTCTTGGATATAGCCATTTAGGAAGGCACTTTTGACATCCATTTGATATAGTTTAAATCCTTTATGAGATGCATATGCCAAAAGTATCCTAATAGCCTCCATACGGGCAACAGGAGCAAATGTCTCATCATAATCTATCCCTTCCTCCTGATTGTACCCTTGGGCTACAAGCCTAGCTTTATTCCTAGTGATAATTCCATTTTCATCCAATTTATTTCTATACACCCATCTCGTGCCAATGACTGGATGATCACTAGGTCTAGGTACTAGCCTCCATACCTTGTTCCTTTCGAATTGACTCAACTCTTCTTGCATGGCCATCAACCAATATTCATCCTTTTCTGCTTCCTTGATGGATTTTGGTTCTAATTCGGATAGGAATGCCAAATTATTGCTCACACTACGATAGTATGATCTAGTTCTTACTGGCAATGTGGCATCACCTAAGATTTGGGATTCAGGATGATCAACCAATGTTCTCCTATCCCTAGGTAATGATGCATCATCTTCATTTTCTACTTCCTCACTAGGTGGTGTATGACTAGTAGATGCATGAGGAGGAGCACTCAATTTTGGAAAAAGATGTTCAACGGGTTCATCCTCATCATGTGGCATTTCTTGAGGTGTTGGCTCTCTTTCATCAAATGTCACATGCATGGATTCTTCTACTACTAGGGTTCTCCTATTGAATACTCTATATGCTTTGCTATGAGAAGAATACCCTAAGAATATTCCATCATCCGACTTCTTATCAAATTTATGTAAATTATCTCTAATGTTCAAAATGAAGCATTTACATCCAAACACTCTAAAATAGCTTATATTTGGTTTCAAGTTTTTCCAAAGCTCATAAGGTGTTTTCTTAGAGATTGGCCTTAAGTATACCCTGTTTATGATATAGCAAGCGGTGCTAACCGCTTCCGCCCAAAAATATCTAGGGAGATCATTTTCATGCAACATTGTTCTAGCCATTTCTTGGAGAGTTCGATTCTTTCTTTCTACTACTCCATTTTGTTGAGGTGTTCTAGGTGCGGAAAAATTATGTTTAATGCCATGTTCATTACAGTAAGTGTCAAAGTGTACATTTTCAAATTCCGTTCCATGATCACTTCTAATGTGGGAGATGGCAACACCTTTTTCATTTTGAATTTGATTGCATAATGTTAGGAAGTTTTCATAAGTTTCATCTTTATGTCCTAGAAATATGACCCATGTGAATCGTGAGTAGTCATCAACAACTACAAACACGTACCTCTTTCCACCTAGGCTACTAGTCTTCATTGGTCCAAAAAGATCCATATGAAGTAGCTCCAAAGGGTAGGAAGTTGAAATCATATTTTTAGGTGCAAAAGAGCTTTTCAATTGTTTTCCTAATTGACAAGTTCTACAAATGTGATCCTTGATGAATTTGAACTTAGGCAATCCTCTAACACTTTCTTTTGAGGAGAGGGTCGAAATGAGATCCATTCCGGCATGACCCATCCTCCTATGCCATAGCCAAGAATCCTCACTAATGGCATTTAGACAAGTCACTTTTTGGAGTCTAAGATCATCTAGTCCAATTGTATAAATGTTATTGTCTCTAGACCCTATGAATTTTACTTCTCCATTTATCTTATTTTTAACAATGCATTTGTCGGGATTGAAGACAACTTCAAAACCATTATCACATAATTGACTAATGCTAATAAGATTATGGGACAAGCCATCAACAAAGAGTACATCATGTATGGGAGAGGTATAGTTACCTATGGTGCCTTCACCTTTGACTTTTCCTTTCTTGTCATCTCCAAAGGTAACTTCTCCACCATCCTTGAGTGATAGGGATGCGAATTGAGTGAGATCTCCGGTCATGTGTCTAGAGCATCCACTATCAAGGTACCATGTGTTCCTCTTGTTGTGGCTTTTAAGGCATACCTACATAGGAATAGGCAAGTGAGATCCCTTAGGTACCCAAATCTTCCTAATCTTGCTATGTTCATTTGTTTTCACTTTAGAGTTCAATTTGATCTTATCTTGTTTAGCATGCAAGCAAGCAACTTTATAATGACCTAACAATCCACAATAAAAGCAAATTTTGGCACTACTAGAGGAGGTCTTTTCAAGTTTGTTTTTATAGTTAGATATTGTGGTATTCCATCTATGTCCAAGTCCACTTTTGTCACTTGACATTCTTTGAAGATTTACAAGTTTATCCAATTTTAATGAACTATTTTCAAATTTTTCAAAGAGTTTCTTGAGTTCATCATATTCAAAAGATAGTTTACCGTTTTCATGCTTTAGTTTGTTATTTTCAATAGAAAGATTTTGTCGATTTTCATTCAAAGTCTTAATGGTAGCATTTAGCTCATGAATCTCTACTTTGCATTTTTCATTTTCATTATCTAAGAATTCATGATCCTTTTTTTAACCAACCAAATTCTTTTGTCATGTTAGCAAGAGAATTTTCAAGTGATGCAATTTTATCAAATTGAATTTCAAGTTCATCATTTGCACTTTGTAAGGACTCTAAAACTTCTTGTAAGATAATGACATCATTTAAAGTGTTTACCTCATTGTTGTCATTTGTTGAGGCCATGAAGCACACATTTCTTGCTAATAGGCAATCTTCCCCATCATTTTGTTCGCCTTCGCTTTCAATCTCCTCATCCCATGTGGCGGACATTCCTTTCTTGCCTTCTCTTCTCTTGAAGCGGTTGTTTGAAGTAGGTTCATTGTTGAGTGGACAATCCGGGCGAATGTGTCCAAGCTTCTTGCAACCGTAACATCGGGGTTGAGAAGATCCATCACCAACTTCTTCTTTCTTCTTGAATGGAGGATTGGTCCTTCTATTTCTCATGCCTCCCATGTTTCTTTGCAAGAACTTGATCCTTCTTGTTAGGAGAGCTACTTCATCCTCGATGTCTTCCTTTGCATCTTCACTCTCACCTACATTACAAGCAAAAGCAATTCCTTTTCCTTTTTCGATTTTAGTTTCGATTTCGGGTGCTTTTGTTTTGAAAATCATTTCATGTGTGATCAAGGACCCTATAAGTTCATCTAGGTTCAAAGTGTTCATGTCCTTGGCTTCGGTGATTGCGGAGGTTTTGGATTCCCAAGACAAAGGTAGGGACCTAAGAATTTTAGTTACTAAATCTCTATTGGAAAATTGTTTTCCAAGTCCCCTTAATCCATTTACAAGGTTGGTGAATCTAGTGTACATGTCGGCAATTGTTTCATCGGGTGTCATTTGAAAAAGTTCGTATTGCCGAAAAATATGGTTCATTTTAGATTCTTTAACTTGATTGGTTCCTTCATGGGTGACTTCTAGAGTGTCCCAAATTTCCTTAGCCGAATTCAAATTTGATACTCTATTGAATTCTCCGGGAGATAGAGCACAAATGAGAGAATTCATGGCTTTGGCATTATAATTCGAAGCTTGTTGTTCGGCTTCGGTCCAATCATTTAAATTTCTTGTGGGTAGGATATATTCATTATTAATTGCTCTCCACATTTGATAGTCTTGAGTTAAAAAGATTTTCATTTTAGTTTTCCAAAAACCATAATTTGTACCATCAAAATAGGGTGGCCTAGTGTTTGAATAACCTTCATGATGTTGAGGGTAGTTTGCCATTTTTGAATCTTTACTCTAAACCGGTTAGGGTTTTCAAAAAAAATAGAGACGAGGCTTTGATACCAATTGAAATAGTCAAGAGGGGGGGTGAATTGAATTTAACTCAATATTAGGCCTTTTGAAAATTATCTATAAACCCTAATTGGAATTTTTCTTCACTTAAATAAATATTTGGTTAGTGCAAATATAATTGAAAGAACAAAGTGAAATGCCAAACCAAAACAATAATGGAAATGCAAGAGTGAGAAATTGACACACCGATATATAGTGGTTCGGCCAACGGCCTACTCCACTCTACTCAAGGTCGCACTTGAGGGATTCCACTATAGGAGACCTCCACGATGCCCGGCTCCGAGGCGGTTACAAATCCAAGGGATATTAAACAAGGATGCCCTTACACCTTTACAAAGACTCTCCTTCTCCGCCGAGTTCTAAGCGGTTGCTCTCTAGGGAATTAAAAAGGGAATGCTGTGGACCCCGATCCTGAGGACGATGCCGAGGGACGCGAGATCCCTCCTGCAATCCTCTAAGATCTCCACAAAGTGAAGGAGAGCTCTGCCAAGGAACTCTCGAAACTGATGCCACCCTCATAGCATAGCTCGAGTGGCGATATAAAAAGAAAGAGATATGTCTTGATCCGGAGCCAGGGCTCGAAACCGAGACATACCTAAAATAAACTCAGAGTCGCCATCCATGGACATGCCATGGAACCAAAACAAATGCTCTGTTTGCAATGGATAACCAGAGATACAAAAGGTCCGTGCCTGGTTACGAATGGGGAAGGGGTTAGGCGCCCCCAATTCGCCCGAGTGCGAACACTTGGTCTCTTATGCCATTTATTATTAACTCCAAAGAAGTTTGGGTAAAAATCATATGAAATGGGAACAATCATCAGGAATCGTCTACCTAAGCATGCATTTCCTGATGATAATATAATAAGCGCATAAAATGAAATGAAAGATGTGTCACCTAAGCATAGCTAGGTTATGAGTGACATGCCTAATGGGTGTCTAAATTCTGATGTGCAAACACATGCAAGCTATAGCTAAAAGGTATAGGATCAGTACTAGAAAATAAGAAAAACACATCAAAACACACAATAACAATACAACAAATCCTAAGACTCTAAATTATTAGCCCGAGTCCTCGGATGGTCTGGTATTCATCCAAAGAAGCCTACGTATCCCCGCCTCCACGAGAATCAAGGCAACGTAGTTCTTCGTACCTATTCTAAGCTAGGATGCCTAAGACACCTAGACCTCTATCCTAGACTCGATCTAAAAGACCGGACTAATTATTAAAGCTTCTTGAACGATTATTTAAATTCCAGTGAATTGTAGATTTTAGGACACCCTATATGTCCTAGCTAAATGCAGGTTAGCCCTAAGCTAATGCAGGTGGTTCCTACAACCTATGTGTAGCTAGGCTGTGTGTCCTAAGGAAAACCAAGGGATCGCTAACGTATCCAAGACCTAGTCATCAGTCGGCGATGTGAATCGCCAACTGACCGGACGGAGGCGCTCCTATAACTCTAGGACAGACCCCTAACTCTAAAACAAGCACACAACAAACAAACAATCAAACAACCTATCAAAAGAAAAACCCTAACTCTAAAACTCTCTATCTAGGAGAAACTCCTAACTCTAGAGGAAGATCTTTTGAAAACAAGATTTTAAAGGTTTTTGAAGAAGGTTTAAAACATTTATTTACAAAAAAGTTTGGCTGGACTTGGGATGTAAATCCCAAGCTGCACTACGTACCTCGGAAGAGGATCAAGCCAACGTAGTTCGAAAATCGAACTCGCCTACTACGCTTCTAAAAGAAACACTCAACACTTAAGATTTTTTAAAGGTTTTTTATGTTTTTCAAATGTTTTTGATATTTTTAAAGTTTTCAAATGTTTTTGAGATTTAAATTTCTAATGTTTTTGGATTTTAAAGCTTTTCCAATGCTCAAGACCTTTAAATGTTTTCAATCTTAAAGGGGACACGCAAGTAATACCATAAACTAAGGCAAAGCCTTAAAGCAAAAAGGGGAAACCCCAAACAAGCAACAAAGGTCTCAAAGAGACGATCCACAACAAGAAACTGGCGTCTCAAAGAGACAAACCACAACAAGAAAGATAGCGCCCCAAGAACAGAGAAAACAATCTAAGATCCTAAGCAGGGAAGGCTCTATATGACTGAATTAGTCTCTAATGGAAAAACTCCTAACTAATAACACTAGGGAGGAAGTACAAATGAGTCAGAGACTGTAATAACACTACAAATGATGAATGAGTCAAAGACTCTCTAGTCAGGGCTGACTCCTATGCGAATGGACTATCGAATAAGGAGAAGCTCACAAGTAAAAAGAATAAAAGACCATGTGCATAGTTGGCAAAGGTGAAACACCCAGCCGGGCCGGACAGCTACCTAGCCCTAGGGTGCAACAAATGTGCAACCCAATACCCATAAGGGTAGGGGTATGAAGCCAAGCCGAGAAGGGTGTTCTCCCAAAAACCAAACGACGCACAAAGATGAGGTTAAGCAAGAGAATGAGACTGGGCAAGTCTCCTATATACAAAGGAGGGGTATGCTATTTGGACTGAGCAAGTCCCCTAAGGATGGGCTTGGGCTAGCGCCTTCATCGCCCCGATACAAGCATTAGAATCAATATAGGCTCAAAACAATCTAAAAAAAAAAGAAAAGGTGAAATTTCCACTCAACATGTAATTTTCACAAAAAATGGTCAAAAATGCCGAACAAGTCATGGGAATGATTCAATATATGATTTAAAACTTGTTACCAAGCTCAAAACATCCCAAACACTCATTAAAATTGAATAGAGCTCATATTGTCCATGATTTTCAAGAAATAGCACAATCATGACATATAATGTTAAAAGTGCAACTTTGAACTGACTTTTAGACCCCTCAAACATCAAAACCATCAAAAACTCTACCAATCAAAATTGTAGATCTCAGCATGAATGACATTCTCTCAGTTGACCAGTTCGTTCGGATCTAGCCAGAAGTGTCCGGAAAATGGCCTCTTCCGATCCATCGCCATTAAAAGACATATTAGCGTTTTAACTGAAAGTTCGGGCTCAGTTTTGACACTTAAAACATCGCTTCTGGAAAAATTCACTCAAGGACAAAGTATTAGAAAATCTTGTGAAGAACATTTTTTCTTTGTATGGCTTTGGACGAAACAGATCTGGAATAGCCTAAAAATGGCCAGCAAGCTGCTGTTGCAGAAATGACAGTTTGTTTAAAAAAAATGAAGCTTGCAAGTCGTTTTTGACATATTAAAAAGCATTTATGGAAACATTTGCTCAATAAGACAGTTTTAGGAAACATTATAACAAACACTTTTCCAGTTGACAGTTTTGAGCAATTCCGATCAGAAGCAGCCCAAAAATTACTCGACACGATAATTTCTAAAACACTTGGAACAAAAATATCATTATGGACTAAACTTTAAACGAGCATAACTCTCTCGTCCTTTGGCCAAATTTGGGCCGCCATATGTCGAACTGACCGGCTTGACGAGATCTACAAGATTGATATGTTTGCTTTTTTAAAAGTTTTGAGTATTTGAGGTCGAGAAAGGAAAAAATTCATAACTGGACAGCAAAGATCACCATACCTAGGAGAATACACACTCACTCACACCCATACACACACATATATATACGCAGACATATGTTCACATATATACACAACACACACTCACACACACAGACATACATACATTAGCCACTGAGAAAAACGAATTCCTAAATGCATGCAAAACCATTCCACAATTCTCAATTAAAGGCAGAGCATAGGACCAAAACTCATTTGACAACACCGTGGAAATCACAAAGTGAATCACTCAAGGACAGGCACAATATAAGTTTCTAGATGGACCGACCTTGATTTTGATTTTCAGTTCAAGCACAATGGAAAGGAGATACAGTACTTGTCAGTTTAAGATAATGAAGATGAACGATAACAGTTTTCCTTTCAAACACAATAAAAACGAACTTCCAGTGGGTTAACAAACAGCCCTTACACCAGTGTAGTAAACTAAATATGTAAACGAATGCATTACCAGTGACTTATTCACCCCTTGGACATAAAACTGAATTGGTGGAATAAAATGAGATGAGTTTGGTTGATGGGCTAAAATGTGCTTAAGACAGGGGTTGAAATGTGTTTAGGAATGTGCATAAAACCGAGGCTGAACTATGGGACAGATTTGTGCCAAAACTGGGACAGCAACATGGAATGAATTTATCCCAAAACAAGGGCAGCAACATGGACTGAAGTGGGGACATAATTTGTGCTAAAACAAGGGTGAGTTGTGAACAGATTTTTGTGCTAAACATGGCTGAATATAGGGACAGATTTGTGCCAAAACTGGGACAGCAGCATGGACCGAACTGTGGGCAGAATCGTGCCTCAAATTGGGGCAGAGATGCGCTTAAAAATGGGGTGAATCATGGGTGAAAACTGTGCTGAAACAGGGAGCAGCAGTATGGACAGCATTTATGTTAAAACAAGGGCAGCAATGGGGCTGAAATAGAGGTGAATCTGTGCTGAAACGGAGGTAGCAATAGGGTGCAAACCTGGGGCAGCAACATGGACCGGGTTGTGAAAGAACTGGGACTGATTCGGGAGGGGAACCATGGACAGAATTGTGCTAAAACAGTGGGGCTGAAATGAAGTGAATAAACTGATTTTTATACACAGAAATAGGAGCTGAAATGATGTGCAAACAACTAGTCCTCCCTATAGATCTGCTATACACAGTTCACACGTATGAGAACAAATAATGCACAAGTACCCTACAAACCAATACATGCAGCAGAAATCTGTTATAAACAGTCCATACATATGAGAATAACTCATGCACAAGTACCCTACATACCCCAATATGTGCAGCAGACTAAACGATGAAGTAGTCGCTGTGAATAGAGATTACCAGATGCACGGAGTCTCGCCGGAGTTAGATCGGGTTGTGAATTTTTTGCCGGATTCAATCAGCCCCCTAGTGATGACAAAATGGTGGAGGACCGGAGGTAGGAGTCGGAAGTAGAAGAAGAAGAGGCACGGTTATGGGTTGGGGCAGATTTCCAAATTAGAGGGTAGCTCAGGTGGCTGTTATGGAATAAAGTAGAAGAAGAGGGTTTTGGTGTTAGAGATGAAGGTGGAAGAGATGGTGGTAGAGGGTTTAATGGATATCGGTTGAGATAGTGGGTTTCGGGCTATGCTAAGGAATGGAAGGGAGCCCAGTTAGGCCATATGCAAGTGGGAAGGGGATCAAATTTTTCTAAGGTAGGAGGGAGTGGGAATTCCTTTGTTTTTTTTTTTTATCTCCTTCCCTCTGTTTTCTCCCTACGAGAATGAGTTCTCTCTTTTTGTGTTCTATCCCTCTCCTCCATCCTTCAATTAAGGGTAGGTTCAATTAAGAATCAAAGCCTCTTTCCATAAAATATTAGTTGTTCCCTAAATAGTGTATAGAAGATGCCATCCACATTTTGCAAAGCAATTTTTTATTTTAGCAAATGTGATGCAATCATTTTAAAATTGATATTTTAAGCATGCACTCATCATTATACTATTTCTCAAATTGAAAACCGTATGGCTCCATGCAAGGGAAGAAGAAAAATACTACCTTTCCAATCACCATGCTTCTCTTTTCTTTCTTTTCTTTTTTTTAAATTGCTATTTTAAACAACACCACACCCATTCCCATGTTCAAAACCATGTGGCTCCATGCAAGGGAAAAGAAAAAATGCTACCTTTTCAATCACAACATGCTTCCCTTTTCTTTCTTTTTTCCTTTTTTTTTTTAAATTGCTATTTTAAACAACACCACACCCATTCCCATGTTCAAAACCGTGTGCCCTCTTTCAATTTTTATTTTTTTTATATTTAGCTTTAATTAATAAAATACCCCTCCATGAAGTGTTTGTACAAGCAACCCTTTTCTTCTCTTAAATCATTTGCCATATGATCTAGACCGTCCAAGCAATATGCCATTGCCTATATGGATTGCGCCCCCTTAAATCATTCCTCTATGACGATCCAGACCATCCAATTGATGGGTCCCAACCTAGGCAGGTTGTGTCCTCCTAAATTATTTCAATGGGCTGATCTGATCTGTACAATTGATGGGCTGAAATGTAAGTTGGTTGCACCCTCGAAAATCTCTTCTATGGGATGATCTGAAGCATTCAAATAATTGGCTATCAAGTGATAGGCTTGGATCACTCATAATGTGGGCCCCCTGAGTCTCTCCCATTGGATGATCTAAACCATCCATTTGGATGATCCATATTGCAAATTAGTTGTGCCACAAAATTAATTCTAATTAGAATAATTTCAACCATCAATTTGACGATCCACAACTTCAAAAATCATTTTCAAGAATGGTTCGGATCGTTTGGTGGGCCTCAACATGGAATAGATGTGGACCCAAATTATTTCGATAGAATGGTCTGAACTGGTTCATTTGATGCAACATAATGTAGATTGGCTGCGCCCCTCTAAATCATTTCTGTAGGCTTATCTGAATAACTCAACTTGATGATCGTAACAAAATTGGTTGTTAAAACGACTTCTCTGAGATTTTGACCGTTCTCTTGATGGTCATCTTTAGGCGTTGGATCAAAGTAGTTCAAAACTCATTTTTCACTAAAACAATGTGCGGGCCCCCCTGTTTGATCCAAATCTAAACAAATGCTCAAGGCGGGCCCACCAAACGGATCCAAATTCTCTTTTGCTCGGATTCTTATGAATAATCTCTCTCAACACTTAACGGAAAAAATGCGAAACATGGCGGAGATGATTGGATGGGGTTTTGCCCAAGCATAGCGAACTTGGGTCCGATCAAAATGGGGTGTCTACAGATGCCCCTCTTTGGCAGAGCGTGTGTAACACGCGAATGGCAAAGCTGAACAGACAACGCATTTTGATCGACCCGAAAACAAAGCAAACCAATTTTTTTTTTTTTTTTTTTTTTTTTGGTTCTAAGAACGATATTTGCAAAAGCAAAACAGTAAAATACATGACAACAAAAATCAAAATTTAGAAGCAAATAAGGCAATGGCCTCTCATTGACTCTTAACTCGGCAAACATGACATCTCAATGAGATAGTCTCTCTCTAATACTCATGACTCAACTATCTAAACTATTTAACAAAGATGAAGGAACGATTATAAAAACACAAACACACACACTATTTTTTTTTTTTCAGGCTAAGCCAAAGTAAACATAACAATTGCTCAAAGAGCACCAACCAAACAAACAAACAAATCATTCCAATCACTCAAAGAGTTTTCATTTTACCACCGAGTTTTTATCCTGGAATCGACAGCCAGAAAATACCTGACATAACAAAGTTAGAGGTCGAAGGAAGAAACAAAGTCTATAACATAGCAAAGCTAGGACGAAAGAGATACATCGAGTTTTTATCCTGGAGTCGATAGCCAGAAAACACCTGACATAACAAAGTTAGAGGTCGAAGGAAGAAACAATGGCTATAACTTAGCAAAGCTAGGAGCCAAGGAGATATATCGAGTTTTTATCCTGGAATCGAGAGCCAGATCATTCAAAACGGGTAAAGAATTGTTTGAGAAGACTCAAAGTTTCAATACCGGATTTCAAAACGGGTAAAGAATGTTTGAGAAGACTCAAACTTTCGATACCGGATTACAAGACGAGTAGAGAATATTTGAGAAGACTCAAATTTTCAATACCGGATTTCAAAACGGGTAAAGAATGTTTGAGAAGACTCAAACTTTCAATACCGGATTACAAGACGGGTAGAGAATATTTGAGAAGACTCAAATTTTCAATACCGGATTTCAAAACGGGTAAAGAATGTTTGAGAAGACTCAAACTTTCAATACCGGATTACAAGACGGGTAGAGAATATTTGAGAAGACTCAAATTTTCAATACCGGATTTCAAAACGGGTAAAGAATGTTTGAGAAGACTCAAACTTTCAATACCGGATTACAAGACGGGTAGAGAATATTTGAGAAGACTCAAATTTTCAATACCGGATTTCAAACGGGTAAAGAATGTTTGAGAAGACTCAAACTTTCAATACCGGATTACAAGACGGGTAGAGAATATTTGAGAAGACTCAAATTTTCGATACCGGATTTCAAAACGGATAAAGAATGTTTGAGAAGACTCAAACTTTCAATACCGGATTACAAGACGGGTAGAGAATATTTGAGAAGACTCAAATTTTCAATACCGGATTTCAAACGGGTAAAGAATGTTTGAGAAGACTCAAACTTTCAATACCGGATTACAAGACGGGTAGAGAATATTTGAGAAGACTCAAATTTTCGATACCGGATTACAAGACGGGTAGAGAATATTTGAGAAGACTCAAATTTTCAATACCGGATTTCAAAACGGGTAAAGAATGTTTGAGAAGACTCAAACTTTCAATACCGGATTACAGGACGGGTAGAGAATATTTGAGAAGACTCAAATTTTCAAGACCGGAGAGGATGCTATCTCAAGCTTTTTATTCTAAAAAATGATGGTCAGGTCGCTCCTATCATAACCTCCCAGAGATCAGAGGGGAGGAAAGATAGCTAAAACATAGCATAGCTGGAATAGATCTGGAAATCATAACCTTTACCACAGGTATAACTCAAAGGTATTTGACGAAATCTCGCGGGCATTGGCCCCTTTAAACAAATAAACCAAAACTCAGCCTATATTTTGAAAAATGCAAAACTCAATTTTAAATTCCAACGAGGATTGGATTTTTCTGAAGAAACTGATCAAGGAGCCTAGCTCGAAAGGGGATGTTTGAGCTTCTCTTATCTTTATTTGACAAGAATAGCCATCTCAACTCTAAAGTTTTGTTCGACGTCTTTTATGACTTGGGAAACCAAGTCATAAAAGATGCCCCTAGTATGATTTTATTTCCATTACAAGATTCATAAGAGAGCCAAACGCAAGGGTTCAACTGAAAGGCTTTCATTTCAAAGAAATGCTTGAGGTTACAAAGCTTTTACAAATATAGGAAAATGGGTTATGCTCAAAGCATTCTTCCTCCTGCACTTCGTGATAACATTCCGAATAAACTTGAAAAGTTGCCCCTTCTGAACTCTGCTCTGTTCGGCTCTGTCCGCAGGAGATGCAACTTCTTACTTTTAAAGCTTATCACCCCAGCCTCAAGAGAAGTAAAGGCTAAAGTTGACCTTAAAGACCTGACTTTGACCTGACAATGAAAGATTTTGACACACGATAAACGAGACTTTGACAAATGACAGACGAAAACTTTGACAAATGCACTACATAGACTCTAAAAGAGACTGAATCTGCTTCTTAATTTGATAAATGTTTAAGGTGGTAACAGTCTACCGCTCTTAGGATCTTTTGAATACCGCATCTAAAAGTGTTTCATTCCTCTTTTCGGTATTTCAGTCACGGTTATTACCTCCTTTGGATTACTTAGCTTTAACCACTTTAACTTGAAGAAGTATCGAAAGAAATTATGCTGGCGCTTACTCAGACTCTGATGTAATGCCCAAAACGGAAGCACAATCGGCTTTCAAAAGCCATCCTCTGTGAAATCACTGCCATACCGAATTGCCCCTTCTAGGGTTTCGATTCAGCGGACCGCACGCCTTAATTTTTGCCTGGACTGTCTGCCCTTGCAGCTTTTTCCATCCAGCAGGCTTAGCACCCTGATTTTTGCCTAAGCCACCCTTTCGGGTTTTCAACTTAGCGGGTGAATGACCCTAACTTTTGCCTAGAACGCCCTTGCGGGTTTTCAGTCTAGCGGGTCCAAGACTCCATCATTTTTCTTTTCTCTTTTTTTTTACAAACCTGGGCCAATAACACCAGAAGGACTTTTAGGTAGGCTCGGGTTCAAACAGGATAACATTTGGTAAGTTGTGAGCAATTAGACCGAATCTGGATCCTCCAGACTGCCTACGTATCCCCAAAGAAAATGGGAATCAGGTCCCGCGTAGTTCGAGGTTAATATCTTTTATGACGAGAGTCATAAAAGATGCCCTTGGTTTAAGTTTGATAAAGAGATTTTGCTTTTGGCTCAAAGGAGTTTAGCAAAAAGGGGTTTTCATTTTTGAAATCTGGGCTATTGGCTTAACAGGCTCAAGTCGTCCAAAGATGGCCTTCCAGTGTTTTAGGCGTAATATTTCTTTAACTGATCCAGGTTTGTAGGTTCTGTTAATTTTTCTCCATTTTCATTGAGGAGTCTTACGGCTTTTCCTGGCAGGACTTCATCGACAATATAAGGACCAGACCAATTTGGACGAAACTTCCCTCTTGGATCAAATACCGGTGCCCTATAGGACTTCAAGACAAGATCCCCTGGCTTCAAATCTCGGACACGAACCTTCTTATTGAACGCCCTTTCAATCCGCCTTTGATACCCCTGGATATGGTACAGAGCTCGTAACCTCTTCTCATCTATCATCTGCAGTTCTTGATGTCTGGCCTTCGCCCATTCAGATTCTGGCAAGCTTGCCTCTATCATCACTCTTAGAGATGAGATTCTGAGTTCAACAGGCAAAACTGCTTCCATTCCATACACTAAAGAATATGGAGTGACACCTGTAGAAGATCTGATCGACGTCCTGTAAGCCCACAAAGCATAAGGAAGCTTGTTTGACCAGTCTTTATAAGTTTCTGTCATCTTGCTGATGATTACCTTGATGTTCTTATTTGCTGCTTCAACGGCTCCATTCGTCTGCGGCCTATAAGGAGACGACTTGTGATGCTTTATTTTAAACTCTTCACACAAGTGCGCTACTTTCTTCTTGAAGTGAGAACCATTATCTGAGATTAACTCATGAGGTACTCCATATCTGCAAATAATGTTGGCACGGATGAACTTTGCAACTGTATTCGAAGTAATAGAAGCATATGAAGCGGCTTCAATCCATTTCGTAAAGTAATCAATTGCGACCAGAATGTATTCATGCCCGCTCGAAGACTTCGGATGAACCTTCCCAATTATGTCAATTCCCCATACTGAAAACGGCCATGGAGAAGTCATAGAGTGCAACTCCGAAGGAGGTACATGAATAAGATTTGCATAGACTTGACACTTATGGCATTTCTTCACAAATGCGAAGCAGTCTGCTTCCATTGTGGGCCAATAGAATCCAAGTCTCAAAATCTTTCTTGACAACATTTTCCCATTCATATGAGGTCCACAAACTCCCTCATGGGTCTGCTCGATAAGCTCAACTGCTTTGTCTTCATCAACACACAAAAGCTGGATTCCGTCAAAGGATCTGCGATATAACTGATCACCACAAATAACAAAATTGGCAGCTAATTTCTGAAGGGTTCTTCGCTCTTTTCCAGAAGCCTCAGGTGGATGCCCTTCACCAGATATGAGATTCCCGATGTCTGTATACCAGGGCTTTCCATCTGGGCACCTGGCTGCTATTTCGATAACGTTCACATGTGCTGGCTCCCATTGCAGTCGCACTGTAAGTGGCTGGACCCCCATTGTTGCTGAAATGTCTAACATAGAAGCCAGTGTAGCCAAAGCATCAGCAAAATGATTCTTTGTTCTGTACAAGTGAGTGAACGTAATGCTCCTGAACTTCTGGACCAAAGATTCGAGATATGCGTTATACGGGATCAATTTATCTTCCCGAGTCTTCCATTTTCCATTAGTCTGGCAAATGATCAAAATGGAATCTCCAAACACATCAATGTCTTGAATCTGCAAAGCTAAGGCTGCCTCCAGTCCGGCAATACAAGCTTCATACTCGGCCATGTTGTTGGTGCACTCAAACTGCAACTTGATAGATATAGGAATATACTCCTTCTGAGGTGATACGAGTACTGCTCCTATTCCCTGACCTTGGTTATTGACTGCACCATCAAAATACATTGTCCATCTGGTATTTGGAGTATCTTCTTCAACATCCATAATCTCTTCATCGGGAAATTCAACCTTTAGGAATGCATTCTCTTCCACAGGGGAATCAGCTAACTGTTCTGCAATGACCCGCCCTTTAACAGACTTCTGAGTGACATAAGTAATGTCGAACTCAGATAACAATAACAGCCACCTTGCGGTTCTTCCAGTAAGAGCAGGCTTCTCAAACAGATACTTCAACGGATCCATTCGTGAAAGCAGAAGTACTTTACTTGATAACAAGTAATGCCGGAGCCTCTGAGTTGCCCAAACTAATGCTAGACAGGTCTTCTCCAAGATTGTATATTTCACTTCGTATTCTAGCATCTTCTTGCTGATGTAGTATACTGGCCTTTCCTTCTTTGACCCTGAATCTTGCTGAGCAAGCATACAACCCATCGCCGTATCTGTGATGGACAAATACAACAATAATGGCTGACCCAGGATGACTGGGGATAAAACAGGAGGTAAGGATAAACACTGCTTAATCTTTTCAAAAGCCACCTGGCACTCTTCGGTCCATTTCTTCGATGAATTCTTCTTCAGAAGCTTGAAAATAGGCTCACAGGTCATGGTCAGGTGAGCTATAAACCGTCTCAGATACTGAACTTTCCCGAGAAAACCTCGGATCTGCTTTTCGGTCCTCGGCGGTTCCATCTCCTGAATCGCTTTGATTTTCTGAGGATCTACTTCGATTCCCCTTTCACTCACCATGAATCCAAGTAGCTTTCCTGAAGTAACCCCGAATACACACTTGCTGGGGTTTAGACGAAGCTGATACTTTCTGATTCTTTCAAAGAATTTTCTTAAAGCGACAGTATGCTCTGGTCGAGTCTTTCCCTTGACGATCATATCATCTACATAGACCTCGACTTCTTTGTGGATCATATCATGAAGAAGAGTAGTTGCAGCTCTCTGATAAGTAGCACCTGCATTCTTCAACCCAAAAGGCATTACTCTGTAACAGTAAGTTCCCCACTGAGTAGTAAACGCTGTCTTGATCATATCTTCTGGAGCCATCTTAATCTGATTATATCCTGAAAACCCATCCATAAAAGATAACAGAGCATGACCAGCGGTATTGTCCACCAGAAGATCAATGTTCGGAAGCGGAAAATCGTCCTTCGGGCTTGCTTTGTTGAGGTCCCTGAAGTCCACACACATCCTGACCTTTCCGTCCTTTTTGGGCACCGGCACTATATTCGCTAGCCATTCTGGATATTCAACAACTTGAATGAATTTTACTTCCAATAGCTTTTTAACTTCATCATGAACTTTTAACTCCCATTCTGTTTTAAGTTTTCGAAGTTTTTGCTTCTTTGGCTTTGCGCCAGGGATTAGAGGCAATCGATGCTGGACAATGTCTTCGCTCAATCCCGGCATGTCATCATAAGACCAAGCAAAAACCTCCTTGAACTCCTTAAGTAAAGTGATTAATTCCTCACGCTCTTCGGGAGATAAAGTTTTGCCAATTCGTATTTCCCGAATTAAGGTTTCGTCACCAATATTTACAGTTTCAATTTCCTCTTCGAGCGGTCTTGCTCGGCGACTCTCCTCTTGTTGAATCATATGTTTGATTTCAAGGGGAGTTTCGTCGGCATCCTCATCAGAGAAGGAATCTTGATTATCATTATTAATATTATCAGTTTTAAGAGCAGATTCAGTACTTGAAATGGAAACAGGAGAAACAGAAACAGGAATGTATGTAAAAGAGTCTTTCATTTCATTCATAGAATTGGTTACATCAAGAATGGAATAGCCCACAGCAGGCATTGCATTGGACTTTAACGATGTATTCAAAGACTCAACAGACAACTCAACATTGAACTCAACCAACGCTGGCATATGTGCAGTTGAAGAAATAAACTCATCATCTAAAGTACTCTTGGACTCGACCTTATTAGAAAGAGACTTGTCACCGACTTCGGAACCAGATCCAACTTCTACGGTACCTGCATCAAAAGAATCGTTAGAATAAACAAACTCAATATCAGACTGGGAAGTAGACGTATACTTAGAGACTACTGACTCTTTTGAGGAAACGGGACTATACTGAAAGACTACTCGAGGTAAAACCTGGGAGGTCCAGTTGGTCAAGGGTCCCTCGGCTGGGGTGATTAACTCTGCGGGGTTCAGAATGAATGCATCTCTGCCTATCACTGCCACCTCTGACGCTTCGGTCT
This sequence comes from Tasmannia lanceolata, assembly GCF_043159265.1. Lineage (NCBI taxonomy): Eukaryota > Viridiplantae > Streptophyta > Magnoliopsida > Canellales > Winteraceae > Tasmannia > Tasmannia lanceolata. Next base: position 13,981,373 of record NW_027518681.1, read on the forward strand.
CACCGCCAACCACTGGATATTCAATCTGAAACATGACATTCAGACAGCTCGGCTCTAAAACATCGGCCCAATCAGTTTCCGATGCTTCCTCAGTAATCCGAACACTCATTGGCGCTTCTGATAACTCCAGGTTAAAGAATATTTCGAAACCCGGAAACCTCTGCCCTGTCACATCATCGGTCCATGGCTCAGCAAACCCGCAAAATGGAAAATCTGCCCCCTCTTTTCTGAAAATGCCGTTTCTGACCAGACTGATTGATCCCATAGGCAATTCTAGTCCCCGGCGGCGGCACTCGGCCCATTTCAGCATGTATCTTTTCATTTCCTTGACCTCCTGCTCGGTCGGCTCATATCCCAGGCCAAAGAGACCATTGAAAGTTCTGATCACAGGCCACTCAGTAGGGCCTTGATGATATTTGCCCAGCCCTGCGCCCGGAATATAACCTTGTTTACGGATCATCCTGACTACATTCGAGTTGGTGCTAGTCAAGAAGAAAACTTCCTCGCCCATGGCTTCTTTCATGGATATGACCGACACCTCCAGTGAAAAACCTGTCAAGCTGACATCGGCTTCCTTCCCAACTACTAGCTCTTGTGAAATCTGCCCAATCTCTAAGTCCGGGTCACCCTTTACAGTCACTACCCTGCCGTTATGAACAAACTTCAACTTTTGATGAAGGGTAGAAGGGATAACTCCGACCTTATGCAGCCAAGGTCGACCCAATAACAGCAAGAAAGAAGCCTTAATGTCCAATACTTGAAATTCGATGTCGAAGTCTTCTCCTCCAATCTGGATTTCAGTGGCCAGGGTTCCGATGACATCTCGCCGGGTGCCATCATACGCTAATATACCCTGCTCAGAAGGAATGAAATCCCCGGGCCCGAAGCCCAAAGTTGCTGCAGTACTTAGAGGACAAATATTCAGAGCGGACCCATTGTCGACTAGCACTTCGGGTACCCTTTTCTTGTTGCAGATCACAGTAATTTTGAGTGAACGGGCATGGTCACTCCCTTCAGGAGGTAAATCATCGTCCGTGAAAGATATTACCTTGGAAGTCCTAGTTACCGCGACTAGGCTTACTAACTCATCGGGAGTGATCTCAGTTGACACCTGAGCAGCATTCAACTCCTTGAGTACAACCTTCCTGTGCTTAGACGAAGACATAAGTAGGCCCCAAATGGAAACGTTTGCTTGGGTCTTCTTCAGCTGCTTCAACAGATTATCTTCTTCCTCATCTGCACTCGGCCTACTCTGCCCCTGATTCTCAGCTGCTCTTACTGCTTCTGCAGGGTTTTCTGCTCTCAATTCCGCGGGCTTGAACACACGGCCACCCCTGGTAACATGACGAAGCTCGTCACACTGATCTTCTAACAGAAGCAAATCATCTGCATCCATTCTCAGAACATACGGAGTTTCAATTACCTCCTCTTCTTCAAAATCACCCATCCTTAGAACATAAGGCGTTTCCTTTTCTGCCTCGACATCTTCACATCGAAGGACATATGGAGAGGACGCCTCTGCCAAGCTGGTGCTCCCCCTCCAGAGGGCATAAGACCTTTCTCTTTCCATCTCCTCGATCTCTTCAGGATCAAATCTTAGAATATAAGGTTCATCAGGAGTGATTGCACAAATGAGAATGGATGGATCAAGAACTGGCTCCTCGACAAAAATGGCATTCGTCGCAGGAGGAGGAATTGCACGATGATTGGGAAGGGGATTCCGAGTTACATTGGGCCTTTCCACCTCAAGCTTTCCGTTCTCTAACATAGTCTGGAGCGCATGCTTTAAGGCCAGACATCTTTCAGTGAGGTGACCCGAATTTCTGTGGTATTCACAATACTGGTCTGCTCTCCAATATGGGGGTAACGGGTTAGGTACTGGCCTAATTTCAGGTAGCCTGATTTTCTTATCCCTTATCAACTTTTTCAGAATCAGAGGTAAAGGGTATGGGAGCGGATCAAAGTGTCTCAGAGGTTTTTGTTCTACTGGGGCTGGGGCTGGTCTCGCCACCTCTGTTACAGTCCTGGCCTCCGGGCGAACATAGTTTACGTGGTCAACTTCTTTCTGTGCGACCACGGGTCTCTTTCCTTCCCTGATCTCTGATGGGAGCCTGGCCCTCAGACCCTTAGCTATTGCATCCTCAGTCCTCGTCCCAGTCTTAATTAGATGGTCAAAATCGGTGTAATGCTGAGGGGACAAAAAATGGAAATACTGCGGCGACAAACCCTTGATCACCAGCTTGATCTGATCTTCTTCTGATAGCCTCTTGCTTAGCTGGGCAGACTTTCGACGCCAACGACGGATGAAAAAAGTAAAGGTCTCCAGAGGACCTTGCTTTAACTGCTTGAGATCCCTTTTGGTAACCTCTATCCCCTCTTCCATAGAAAACTGCTCTACAAATTTGTTGGAGATGCTTTGTAAGGTCTTCACCTCTTCGGGCTTTCGACGTAGAAACCACTTCTTCGCCACCCCAGTAAGAGACATTGGAAAGACCCTGGCCATTTGCTCAGGAGATAGCCCACACTGCTGCGACATCTCAATAAACCACCTCATATGATTCCGGGGACATCCAGTCCCATCATATTTGTCGTAATCGGGGGTTTTGAATTTAGGGGGCAAGGTGACTCCCGGAGACATTATCAGCTCAGATATATCGAACTGCTTTGGGCCTTGATGCTTCAAGCCTTCCATTTCTTTTGTCAGCTTCTCCAATTGATCAGCTACCTGTTTTTCTTTATTATATCGGGCCACATCTGGAATGCAATATTCTTCAGCATACTGCCCTTCCTCTAGGTCGACGTCTACTGGTGAAATGAAAGGGTGGTTCAAATTTGCAGGGCTCGGATTTGCCGGTATAGCGGGAGGGGGTTGAACCGTAGGTGCTCTAGAAGTAGAGACCTTTTCATTAGACTGGGCTTTCATTTGGGCCATCTCCTCTTTCATAAAGGCCATATCCCGGGTAAGATTCACCATCATCTCTTGAATTTTAGTTAGCGCATCATTGGGTTCAGCCATTTGGACAGACTCTAGGGATTCAGATGATTCAGATAAAGAGGATGCAGATTGTTCAGGTAAGGTTAACGGTTCAAATTGACGAATGAGTCTAGACGTGGTTGACTGTCTAGACCATGCAGGTTGACTGACACCTGAGGGAGCGATGTTTGCTCGATTTTAGAATCCTGTATTGGAAATTAACATACTAAATTAAAACGATAAGCATTGAGATAAAGTATTCTGTACCAAATAAGATAAGAGAAAGACATAAATGCTATTCCATTGATCAATAGTCAAAATGTAGTTACAATCAAAACATTAGTCTTTGTTAACAATTGGATGAAAGTAACCATTTACAATGAAATTTGAAGAAATTAAAATGACAATTTCGTGAAGAGGAATCTTCAAAGCTCTTCGATCCGAGCTCTCTTGTTTGCAGGCTCCTCCAGTATTTCTCCCTTCCGAAGTTTAGATGCGAAAGCAGATCTCCTCTCCGCGATTTTGTCTCTCCAAGCAGCTACTATGGATGCAATGAGATCAGGAGTAAGGTTTTCACAGCTAGGTGGTGTGATAACCTTAGGAGTACAAGAGTGTGCGGTAATCTGACAAGGGAAGCACAAAGGTGCATAGAAAGATGATTTCTCTAAACCCATAAGATAAACAAATGAGTATGGGTAGGTGCTGGTGATAATTTGTGGACATGATTGACTCACCCAATGAAATTGGTTTTCCCTTACATTCTGCAGCCAATGGCGCCATTCATTAAGCTGAGATTGCTTAACCTTTGTCTTCCAAGAATGAAAACTCTTAAGAGTGTACTCAATGCTGTTTTGTGGCTGAAGGATAGTGAGTTTCTCACATAGCCACACATATAACAGCTTAGCACATCCGAAAAAATTATCCTGCACCTTTTTACTAGCAATGAGGTCTAAGCCATAAAAGGTTTCGGCTAGCATTGTAGGGACAGGATTTCTCCCCTCATTTATCTGATCTACTATCGCCAACAAAGTGAAAGGGGCGGCACTAGAGTCTCTGCGAAGGACATGGCGTGCAAAGACAACAAAGACTAACGCATTACGTCGACACTCCTGAAAACGGGAGTCAGTAGGATCGACGTTTTTGGAAAACAACTTAATGAGGGTCTGAAATTGCACATTTCTCTCTGTTAAGCAATGCAGAGTTTTCACAACCTTATTTTCGAATAATCTGCGAAAGAGATCATGAGGAAAGTCTATGCTCGAAGGTCGGATCCAAAGTCCCTCAGGAGGAAGCTCTAGCAAGGCACACCAATCTTCAAATACAGGACAAAGTTCAAAAGATCCAAATCGAAAGACATGGAAGACAGGGTCCCAAAATCCAGCAGCTGCTTGAAGAAACTTCCAATTTATACCACGACTATTCAGATGGGTAAAAGAACTGATGAAACGCTCGGCCACACTCCTTTCTTCACATCTCAACGGAAAAGATTTAACAGTCTCAGCTATCCACTTGTCTAACAAATTATTCGCCATGATCAGACCTAAAATTCAGATAGGACAAAGATCAGGAGAGAATGGGGATAACTTTGCATAGACAAATGACCAGGGTAATCTGAAAATCAATTTCATTAAAAAGATGAACTCTGTGATAATGAATTTTTCATCAAAGATGAGAGGTAGCCAATAGATCAGAAAAATAAACCACGGCCATAAGATGACAGAAGTAGGTCATAAACCGGATCTAAATCTGGTGATGAATACCATTAACTGTACGATCAAGAGGATCAATCATGCTAGACCATGGTCATAAGGACAGCGAACGAGCTATCGGCCAGATCTCAAGACAAAACAGGTAAGGATCTAATCCTACTGAGCAATGTATATATGGGAATCAAGACAAAGTAGACTGACTCCAAAGGATAGCAATCATGCTCAACATGTGTTGCGAAAAATTCGGCAGCACAACGGCTATACAAGGAAGTCAAGGTAAGGCAAACTCATGGTTTTCCTAATTCTAAGAAATAGCGGTTATGCTCAAAATGTTCTGGACCAAATCCGGCAGCATAACGACGCTAAACAAGGAAGTAAGGTAGGGTAAACTCATGGATTTCCTAACTCAAAGAGATAGCGATCATGCTCAAAATATTCTGGATAAAATCCGGCAGCATAACGGCTAGACAAAGGATTCCCACAACTCAATATATGAACAACGGTGGTAGGATAAATTCGGAATATGGTTACCAGAGAAAGGTGACCAAATGAAGGACCGACCAAAGGTGAGAGCATATATGACAACGGGTCAAATCCTATAATCAACAGATCAAAGGACAAAACCAGGTCAAGGATATGGCAAGCAAAAGCCATTGACTAGATCTAAATCCGAATAACGAATGGATATAACCAATTGAAATGAATAAGGAACTCTAACTTAAGAGGAGAACCCTAATATACATAATCAGTATATATAGGCATATATACATACACACAAATCCTAACCAGGGGCACCAGCCCTAATTCTAATCTAGCGGAGTCAAGGAAGTCTCGACTCAAGACAGACTGATGAGTGAACTAGGACCGTGTTGTAGCCATGTAAAATGAGCTACCCTAGTCTACAAATGGGACAAAGCTCCTAACTCTAGGCTCCACATGTGTGAGCAACACATGTTCGACCCTATATGAATGTAATATACTTATATAAACACGGGTACTTCCTAGTTAGGTTTCACTAAGTCAGTAAGTATATACATAATATATCAAACAAAATAGGGCTCCGGACTCAATCTAATGGGTACTATGCGTATGAAACATACTTAATATGTATAACAAAAGTACGCCCAATGTTATACATAGTATGCTTCATTGCTCATCGGCTGCTGTAAACACAAGTACGCCCAGTGTTTACGGCTGCAGCACCGGCGCATAGCTTGGAAATAGATTCAACAGTACCATCAGGGTGTAATGACATCCCAGTCGGGCACGCATTCAATCTATCCCGTGGAACCAATAATAATGAAAAACAATGAAATAAGTAAAGAATAAACAATATGATAACATATGATGTGCAGTGTGTGAATCCCTTGTTTTAATTACGCACCTATCTGGTGCCCCTGGATTCTAACGATAGAATTCCCATTTAAAATGATTTTAGCTCAAATTTCTCCGAAGTTTGTAAAAATGGCATTTTTATAGAGTTAGGCAATGTTTCAAGAACTCCCCAGCAGAGTCGCCAGCCTGTGGACCCCGATCCTGAGGACGATGCCGAGGGACGCGAGATCCCTCCTGCAATCCTCTAAGATCTCCACAAAGTGAAGGAGAGCTCTGCCAAGGAACTCTCGAAACTGATGCCACCCTCATAGCATAGCTCGAGTGGCGATATAAAAAGAAAGAGATATGTCTTGATCCGGAGCCAGGGCTCGAAACCGAGACATACCTAAAATAAACTCAGAGTCGCCATCCATGGACATGCCATGGAACCAAAACAAATGCTCTGTTTGCAATGGATAACCAGAGATACAAAAGGTCCGTGCCTGGTTACGAATGGGGAAGGGGTTAGGCGCCCCCAATTCGCCCGAGTGCGAACACTTGGTCTCTTATGCCATTTATTATTAACTCCAAAGAAGTTTGGGTAAAAATCATATGAAATGGGAACAATCATCAGGAATCGTCTACCTAAGCATGCATTTCCTGATGATAATATAATAAGCGCATAAAATGAAATGAAAGATGTGTCACCTAAGCATAGCTAGGTTATGAGTGACATGCCTAATGGGTGTCTAAATTCTGATGTGCAAACACATGCAAGCTATAGCTAAAAGGTATAGGATCAGTACTAGAAAATAAGAAAAACACATCAAAACACACAATAACAATACAACAAATCCTAAGACTCTAAATTATTAGCCCGAGTCCTCGGATGGTCTGGTATTCATCCAAAGAAGCCTACGTATCCCCGCCTCCACGAGAATCAAGGCAACGTAGTTCTTCGTACCTATTCTAAGCTAGGATGCCTAAGACACCTAGACCTCTATCCTAGACTCGATCTAAAAGACCGGACTAATTATTAAAGCTTCTTGAACGATTATTTAAATTCCAGTGAATTGTAGATTTTAGGACACCCTATATGTCCTAGCTAAATGCAGGTTAGCCCTAAGCTAATGCAGGTGGTTCCTACAACCTATGTGTAGCTAGGCTGTGTGTCCTAAGGAAAACCAAGGGATCGCTAACGTATCCAAGACCTAGTCATCAGTCGGCGATGTGAATCGCCAACTGACCGGACGGAGGCGCTCCTATAACTCTAGGACAGACCCCTAACTCTAAAACAAGCACACAACAAACAAACAATCAAACAACCTATCAAAAGAAAAACCCTAACTCTAAAACTCTCTATCTAGGAGAAACTCCTAACTCTAGAGGAAGATCTTTTGAAAACAAGATTTTAAAGGTTTTTGAAGAAGGTTTAAAACATTTATTTACAAAAAAGTTTGGCTGGACTTGGGATGTAAATCCCAAGCTGCACTACGTACCTCGGAAGAGGATCAAGCCAACGTAGTTCGAAAATCGAACTCGCCTACTACGCTTCTAAAAGAAACACTCAACACTTAAGATTTTTTAAAGGTTTTTTATGTTTTTCAAATGTTTTTGATATTTTTAAAGTTTTCAAATGTTTTTGAGATTTAAATTTCTAATGTTTTTGGATTTTAAAGCTTTTCCAATGCTCAAGACCTTTAAATGTTTTCAATCTTAAAGGGGACACGCAAGTAATACCATAAACTAAGGCAAAGCCTTAAAGCAAAAAGGGGAAACCCCAAACAAGCAACAAAGGTCTCAAAGAGACGATCCACAACAAGAAACTGGCGTCTCAAAGAGACAAACCACAACAAGAAAGATAGCGCCCCAAGAACAGAGAAAACAATCTAAGATCCTAAGCAGGGAAGGCTCTATATGACTGAATTAGTCTCTAATGGAAAAACTCCTAACTAATAACACTAGGGAGGAAGTACAAATGAGTCAGAGACTGTAATAACACTACAAATGATGAATGAGTCAAAGACTCTCTAGTCAGGGCTGACTCCTATGCGAATGGACTATCGAATAAGGAGAAGCTCACAAGTAAAAAGAATAAAAGACCATGTGCATAGTTGGCAAAGGTGAAACACCCAGCCGGGCCGGACAGCTACCTAGCCCTAGGGTGCAACAAATGTGCAACCCAATACCCATAAGGGTAGGGGTATGAAGCCAAGCCGAGAAGGGTGTTCTCCCAAAAACCAAACGACGCACAAAGATGAGGTTAAGCAAGAGAATGAGACTGGGCAAGTCTCCTATATACAAAGGAGGGGTATGCTATTTGGACTGAGCAAGTCCCCTAAGGATGGGCTTGGGCTAGCGCCTTCATCGCCCCGATACAAGCATTAGAATCAATATAGGCTCAAAACAATCTAAAAAAAAAAGAAAAGGTGAAATTTCCACTCAACATGTAATTTTCACAAAAAATGGTCAAAAATGCCGAACAAGTCATGGGAATGATTCAATATATGATTTAAAACTTGTTACCAAGCTCAAAACATCCCAAACACTCATTAAAATTGAATAGAGCTCATATTGTCCATGATTTTCAAGAAATAGCACAATCATGACATATAATGTTAAAAGTGCAACTTTGAACTGACTTTTAGACCCCTCAAACATCAAAACCATCAAAAACTCTACCAATCAAAATTGTAGATCTCAGCATGAATGACATTCTCTCAGTTGACCAGTTCGTTCGGATCTAGCCAGAAGTGTCCGGAAAATGGCCTCTTCCGATCCATCGCCATTAAAAGACATATTAGCGTTTTAACTGAAAGTTCGGGCTCAGTTTTGACACTTAAAACATCGCTTCTGGAAAAATTCACTCAAGGACAAAGTATTAGAAAATCTTGTGAAGAACATTTTTTCTTTGTATGGCTTTGGACGAAACAGATCTGGAATAGCCTAAAAATGGCCAGCAAGCTGCTGTTGCAGAAATGACAGTTTGTTTAAAAAAAATGAAGCTTGCAAGTCGTTTTTGACATATTAAAAAGCATTTATGGAAACATTTGCTCAATAAGACAGTTTTAGGAAACATTATAACAAACACTTTTCCAGTTGACAGTTTTGAGCAATTCCGATCAGAAGCAGCCCAAAAATTACTCGACACGATAATTTCTAAAACACTTGGAACAAAAATATCATTATGGACTAAACTTTAAACGAGCATAACTCTCTCGTCCTTTGGCCAAATTTGGGCCGCCATATGTCGAACTGACCGGCTTGACGAGATCTACAAGATTGATATGTTTGCTTTTTTAAAAGTTTTGAGTATTTGAGGTCGAGAAAGGAAAAAATTCATAACTGGACAGCAAAGATCACCATACCTAGGAGAATACACACTCACTCACACCCATACACACACATATATATACGCAGACATATGTTCACATATATACACAACACACACTCACACACACAGACATACATACATTAGCCACTGAGAAAAACGAATTCCTAAATGCATGCAAAACCATTCCACAATTCTCAATTAAAGGCAGAGCATAGGACCAAAACTCATTTGACAACACCGTGGAAATCACAAAGTGAATCACTCAAGGACAGGCACAATATAAGTTTCTAGATGGACCGACCTTGATTTTGATTTTCAGTTCAAGCACAATGGAAAGGAGATACAGTACTTGTCAGTTTAAGATAATGAAGATGAACGATAACAGTTTTCCTTTCAAACACAATAAAAACGAACTTCCAGTGGGTTAACAAACAGCCCTTACACCAGTGTAGTAAACTAAATATGTAAACGAATGCATTACCAGTGACTTATTCACCCCTTGGACATAAAACTGAATTGGTGGAATAAAATGAGATGAGTTTGGTTGATGGGCTAAAATGTGCTTAAGACAGGGGTTGAAATGTGTTTAGGAATGTGCATAAAACCGAGGCTGAACTATGGGACAGATTTGTGCCAAAACTGGGACAGCAACATGGAATGAATTTATCCCAAAACAAGGGCAGCAACATGGACTGAAGTGGGGACATAATTTGTGCTAAAACAAGGGTGAGTTGTGAACAGATTTTTGTGCTAAACATGGCTGAATATAGGGACAGATTTGTGCCAAAACTGGGACAGCAGCATGGACCGAACTGTGGGCAGAATCGTGCCTCAAATTGGGGCAGAGATGCGCTTAAAAATGGGGTGAATCATGGGTGAAAACTGTGTTGAAACAGGGAGCAGCAGTATGGACAGCATTTATGTTAAAACAAGGGCAGCAATGGGGCTGAAATAGAGGTGAATCTGTGCTGAAACGGAGGTAGCAATAGGGTGCAAACCTGGGGCAGCAACATGGACCGGGTTATGAAAGAACTGGGACTGATTCGGGAGGGGAACCATGGACAGAATTGTGCTAAAACAGTGGGGCTGAAATGAAGTGAATAAACTGATTTTTATACACAGAAATAGGAGCTGAAATGATGTGCAAACAACTAGTCCTCCCTATAGATCTGCTATACACAGTTCACACGTATGAGAACAAATAATGCACAAGTACCCTACAAACCAATACATGCAGCAGAAATCTGTTATAAACAGTCCATACATATGAGAATAACTCATGCACAAGTACCCTACATACCCCAATATGTGCAGCAGACTAAACGATGAAGTAGTCGCTGTGAATAGAGATTACCAGATGCACGGAGTCTCGCCGGAGTTAGATCGGGTTGTGAATTTTTTGCCGGATTCAATCAGCCCCCTAGTGATGACAAAATGGTGGAGGACCGGAGGTAGGAGTCGGAAGTAGAAGAAGAAGAGGCACGGTTATGGGTTGGGGCAGATTTCCAAATTAGAGGGTAGCTCAGGTGGCTGTTATGGAATAAAGTAGAAGAAGAGGGTTTTGGTGTTAGAGATGAAGGTGGAAGAGATGGTGGTAGAGGGTTTAATGGATATCGGTTGAGATAGTGGGTTTCGGGCTATGCTAAGGAATGGAAGGGAGCCCAGTTAGGCCATATGCAAGTGGGAAGGGGATCAAATTTTTCTAAGGTAGGAGGGAGTGGGAATTCCTTTGTTTTTTTTTTTATCTCCTTCCCTCTGTTTTCTCCCTACGAGAATGAGTTCTCTCTTTTTGTGTTCTATCCCTCTCCTCCATCCTTCAATTAAGGGTAGGTTCAATTAAGAATCAAAGCCTCTTTCCATAAAATATTAGTTGTTCCCTAAATAGTGTATAGAAGATGCCATCCACATTTTGCAAAGCAATTTTTTATTTTAGCAAATGTGATGCAATCATTTTAAAATTGATATTTTAAGCATGCACTCATCATTATACTATTTCTCAAATTGAAAACCGTATGGCTCCATGCAAGGGAAGAAGAAAAATACTACCTTTCCAATCACCATGCTTCTCTTTTCTTTCTTTTCTTTTTTTTAAATTGCTATTTTAAACAACACCACACCCATTCCCATGTTCAAAACCATGTGGCTCCATGCAAGGGAAAAGAAAAAATGCTACCTTTTCAATCACAACATGCTTCCCTTTTCTTTCTTTTTTCCTTTTTTTTTTTAAATTGCTATTTTAAACAACACCACACCCATTCCCATGTTCAAAACCGTGTGCCCTCTTTCAATTTTTATTTTTTTTATATTTAGCTTTAATTAATAAAATACCCCTCCATGAAGTGTTTGTACAAGCAACCCTTTTCTTCTCTTAAATCATTTGCCATATGATCTAGACCGTCCAAGCAATATGCCATTGCCTATATGGATTGCGCCCCCTTAAATCATTCCTCTATGACGATCCAGACCATCCAATTGATGGGTCCCAACCTAGGCAGGTTGTGTCCTCCTAAATTATTTCAATGGGCTGATCTGATCTGTACAATTGATGGGCTGAAATGTAAGTTGGTTGCACCCTCGAAAATCTCTTCTATGGGATGATCTGAAGCATTCAAATAATTGGCTATCAAGTGATAGGCTTGGATCACTCATAATGTGGGCCCCCTGAGTCTCTCCCATTGGATGATCTAAACCATCCATTTGGATGATCCATATTGCAAATTAGTTGTGCCACAAAATTAATTCTAATTAGAATAATTTCAACCATCAATTTGACGATCCACAACTTCAAAAATCATTTTCAAGAATGGTTCGGATCGTTTGGTGGGCCTCAACATGGAATAGATGTGGACCCAAATTATTTCGATAGAATGGTCTGAACTGGTTCATTTGATGCAACATAATGTAGATTGGCTGCGCCCCTCTAAATCATTTCTGTAGGCTTATCTGAATAACTCAACTTGATGATCGTAACAAAATTGGTTGTTAAAACGACTTCTCTGAGATTTTGACCGTTCTCTTGATGGTCATCTTTAGGCGTTGGATCAAAGTAGTTCAAAACTCATTTTTCACTAAAACAATGTGCGGGCCCCCCTGTTTGATCCAAATCTAAACAAATGCTCAAGGCGGGCCCACCAAACGGATCCAAATTCTCTTTTGCTCGGATTCTTATGAATAATCTCTCTCAACACTTAACGGAAAAAATGCGAAACATGGCGGAGATGATTGGATGGGGTTTTGCCCAAGCATAGCGAACTTGGGTCCGATCAAAATGGGGTGTCTACAAATGCCCTAGCCACCTACACTAGATTTGAAAGAGAATAGCTTGGCTTCTTCTTGAAAGCTTGATGCTCTTTGTAGACCCTTGATTGCTCTTCAAAGATGGTGATTTGCAAGTGAAAGCACTACTATATCCAAACTCAAAAGATTCACAAGTGAAAGGCAAGTTTGGGATGAAAAACAAAAACTCAAGCTAAAATGGATTGCAAATGTTTTTGATGCTTAAGGATGTTTTTCAAAGATCAAGAGAGAGTGAAAAACTTCTCTACATGTTGTATATATAACCACACCAAAGAATATGACCGTTTGGGGGTGGAAATATCAAAAACCAATAATTAATTTGAATCCCAACGGCTATTTTTTAGTCTGTCGCGAGGTTCTCGGAGTTCCGAGAATCATTCTCGGAGTTCCGAGAATTCTCGGAGTTCCGAGAAATATTCTCGGAGTTCCGAGAATTCTCGGAGTTCCGAGAAATATTCTCGGAGTTCCGAGACAACGGCCAGAAGAAATAAAATTTCTACTGGACCATTTCTCGGAGTTCCGAGAAATTGTCTCGGAGTTCCGAGAAAGTGTCCAGATGCTACTGGACCTTTTCTCGGAGTTCCGAGGGAACTCTCGGAGTTCCGAGCTCGGAGCTCCGAGAAAAATTCTCGGAGTTCCGAGAAGCCTAAAAATCCGCAGTTTTTGATTTTTATTGCAAATTTGATTTTTAGCTTTTGGAACTCAACTCCTATGGTTATTTTGGAATGTTTATGAGGGTCCCAACATGTTGGTCCACCACATAACCATTCACTAATGCATTTTAAGTTCTTAAGTGTTCTTTGAAAAACAAGTTGAAAACACTTTGCCTTGACTTGGAAATCTAAAGAGAAAGGATGTACAATGATACCTATGCAATCTTCAACTTCTCTTTAGTCTTGGTCTTCAATTGATCTTCCATCTTGTGTATGCTTGCTTGAGAGATGAGGTGAGCTTCACTTAGCTCCTTTGACTCTTGTATGGGATATCTCCAAGCATGACCATGTTGTGTGTTGGTTTCTTCAATGATCAATCCTATCTTAAACACAACACTTCAAAGCAAATTGATTAGTATTCAAAAACACAATCAATTATGTTTAGAATCATCAAAACAAGATAGGAGAGTAGACCCTTGGGCTTACATATATATATATAAAGAGAGAGAGAGAGAGAGAGAGAGAGAACATTTCCTACACACTAGCTTAAAATACAGTGGGGGCCCACATTGTTTGGGTGATCCAAACAATTTATTTGAATGGTCCTCACATAGATAGGGTGTCCACAAAAAATCAGATCCATAGGATCATCCCAACCCTACGATTTGTTGAGGTAAAATGGACGTGTATAAACCTTCACAAATTAGTCCATTTTTTGCCTACATAGTTTGAATGATTAGGATGATCTTATGGATCTGATTTTTTGTGGACACCCTATCTATGTGAGGATCATTCAAATGAATTGTTTGGATCACCCAAACAATGTGGGCCCCCACTGTATTTTAAGCTAGTGTGTAGGTAACTTACCTACACAAGTGTGTAGGAAATGTTCTCTCTCATATATATATATATATATATATATATATATATATATATATAAGCCACATGCACGACAATTTTATGTTATTTCCTTTTGGGACTGTTTGCGGTGGCCAGTGGGGACAGTGATTCGGGGTTTGTTATTTCCTTGGATAAGCTTGCTATACTCTGTTTCACTTCGATATAACAATTGGGATCATCCAATGTGAGTTTTGAGATGGGGCATGCACAGTCTATAATGGCAACCAAATGGATGGTTTGGATCATTAAACCTAAAGTAGATTATGCAATCCAATGACCACCGGACAACCGAAGCAATCGGCACTATCTTGAGATGGGAGCATGGAAGAAGGGGGAGGTATATACCAAATCATTGTTTAAAAATCCCCTTTATGTTATTCTAAAAGGGATTTTCTAGCGCCCATCGCAGAATACATTTCGCGGATCGGCTGTTGCACGAGAGAGCAGCCACCTCAGATCATGAAATAAATGAACAAGGCAAAATCTGATTCTGTGTGGCTGCTCACTCTGAGAAATGCCTTGTGCGATGGTCCCTAGCAAATCCCATTGTAAAATCATGAATCCTTTTGGAGAGTGATAATCATGAAATGGCTAGCAGGTGAAAGTCTCTATATCACTATTCCATTCTGTTTTGTAGTTCATAGAGGAGTAGCGACGTCTAGTTGGTATGCCAATCAATCAACTGAATAACCGTCGCAATGACACTACTCATTTTCTTTTAGCCTTTTTAATTATCTTTTTCACGGATGTTACCCTTCTCACGGTGTTGCCAATATCCAATCAGAAAAGTGTAAAATAAAGTAAGTAGTACAATTATCAAAATATGGTAGGGCAAAAATATGTCCCCTACCTTTTATACCTAAAAACTCGTTTTTAGTTAAAATCAAGTGTGATTACAGACTTGTATATGAACGCGATCCGAATCATTGAGTTACAATCACGTGCGATCTAACGATCAGATTATAACCGACATTCATCAAGCGTGATTAAGTGATGTAATTCCACTTGAAGATGCACCAGTAGGTCTATAAAATGACTAATAACCCATCAATCCCATCTATTTTTTCCACCAAGTCAATAATGAATATTATATTATTGAGCAATCAGAAACAAAAAGGGTCTTAGTGTCCATGGTCCTTGCTACAACTCAATACCACACGGGCTTAGATTAGACGCTTTTTTTTTATAGGGAAGTGATATTTACGCCCCTTTAGTGATATTTACGCCCCTTTTGATCACCAGGGACACACCCAGTGCCACTGTATGTGGCAATTAAACCCTCTGGATTCTTCTGACGTCAAGTACATTAATCCCCCCTTTAGTCATTGATACACTGATGCTGGGTGTCCCTAGTAATCAAAAGGGGTGTAAATATCACTCCCCTTTTTATAAGATTAATCTTCCCTCAGATTGAGGGAAATAGGTTGAGCAATCAGAATGTAAATCCAATTGAGGAATCTGGTGACAATTCCTCTTACAATTGTCACAGAATACAAAGTGCTGAGATGTCTTTGTAGCAGTTATGAAAAAATAGAACAGAATATTATATTATTTCTTCGAAAAAGATACAAAATCAAAACATTTGACCATCTGATGCACAAGAGTTTCCATAATGCAGACAAGAGAGCAGAAGTTACAAACTCGTTTAACGCGCCCTATGAAGCTTATGCATAATGTTTAATCCCTCGTGGTAGTAAAGTGGAACTGATGAAGCAAATGAAAGAAAAGAACATTCGGTTCAAGCCCAAGAACACACACTTCCCAAAAATAGTTCCGCGAGAATTTTGCACAAACAGAAAATTATTGACACAACACCATAGTCGGTTCTAAACAACTGGAGCTCTTTATACATGATTCCAAAACCGTTATTTCTCAACCCAAGTGCCTTATATTTTAGGTAGCCAAGTCACACTGGTTCCGAAGGAATCGGGGACTTTGCCTGCAGAGAGATAACACAGATTCAGGAGCATAGTAACAAAGATCTGAACTCATAAAATGTAATCATTCTAAGTGCACCTAACCAAGATGTTAAAGGCAATGGAGTGGTAATTGATTCTGCACCAAGCAATGCCAAATAGAATTGATGCTTCAGGTGTTCTAAGACGGGGCATTACGCTTATAATTATCCTACTAGAAACCTATGCATATAATCTTGGGGTGACAAAGAGAAGCATCATAATGAGCTTGCTTGCGATCGTGAGTTGAGAGATCCCACATATGAGGAGTATGAGTTAGGGGAAGATATCTTGACTTAATATTTCCACAAGAATTTTTTTTTTTTTTTTGAAAGGTAACGAGATTGCATTAGATAAAAAATAGTACAAAGGGACGAGATGTCCCCGCGGACAACAAAGAAAATGTAAGAGGCCCATACGAAACAAGTGACAGGGCAGAAAAAAACAGAAGGAGAAGTTACAAAACAGGAGGGGTGTCAACAACCAAAGAATTACGATCCACCCCACCCTTGACAAGAACATTAGCGAGATCATTGCCCGATCGCCGTGTATGCTTCAGCATAGGATGAAGAGAAGCAACCAGGTCCCTTATCTCGTCAATCTTGAAAGCAAGGCGCCACGGGCCAAAAGCCTTATTCCTAGCCCACGCAATAGCATTGGAAGAGTCACCTTCAGTAATCAATGGCCTGAGAATATGCTTTGCGTATCATTGAAGACCAAAAAGAAGAGCCGAGACCTCCGCTTCATTTGCGTCGCAGCCACCCAACGGCCCCAAGAAAGTCATGCATATATTTCCATTATGATCTCGGAAGGCACCACCAATACCGGCCCTTCCGGGATTGGTGAAGGAAGCAGGAGGAATGGATTTGTACCAGATATCTTCGGCATAAATGTTTGTTGCAGAGAAAAGATCTGTCAATGGAACATTGATGGAGGAAGTAGCATCAATGTGGTTTCGCATAGTACTTTGGATCTTTTTAAACTAACTCTACAACCACATTATAAACCATACAAGGTTGCATGGGTTGAGAAAACTACCATCTCAGTCACCCAGAGAGATGTTTAATCTCTTTTTCGTATTGGAATTGTTAAAGTATAAAAAATAAGTAACGCCCTTTCCAACGGCTTAAGCTTCTGGAGTAATTGGTTGTTGCACATGGTATCAGAGCAAAGGTCCTGGGTTCAAACTTCCTGGATATTAAAAATCTACGTGTAATGGCCAACCAAAAAATAGAGGAGCCACATGTGCCAAGTGTAGGCCAACCCTAAAAAGAGGGGCCCCACCTGAGGGGGGAGTGTTAAAGTACAAAAGATAAATAACGCCTTCTCCAACGACTTAAGATTTTGGAATTACTCCAACATCTCTCTCTCTCTCTCTCTCTCTCTCTCTCTCTCTCTCTCTTTGACGGAGAAAATTTCTGCCCCCGTCGGCGTTCTCCAAATCTTTGCTCCCGCCGGTGCTCTTTGTCGCCCTCTTCTCCTCCTCGCCTCAGATTCGAAGCAAGGTTAGTTATTTTGGTTCACAATTTTTTTTTTCATTTTCAGAATTTTTTTAGGGTTTTTATGGGTTTTCTATGGGGCAAAATATCACTGTCCTTCTATGTTGGAGGTGGTTTTCTCTTCATTTTCAAGTATATATATAATCAAATATCAAGGGAAAAGATGGAGCTTTTGCTAAAAATTGAATTCGCCCCCGTTAACGAGCTCCGTAAGGCTCGCGAGCCTGGGAGGGTTTTGTGCTTAACGAGCCGAGCTCGGCTCGGCTCGGCTCATTTACACTCCTAGTGGCCGACTTAATGTGGGCGTGTCAGCCGCCATTCACTGCCATATATTTCCATTATAAATAAACGTAGATTCGTACAAGTTGGAAAGTTATTTAATTAATTTCTCGGAATTTCTGTCCAGAATTTTGAACGTGAGTACCAAATTTCGACCGAAATTTCGGTTTTTCGGAAGTCCGAAACCGGTACCGATCGGAATATTTTCATTATAACTTGGTAGGCCCGGCGTGGTCCGCACACTGATGACCGGGTCCGCGAAACTAAGAAGAACACCACAAACAAACATGTATTCTTCCTCGGCCCGGACTCTTTTAACATTCACAGAACCCTTTCTCGTTGACGCTTTCGAAGAACATGCGCTGGAATTCCTTTTTCTAGGGTTTCCTCCCGTGCCCTAGATTCAACTTCTCTTCTTCCAATTAAGTTAAAAAGAAGAAAATCAAAGGAGGTTGCTGCAACAAATACTTGAGAATGGGAAATCTGTTCGTGAAGAAACCCAAAATCACAGACATCGACAAGGCTATCCTCTCTCTCAAAACCCAACGCCGAAAGCTCGCTCAATATCAGCAAAAGGTTTTAATTTCGACTATCTTTTTGCGGTGTTGAATTTCATTCCTTATATTATTACCTTTTCTCTTTAGAATTATCATGTTGGTAGAGATGGTAATATGATTAGAATCTGTTTTTGGATGTTGTTGATTCAGTTTTTGTTTTGTTTTTGTTGCTAGCACAATGATAAGATCCCAATTGAATAATCATGCATGGATCCTCCCTTGTTTTTTATCACATGATTTTACACTATTTGGATTACAACAAAAGCATTGCTAACATAATTTTTTTTCTTCTATTATTGTTTATTCTTTTCATGATTTAGAGGCAAATGATATGATTATGATTATTTTAGACAGATATTATCATAAATTGAAGGTCCATCTAAGTAAAAATTGAATAGGAGATAGGATCAGTTCAGGTAAGAAATTTTTGAAAATTTTCCTTTAAAATTCTTGCAATCCAAACAGGGCCTATGTGGTTGGGGTTGATAAATTGGGAGGGTTTGCATTAGAAATTACATGTTAAATTACAGGGTTAAATCTCTGAGATGAAAATTTCAAATGGTTCTAGTCGAAATTTAGTGGAAATGATCTCACTTTTGCTGGTTCTGTTTTACTGTTGAATTCCGATGGGTATTCTAATGATAACAGTGCTTTTGCTCATTGCGTGTCAGATGAGCCACATCATTGTTTTTTATGTTTTTTTAAGATAACAGCTTTCATTAATAGATGGAAATCTGAGAGACAAGAGGAGAAACGAGGTGTCCCAATACAGAAATTACAGGCAGAATAAACAACTCAGTAATGATTGCCTGTATCCCAAATCCCACATAGGAAAGAAAACATACAGACACCACTGTCATTTACATGATCACTTGTGTTGATTCATAATAATTTGGCCTTTTTTTCTTTTATTCTTAATCGATGATGAATGAGTGAGTGTAGAAGTGGATGTGTTCCCACTCAGCAAATGGTGTAGTGATTCCAGTCTAAATGACACCGCCTCGATGAAGCTTGAATTAGGTTGCATGTTATGCTAGCTCAATAGTTAATTAAACTTAGGTGAGGCTCAATTTCATTCATTCAATGACACCACCAAGCTAAATTTGCCATTTGTTAACTTGATAACACACCCAGAAATTCCTGGCTGTAGTGAAATGAGTGATTCTGCTTGGTAAAAAGGTTAGCACGCTATGTAAAGGACGAGATAAGAGTGTAATTAAAATCTCTCTTCAATGAAACGATGATTAACATCAACTTCTTTTTGCATGCTTCTGAAATACATTATGGATATTGGTATTGTTATCTCACATTATAGCAGCATGAAGGTGGATGCATATGCCAAGCTTAATCCATAGAGCATAAATTCTTAGAACCTTATTTTGTGCAGACGACATAGTGCAATAATTGTCTTGAGAAACAATGGCTTGTTTCTTGTTTCCCACAGGGGCACAGACGTGTGAAGAAACATATAATAGCTTGTATAAAGGGAATGAATCAGAAAAATCATGTTGGGCAATTTATGTTGATCATTAATAATATGCAATTCATATTGATCTCATTAGGGATAACATCCACCGACTAGAAAGTCACTACACCACCACTTGAAATGCATATCTAGAAAATCTACTTGTTTCTAATATTTGTTAGAAGACAACACTATCGCTTTGCAATGACAAAATCAATGGAAATAAGAAGAATTACACGTATCTATATGATTCACTTCCACACTATGCCCATGGGGAAGACATTTAAAGAGTATGTGTGTGGGATAAGAAGATTGGAATAGGAATAAATATTTCCATCAGTTTAACTAGAATAAATTGGGCAATACCTTATTTTTTATACTGACACATTCTGGTGACATTTTAACCAAGACACCCACACAAAAAGGTATATAGTAGCATTGGATGCAAGACAACCACGCAAAAAGGTATATAGTAGCATATTTGGTCTTTCTTTTGTATTTTTACCGTAGAATTCATACCTCACAACACCAATCCATATACCTCGATGAGAGCTTCATTCTGAAGTCACTTCTGAACAGGGTCTCAAAAGAGGAACATAGAATATTGAGGGTCAACAAAAACAATAGATTACTTAAAGAAAAGAACAATAAGATCGAGAAAACAGGAGGGTTGGTTGTCTTTTTCAGGTGAAAGCTTGTGGCTGAACAAAGAATAACATGTACTATCAACTAATTTAAAGACCTTTACAACTGAAATTAAAAATTGCTCCGAGTTCTCCTAAAACTGTAATAACATTAATTGTCAACTTTTAGCGTAAACCAAATAAGGGACCCTATAACTCAATTTAAAATATAATTCATGCTTTTCAAATGAGATCTAACTTAACACCTACCTCAACAAGCATTTGATGTTCCCTACATAATTACGTATCCCTACTACTATTATATCTGTTATCATGACCCTACCCCGGTTATTGTTGCCTTTGTGTTTTACTGCCATGATCCCTTAACAACCAACTAATAATTTAGTTGGGCAATGGGATCGGGGTTTCGAATCTAAGTATTTGATTAAACGTATGCTTACAAGAATTTGAGTTCTGGTTCATGTCTTTACCAAGTCATTTATTAGAACAATTGTAGTTGTGAAGTTCCACCCATCCTTAAAAAGCATTTGTCAATTGTCACATCATTGAAGAGGCACAGTATAAAGGCTTTGACAACGAGGAGGAGCTTAGGGAAATTAAGTAGAGCTTATAATACAATCCAGTCATGTTTGAAATAGTCTCTGCAACCAAATTGTTCATCGGTACCCTATATAACACGCATAGACAAACCCACAGCTTTTAATCATATTAAGCACCTCAACCTTTTATCAGATCTACAAAATCATTCTTTTATTTTCCAAAAAAAAAAAAAAAAAAAATTGGACCAGATCTCCATTCTTAAACTCCAAACTGGTCTTGTTGATTTTCCTCTAGACCTAGATCTTCTAATCTTGTTAGGCTGTTAGCTGATCCACTTTTTCAAAACTCTCTGCGTCAATCGTCGACTCGTTTGAATCATCTCCCTTTTAGGTCGAGTTATGGTCTGAGTCCGCATTTTCCCCTACGATGTCAATCAAAACTCATTTGATTCTCCCAAGTTATGACCATGTTAATTGAGTAATCAAACACACCGCGTTGAGTTGAAGTCAACTAGGATTTCTTTGCCAGCATTTTGGCTAACATATGTGTTTTGAAATAATAAGCTGATCTGGCTTCTGAATCTCCTGAATCTACTCTTAGGCTGCCAGACTTTCATCTCCATGAGATTCTCTAATCCTCCCTAAATCTCCAATGCGGTTTACCCAGTAAGGTGCTACTAACTTCCCTAAGCTTCCTAATCTTCAATATTCCTTTGTATTTGTAAAAAGGTACAACTCCCATCTCACTAGGTGAAACTTATTCTCATAGTCCTTACAGTGAAAATCCATTTGACTCCTTTCTACCTGTCTTGAGTGCCCTTGGGATCTGCAAAAGAAAAAATTGTAATTAGAGATGCTAGCAAGGATTTCTTTGATGAGCATGATTGTCTCTGCCTCCCTTCTTAAAATCAAACAAACTGGCTCTTCCATGGGGCAAGGGTTCTTTGAAATCCGTCTTTCCACCCCTATGTTCCTAAATATACTTTTGGATTTACTTATGTATGGAGGAATCCACATCAATCACTAGCAACGACTCCTTAGTCATGCTTATAGTCATTTGACCTCTAAGCGTATGCATTTTGATAGTAAACTGAAACATGGAGAAGGATCGGATCCTCTTGGTTTGTGCTCTTTGAGTTCACGAGTGGTCCCTTCAGGGAATATTCACGGGGATGGAGAAGTGAGCCAGCCAAACACAAGCATGCATTCAGATTTGTGTGCTGTAATATGTTCATGTTTGTAATAATATTTTCTTGGCCGGCAGTATTAGCACCTTGATTTCTATGGTCTTGTTTTGTATGTTGTATTGGTAATTATGATAGGCATGGCTATTTGAATAAAGTAAGTAAGGGTCTTATACCACAAAATCTGAGATGTAACTATTCAGGTGTAAAATTTGTTCCAGAATTGTGACTAACCAGGAAGGGAAGGCCAAATCAAAGGCAATACACATTGAACTAATGGGAAAGCGTCGGGAGATTCACTATGGAATCCATCTTGTCTTTTTTGTCTAAGCACTCAGTGTTTTTTGTTTAATGATGGCAATAGCATTAAAAGGCCAAAAGGCAGAAGGAAAGCACTCAGAGTTATTTCCTACTAAAATCTCATCTCTAATGTTGTTTCTATGGCAATTGATTTCTTTTTTTCTCCATCTCTATTCATATTTTCAGCCATATACAATTAATTGGTCTTTAATCTTAGTTGGCTGGACAAGTAACTCTGGGTAACGTACTTTTGTCCTGAATAATGGTTGCATGAGACATTTTTGTAGACATTTTCTCAGCCACGTATAATTGACTGGCCTTTAACCCAAATTGGCTCGACAAGTAACTGGACTTTGGCTACCATACTTCAGACCTGAATATGCTGATTGAATACACGGAGGACTTCTTTGACATTATTTTTCTTCTTTTTGCCATAAGCATGTGCAAAGTACTTGGTTGTATTTATAATAAAAAAGTGCTTGCTTGAATTGGAATTTATAAAATCCACATAAAGATTTAGGAGTATCTTGCAATGTAAGAATCATAGGATAGAAGTTATGGATCTGGAAATCGTCCGTGAATTATTGGTATTAGATCCATAGCCTATTTACTTAACCGTTTCTATTTTTTTTATTTTATTTGGAATATCTTCTATGGCTGAGGGCAGCTTTCTGTTATGTTACGTCATATATGATTCCCTTGTTTTTGTTTTCCAATGAACTGTTCCAGCTAGATGCAGTGATTGAAGCTGAGAAGCAAGCTGCAAGGGACTTGATTCGAGAGAAGAAGAAAGACAGGGCCTTACTTGCATTGAAGAAGAAGAAAACCCAGGAAGAATTATTGAAGCAAGTTGATACTTGGCTCATTAATGTTGAGCAACAAGTATGTAATTCCATAGCAACGGAGAAAGCCATCTTTCAATTTCGTTTCTCTTTTCTCTATTTTCAAGAGTAAATTGTGGCTACATTTATTAGAGATACTCTTCTTTTAATAGGTCTTTTATCTTTAAGTTTTACATTGAAAATAAGATATCATGGTGCTCTAATCTGGAACGTGTTTTAGTTGGCAGATATTGAATTGGCAGGCAGGCAGAAGGCTGTTTTTGAGAGCCTGAAGACAGGGAATATTGCTATTAAAGCTATACAGAGTGAGATTAATTTGGAGGATGTGCAAAAGCTGATGGACGATACAGCTGAGGCTAAAGCTTATCAAGATGTAATTTTCATTTCAATTGTTTTTTTCTCCTTGATGTTATTGCGAGTTAAATAAGCAATCTAAGTTGTGTTATTTTTTTTAAATGAAGCAAATTAAGTTGTTCCGAGCATAAACTTTTGTAGTTGTGTTCTTTCTCTTCAAGAAAGTAAGAGAAGCATGCGATGATTTATTAGAAAAAGGGGGCAAAGCCCAGGGACCGAGATGGTCAAAACACATCACGATAAAAGGAAAATACAAAGAGAAAAATCAAGGCAAAACAAAGCCTCAAGGAGGGAGGAAGTAAAAACAACTCCAAACTAAGTCTCTCCACCTCAGTCCGGTGAGTCAGTCGGCCTTGCAAGCAGCCGGTCGGTGGTCGGTGAACATGCCGAAAGATCATGGGCTGACCCTCAATACAGGCTAAAATTTCTTATTTTTCTGAGTCAAGTATTCAAGAGATACAAACTAATTCAGGGTTAATATATCATTATTTATGCTTCTGGAAATGATTGTACACCACTCTCTTCTTTGAGTTCTATTCCTACTCTCATAAAATTATTGCCCTGGATGAATAGATGATATTAGATTTTCAGGTAACTGCCATGACAATGTATATATAAATATATACATATATATATAATTGGTATATGTACTGATTATGTGTCTTTTGTTTGGACGATGCCTATATACTGGTTATATATAACTGTATATTGTATATGTAGTTAAGCTACTGATGGTGGCACTACCATGTTTTAATAATTGCACAAATTCGTGCTGTATTTTCTTTTTTAAACAACTGTCTATTACAGTCCCCAAAACGCTCTCACAAGCCAATTAAAAAAGAAAAGACAAGCCAGGTTTGAGAAAATATACTGCTTTTTATCCCATTGGCCTATGAGATCCTATGCAGCACTGCAGTGTAAGATTTCAGGAATTCCACACATGAATCATTAGTTTGAACGTCGTGTCTCAGTCAAGAAGATTTTGGTTAGAACAAGAAGATTATGATTAGAAATACTTTTGGTGTCACCAATTAAAAGAAAAAGTACTTCTGGCCATGTGGCGTTTTTTTGGTGGACTTGTTTTTTCAATTGATAGGCGCTGTTTCAATTCTAGGAGCGGAATTTTGTTATAGTCATTAAAAAAAAGCTAGCAACAGAAAGAATCTGTGTATCTGGAGATCACTGGACTATTTTTAACATGCACATACATTTGTTGCTTCACTTTTAGTTGCACGTTGTTTCTGTATGTATGTGTTAGGATCTCGTGGACTGAGAAAATGGTTGTTTTTAATTTGGAATTATGGTTGACCCATTACGTGTAAAAACATTCTGGTATTGTCATCCTTCTGATCCCTCTGGTTTAATCTTTATGATGTGCTATTCATTCTTGTTAGAAAGTACCCGGTTGCCAATGTTTTTGTTAAACTATCTTTTGCTTGTGCTTATGCCTTTTCTCATTTCTGAATTATTGTTTCTAACTAGAATTTATTATCAGTTTCACTGTTAAACCTCTTCATCTTTTTGCCTTTGCCATTTTTTGTTTGTAACTATAATTTAATATCAGTTTCACTGTTAAACCTCTTCATCTTTCTGCCTTTACCATCTATGCTCCTAACATTTTCTTGTTTCTGAACTTCAGCTCACATCTTTTTTTTTATCTTATTCTGAAGGAAATTAATGCAATATTGGGAGAGAAGCTGTCAGCAGAAGACGAAGAGGACGTTTTAGCAGAGTTTGAGAACTTGGAAACGGAGGTATGTATATAAATAGTAGAATAGCCGGACCATATTTACCATCTCCATAAGCACATAAATGAATATGTTTAGTAGTTTAATGGATTCGGCATTTTTAATCCATATCACTGACATTGTGTCGTGTTGAATGAATGAAAGCATATCAGACTTCTGTAAGGTTAGGGTCTTCTACCAAATTAGAGGTCTTGATGCCATCTTTCGTGAGAACATATTCAAAATTAGTTTGACGGAATAATCTTCAATCTTCATCTCTCTCTTTCATCTTCATAATTCTTATATGCAGCCTATGTTATAATGTGTGAAAATTCTTCATAATTCTTATATGCAGCCTTATGTTATGATGTGTGAAAATTGGCTTCTCTGACTCGGATGACATTTTTGCAAGTTTTCTTTTGGATGTCATTCAATGTCAGTGAAGCCTTTTTGTTACAGAATTGGAATTCAAACTGACTATTCAGTTCTGTTTTGTGATTCTGAGTGTTCTTATGCTGTTTGGAACTGTAGACTGAAGCTTCCTTTGAAGATAAGTTTTGTTCTTTTGAGACTGTCATCAAAATATCTCATCCTGTTTCAATTATGATTGAACTTAGTCATTTAGATTTTCCTCCTGATGAATCCAGCCTGTTTCTATAGAAGTTTTGTTGTTTCATCCTGCATAGTACCGGTCTTAAACCAGTTTTCTCATTCCAATCCACTGTGTGCTTTGTTCAGCAATAAAAAAAAAAGACTGCTATGTCTGTACCTTAGTGTGTCTGAATTTGCAGCAATAAAAAAAAAGACTATGCTTTGTCTGTACCTTAGTGTGTCTGAATTTGCAATGTGCATGTTTTTCCTGTATCGAATATATAAACTTTTCCTAACACCTTTCTTTCCTTTTTTAGATCACCCTTCAAGCTCTGCCAAAAGTTCCAGTCCCTCCAGTGCCATCTCCAGAGAAACCTGATGGTGAGAATATCGAGATAGTTGAAGGTGATGAAATGAATGAGGAATTGATTTTTCCTGATGTGCCAACCAAAACCCCAGTTGCAGATGGTGTTGGAGATGTTTCCAAATCATCTAGGAGAGAAAAAGGTGAGCTCAATCCTGGTTGCCATTCACACACACACACACACACACTACCAATTTTGCACTTTGAAATATGGTTACACACTGATTTACTGATTTTGTGCTGAAAACCACAATTTACAGTCATGGAGGAACCGTTACCTGCTTGATCGACGGAAGATTGAAGTGGGCTCAATTGCATTTGTACCTATAGCATGTAAGTGGTAACCAGTTCATTATTTTGGGAGGTCATTTGTGATTCTCAAGTATTTGTTTACAGCTATCCTCCCCTGGACCCTAAACCCCAAAACCCTAAACCCTTGTATTACCCATCAATACTAAAACCCTAAACCCTAGACCATTGTATTACCTCTCCACATACTTTATCCGAAGTCATCTTCAGCTTACGAAATACATACTTTGCTCACAGATTGCGGCTTGCCTCAGCTTGGATTGGTGTTTGCAAGGCTCAAATTCAGGTTTTAGATTGTGAAGAGTTTCATTTGTTCTGCTTTAATGTTTTAGGCACACCATTCCGGCTTCTTAATCAATCAAGTGCCATTTGTGTTTTTTCATGTTGATTTGAAAGCGTATGATTTCGTTATGAGTCTCATGCAAAACACCAAAGACATTCTCTTCTTTATCAATGGGTTGGTATTGCCCATCTGGCATGGAACCAATCATTCCTATACTGTCCCATTATGATAAAAAAATGAATGATCCAGTTACAACATCCACATGTCACATTTATGTTGCCTGGAGAGTGAGATGGGAAGTGATGCTACCAATCCTCATTCAGGCATGTCAATATATTTAGGCTTCCATGCCACACTTTTCACTCTTCAACTACTTAAAGATTGTGACAGTTGTGATGATACCGTACGTATGTTTTGTTTCTGATTTGCTATTACGCCATGAACTTCTGTGCTTGACAGCTACTTTTGATGTCCGCATATACTGATAATTTTTCTCACAACAACCATTTTGAATTCCTTCATATGCAAAGATGAGTAGTCATCCAGCTTCTGCAAATCACAAGTGCCTAACAAAAATATTCTCAATTGAAGCTAGCTAGAAAAGTTCCCTACATACACAAGATAAAAAACAATGCAAATGATGGACCACATAAACAAATATAATCTTCCAAATGAAATAATATATGTGTGTGTGTGTGTGTGTGTGTGTGTGTGTGTGTGTGTGATTATATTCCAAAATTAATAATCACACCTTAAAGACTATGAGACCATGACAATATTAAAAGGTCCAACAAAATCTATACTGTGCCTTAAAAGCGTAAGAAAAGTGCAAGGAAACATACTTACCAAAAATATTGATCCCAAGATGAGTATAAATAGGAGAAAAGAATCCATCCACAAAATGAATGAACCACCAAGTGATGTAAAATGTAATGGCTATAGGAAGAAGAATAACACTGCAAAACAACAATAAACTTATGATAAAAAATTAGATCATTTTTACATGCTAAACTTCCTCAATATAGAATAAAAAAATTAAGAAAGCATAAGCAAATGTCAACACATTAGGTATTTCGAGGACAACTTTTAATGAAGCCTGAGTTATCAACTTTTGGTTTGCCTCCTAGAAACTTGTTCATCCTTCCTTCTTTTTTGCAAGTAAAACAAGAGATATACCAAGAACCAACATTGCAATAGATAGATAAAAAAAGTAGTAGTGGAGAGAGAAACATAGTATTGGGTAGTGGGAACAAGCTTTCCCCTTGTATATGCAAAATGAAATTAGAGTTTAAGATGATTCCACGTTGGCCCAGCTAATATGCCATGCCAAGAGATTCGCTGACCCAATGATGAGAAATTTGTGTCCAACATTTGAAGAATATCGTCATTTAAAATTCATGGAAAAACCATCAAGAAAATCTGTTCTTCTCTTCTAGAACCAAATGCTAATTAATATTTGATACATCACATTACAATGCTTGAAAAGGAGTAGAAATACTTTCTAGGCCAGCAACATACGTGTGTAACTTCCCCAAAGTGTAGCTCATTAAATCACGAGGGGTTATTTTTAGAGCCTTCGATAATGCCAACGACCGTGGCTGTTCCAACCTTGCTTCATCCCATCAAAGTTTGTTTGATCCAATCTCTCCATGAAGGAGACTACAGATCCCAACATTCTTTAAAACTTTTGTTAGGAAAGCAACAAAGGAAATGGGCTTAAATCAACTTTACACAGATATGTCAATGCCTAAGCGAGTTGATTTTCCTCAAGTTGTCTGTGATTAGCCAGAGCCCCACGAAAATGCTGAGGTGCGTGGTGATTATTAATATCAGTGACACCATCTTCTTTTAGGACATTTTTGTTTCTCGAGTTTCCTCCCATAGTTGAATCCACAACTATTGCTAGATGATCCAGTCGTTGTAGCACTAGTTTCAATGTTTCTTTGATTCGGTCAATTCGTTCTTCAAGAGTAACCTTATTGGGACCCATCAAGTCTACAATTTTCAATAGAAAACCGGCATTGATACCAATATGGGGCAAGGGGTTGTAATTTAATTACAACCACAAACTCAGGATTGACCTAGGATTAATTAAGTTAATTTGCTAGAAATTTCTGGCTTTAATATATTTCAGGTCAAGATCTGTGCCTAAGAGTCCATAAAAATTCGATAAATTAGGCCTTCCTGCAGATTTGACTCAACAGCCTCATCACCTAATCCATCCATCCAGGTGTAGTAGATCTGAAGAGTCCCCTTTAAAATCAGAGTCTACACAATAACTTGCACATCTTTAAAATTTTAGAACACAAACTATTGTCAAGAAGGAACAAGCTGCAAAGGATGACAACCCTACAAACTCAAGTCTTAAGGCTCAGAACACTTCAAAAAGCCAAAGAGAACTATTTCCAAAATGGGAGGTTCAAACAGTGTAACTGGTGAAAGAATTCAATCCGAACGTAGATCTCAATCTTGTGAAGTTTTCGAACAACGTGGCCAAAGAACTCAAACCCAAGAATAGAAATACAGATCTGATCTGAATCTTATATTGAAGCAAAATCCCTAGGCATATTTAATTTAGAACCACCTGAAGAATAAGATAACTAGTCGTATCCATGAACTGGAGAGGAAAAAATCAGCAGAGGTTGATAAACTGGGTGCTGAAAACTACAATCCCTTGATGACAATTAGAAGCTCCAATAAAAGTCCCATAAAACTTCATATAGCCCTTACTTGTATACAAAATAACACTTAGTCTAAAACCCATAAAATTCCCTCAAAATATGTTGCCAAAACACTTTTATTAAGCACATTTGAGGCACCAAAGGGAATTTTTCATCCCAAATATGAAGCATCTAAAACTCATCCTCCCAAACTTGAAAAATTCTAGAAAAAATGCCCAAACTTTCATCACTCAAACAAGGCAAGGGTAAATAGGGGGTTGTCTTTGACCACATGTAGACCTTCTCGGGATATCAACAATGGCATGCGCTGATGTAAGCATGATGTGACTAGTTTGGCATGGCTAGGCCCTGTTTTCTTTGTCCTTTCTGTTGAAATAAGTCGTAATGACTGATGTATTTCTCCATCAGTGGTTGCTTAGGTGACTGTCTAGGCATCACAGCTACCTTGGGATGGCTCTCATCTACCTAAGACCTAGGTGAATGCCTTTCGCGACCGCAGTACCCTTACCATTAGTTTGAACATCATGCACAATTACAAAAACCGAAGTTCCCTCTACAGAGTACTAAAACCAACTTACAAGAAAAAATTACAAGATGTATAATCTTCAGTCATCACTGCAGACTCCTCAAAGGTGACAGTCTGAACACTAAAGCTCAGAAATAATGGAAGCTTGTACCTGAGAGATGCTTCCACATAGATTTTAAATAAGATAAAATGGGTAGAACTCACATGGAAACAACACACGTAAAACACATCTTATTAGTTATGGCAAGGATAGGTGAAAGTTATGAACCCATATCATGGTCATGCCATTTCAACTACAATTTACAACAACTAAATAAAAGTAGTTTCCATCTTGGCCCAGAAAAATACTCACCATCCAGACATAAACTTTTTTTTATGCCCAGCTCCGAATGACTTTAGCAAATGCCTGCATAATAGCATTTGGCTTAAGCTTTCTAGGAATTTAAAAAACGAAGGCAACAAATCTAATACTATGAATATAATACATTTATAAATCATAAGGTTTCTATAGTAATTAAGATTCACAAATTCATGATGGAAGATAGCCAATTACACACTTAGTTTTAATGATGTAATGTATAGAAACTATATGGCAGATGTATCCTCTAGTTTTTGGTGGGGCTGTTGATATTCTGTTTATGTCCTTTTCAACAAACTCAACTTGGTGTGTTGAAAAGAACAGAAATGAACATTATCCGAGTTCAACTTCAGAGTTGCCAACAAGATTTAGCCTTTGGTCCAAGCCACTTGGAAGGAGCTCAAAAGTTAAGTTCTACCCCTCTCACCCTAGTCTACTTCAACCACAACTACATAAGAAATATGCCCAGTCACGTGGATTGAGTGTCCCTAGATAGGAGAAACAAAATTATCCTATGTTATGCATTGTCATTAGTTGAGAACTCAAAAATCATTAGTCACTAATGGTAAAACTCCTTATTCGTCTTCATCTCATCATCAGTTCGTCATATTGAGATCAAATGTCATTCTCTCTCCATATATATGCCATTCTCAAGACAAAACCGTGTAAGATTTTCGTGACGGATCTGTTCTTCAATGGTCCTTAGGATTCTCAAGACATTTACCCTGAATATATAAATTGGATGACATAGGGTATCCATCCCCACCCCAATTTTTAGACATTAACCCTGAATATCACGTACACATTCCAGGTATATCAAAAGACCAACAGAGTGGGAGCATCAATGTTGAGCTCCCTTACTTTTGGGTTACACCTTTGAGCTATTTTAAGGAGGATCTCTTCTTTATAGGCCCTTAAATCCTCAAACCACAGTATCACACAGTCATCCTATTTCACATCCTTCCCTCTGATAATAAATTTCATAAATACCAAATCCTCAAAAGAAAAGTTACCTCAAATCGTCATAATCCCATCGATCTCATTATCCTAACACTAACAGATATAGATCAATGCAAAGGAAAGACTTCCAATATGTCGGTATAGATGTAGTGAATAAGGAACGAAAATTCAAAAGAAAAGAGAAACTAGGCAAAAATAACAATAAATGAGAAATCCAATAGGAAAAAAATCAATAAGCTGCGAATAAAATTTGGTAACACTCAACCCAAACACAATCAAACATGTGAAGACCCGTAGCCAAAACCAGAAGTTTGTACCCACATATCTGCATGAGATTGACGAAAATGAAGAAAAGGAAAAACAAGGAGAGATACCTACCTCTCTGCCGGTGTGGTGGGAAGAAGAGAGAGGAGGAGAATGGGGTGTGGTTGGAAGAAGAGAGAGGAGGAGAATGGGTTGTGGGTGAGGAGGATTTGGAGTCTCCGTAGTCTAGGATTTCTCCCACGGGAATGAGAAGCTCTCGATCTCTCTCCCTCTCCCTGCTCGCTATAGCCTTAGACATGCTGCCACACTTGTTTTTTCTTCCCGCAGAGTAACCAACTAACTCCATCACCACCTTAACGACATACGAGACGCTAACGTGTGCATGCATGGAATTAAAAAATAAATAAATAAATTCGCCCCTAAGATTTTTCAAAAATCAGATCCTTTCTCTTCACACACGAAATTGAGGGAGTTTTGGCCATCCAGTACGGTGGAGATCCAAATCGTTCATCAGTTGGGGCCCAACCTGAATAGGCTGTGAGCTAAAAATAAACTACATATAGAATAATTCTAATGCTCTGATGTTTAAAAGAGGAGGAATGGTAGACTCACAGGCGCCCTTGCAAAAACGGGAGCAAAGGGCACTCTCATTGATCAGATTCCATTTAAGATGGCACAGAAAATTACATCACAACTGTCTTAAATGGAATCTGACCAATGGGGGGCGCCCTTAGTTACCTTATTTTGCGCTTGTGAATCTAGCATCCTTCTTAAAAGAGAGGTAGGGTATTAAAACCTAAACAAACCGGAGGGTTAAGATCACCCTATGGAGATGATTTTTGGGACACGCCCGCTTAAGTCTGGAACCAATTCAAATGAATGATTTGTATCATCAGTAAGGTATGCCTCAATCATTTTTTGATGCACTTGCATGTGCATGCCCCTTGTATGATGACTGTTAATCGGTAAATCCACAACCATGGAATATAGTGGGCCCCTTCTAATCTGCCAACCCTAAAACATAGGAATATAATGGGCCCTAATCCCGTGCCAAACGAAGGTACATTATGCTCGGCCTTATATGGAAGATAAGAGGAGTACATATTAATGATAAAGAAAAAGGGAAGTGATAGATCATATCCACACTTTTTTTCTCTTGGGACAGCCACATCGATTGTATCTATGGCTGCAGAGGAATTTATTTAGCTCGAGTGGGATCGTGGGAGGGATTCAATGGGCCTGATTGCTTCCCATGTAAACAAAATAAGGCGCGAATTTAATCATTCCCAAGAATAATGATAAAAGAAACACCCTTTATGCAGAAAAGACCGTTTATTGGGCCTCGCATATACATCCTTTGCATCATCAGATCCCATAAGCCTCCTAAAATGCCATTGAGAAGTGAGAACATACTAATCGGATGATTAAGATCTTTGGGAAGGAGCCAATCCCCCTAGGAACCCAAAATTTACCTTTTCCCACCGATCGCAAAGGTGACTTTTGTTTGAAAAAATTGAGGGTACTGTTCTTGATAGAAAACAAAAACTTGTTGCTTCAAGACGTGATATCACTTTCCTTAAGACAAGATTCGCCCCCACTAGTAGTGTGCAAAGGGGATCCGCGAATTGCCTCCAAGATACAATGAAGCCTAGTAGGGAAGCCCTACTAATGTTTGATGACGCGTAGCACTAGCGGAATCAAACCCGAAATGCCCTTCCGAAATTTCTAGGTACTTTTTCTGCAGAAAAATAGTATCTAGAACAGTAAACAAAAGAAAAACAGTATATAGAAATACTTGGGGATTTTGTAGGAATGTAGAAGAGAGTATAAAGTCTATCAGAATTGCCAATTCGTTTTTGTGTTATGAAATAACTGAATTCTGCACATTTTGTAGACCACTGCGAAGTGCAAAGTGCGCCTAAAAAAGCGCCACTATGCGCCCTATAGCCCACGCCGTGCGCGCGTGTGCGAACGGTGTGTTCCACCGTCCCGCAGGTCCAACCATGGGTTCAACCCAATGTACAATCAACAAGTATTAGAGAAGTGTAGTGCTTTATAAGCCTTTCTCTCATCCGGTACAGGACTATCTTTTCAACTACACTTCTACATCCTTTTGTAAAAGCAAATCTTTTCAAGAAAACATTTTCTTTTTTCCAAACGCTTTTGATAAAACATTTTCCAAAACACTAAAACATGCAAAATACATGATTTTGAAAATCCAAAATCACTAACAACTTTCTGCACAGTCGTTGTCAATGATAAACTAGGCCTCTATTATGTTGGAATCCCACGTGAGCGTATAATTAAGTAATTAACAGTGCAAGTAATGCTTTGTTTAAACTAAACAATGAAGGAGCAGAGGGGCCTACTTATATATAAATAAAATAGTTTCACTGCCAACCAACCCATGAAGGAAACATAGGAAACATAATGAAGCTAACCTACCCGTTTCCCCATCTTACACTTACATAAACCAGACAACTTAAGACCCCACCCACTTTTTCGATACCCAAAGGAGCATTATTACAGAAGAGATGAAACGAGATAGAGATGTTTTTCTCTTCCACACATCTAAAGAACAAAGGAACCTTACCCACCAAGTTAAGCATAACGCTACAAATACACCACCAGCATTGCATTTATTTACCCGGGTACACTTCAATAATAAAGTCCTGCTTTCCACCCCATCCTCTAAGTTCCGCCAGGGTAGCTACATGGTCCATAACCTATAGAAGGACGAGAGGGAAAAAAACAAGCATCAGAGAAGTAGGTGAGACCGTGTAGGATTAGATTATAGGGAAACAAACATTAAACCTGCTTAGTACATTAATTTTGTGTAACAGCAACAGTAACTCTACAGAAGTTAGGGTTCATTTGGATGCACAATCAAATTGCAATTTGCTGCTAACTCACATGACTAGAATCTGAAAAAACCCAAATGGCAATCTAGAGTTTGGGCCTTTCTAGATTGCACTCTATACATATAAAAATGCAGTCTGAAAATGCTCAATTTAACCATTAAGCTAAACAGCTGCTAAATTGTTTTCAAGGAAGCAGAGGAGGATAAAGTTGTCGTGTAGAGTAGTGAACTTACTAGGGTTAGAGGATGTGAGTGATGCAGTTTGACTGAAATCGCAGTTCCAAGGGTTGCGGCCGGCGGTCTGATAGAGGAGATTCATGGCATAGGCAGCATGGGATTTTACAGTGTTGGGCATGAAGCAAGCGCCCCCGGGTTGGATGGGACCACAGTCAATGCCTAGCCCACAAGCATAATCAAGATCTGCCTGCAATTGGGAATCCGAAATGCCTTCCTTGGGCATGCACCAAGCTGTTGGCTTTCCTGTTGAGGGTGATGGAGTGGCCGGACTCATCTGAGAAACAACCAAAATTCTCTTTAACATATATGAATTATTTTTATACACAAATACAAAAGAGAGAGAGAGCGTGTGTGTGTGTGTGAGATATTAAAAAGTTTTTTTCTCACATCGCCATTCTTAGAGAGTCCGATATCGTAGGTCATGGTGAGATCTGGCCTGAAAAGCCCGAAGGAGCGCTCGGAAGTTGGCCCGGGCTTCAAGTCTTCGTCGTAAAGTGCAAAAATATACGTGTCTACTGATTTTCCCGGCATCAATGGCGTTCCAACTTTGGATCTCAAGTGTGCAACCAAATTACCATTATATGCTTTTGCATTGTCAACACTCACCCCAACCTCGTTGCTATCCCCTCTGTAAGGCCACCCTGTCTCAGCCACCACAATCTCCACATCCTTGAAGCCCATCGCATTCAAGGCCGAATGAATGGCATCCACCTGCGCAACATTTTCATTAGCTACGTTTATTTTATGTAGCAAGAAAGAATCAGCCCAGGGATTATCAATCAAAGAGATGAGATTTCTTACCTGAGCGTCGAACATGTTCATATACGTGATCTTGGATCCGCCATCGAATCTACCCGCATTCTTTTGGAAAAGACAGAAAGCTAGGGTATCGGGCCTCGGATCGCTCCGGTACGCGAAGAAGGGGTACGGATTTATCGTGAAGGGCGAACCTGTCTGTTGCAGGAACCCTACCATCTGCTTCATGGTGTCTCCGAAAGCGGGATTGAATGTGCCAGACGAGGGCGGATCAGATTGCGTGAGCACGGCCATGGAATGGACGGTCGACACCTTGATTTTGCCGGCTAGGGATGCGGAAGCAAGGGCATTTTGGAGATTTTGCATCGCCGGATAAATCTGCGAGATTAGATTCCCGTCGCCGGACGTCAGGACCTCGTTGCCCACGCTGATGAGCGTGATGTTGCTGGACGGGTAGTAAGGGAGGACGTTGGTGGAGATCCATTGCATGGCGACCGTTGGATTGGAGGCGAGGGAGGGGATCTCTCCGTTAGATGCCCCGATGACGATCGCTATACCGGTATTGGCTAGGGCTTTGATCATGGCCGGATCGGTGCCGTACAGTCTGATCTTTCCGATCGAGGTTGACTGCAGGAGGTTCGCGGTCGTCGCCGGAGGGGGAAGATTGTCGGCGACCTGACCGTAATTCACGCCGATAAATGACTGAGATTCTGCCAAAAGAAAACACGTAAGGATTTCCCGGCGAGCGGGTCGGGTCAATTGGTCGTCCATGTCAGTGAGTTGACTCGGATGTCTCACTGAGTTGGCATCATTTTCTTCTTTATTATTATTATTATTTTTTTCCATCACAACCCTCCTTTTCTAGTGTAACGTATCAATGATTACGAGATAAGTAGTTATCTCGGATAGATTTTTATCGGCTACTTATGAACCAAAAATTCAATTATACATTTCTGCTATCGGATGATGAATATAAATCGTTGAAAATATTTAAAAAATTTATATCTCCTTTTTGCTCTGTTATATTAATTATTAATTAATTATGTTTTCTGCCCTAAGATGAGTCGGAACGGACACTTCTGATATCGAGTTACCGAGTTTCTTCGAAATCCCCATCTTGATAATTGGAAAATATCGAAGCGTTGGGGAAAAGAAAACCAAAATTTCGAAGATTGAATAAATTATCCACGGCAGTCGGCAGATAATAAAAAAAGAAAGAAGAATCCGACCGTTACACCATAAAATCATTTAACTGGGCGAAAATTTCAGCTTTCAAAAAATAAACGGTCGCCGGAAAACAGACGTTGAGAGAAGAATTTTCGGAAATTTGAAAGTCCATAATTCAATTTTTTTAACTAGAAAAAAAAAAAAAAAAAAAACTAAATCTAAAGGAGAAATTCAGAGAGGGAAGCAAGTATTTAATTTTCTAAAGACGAACAGTGTGGACAGACCTAAAATCCCAAGCAAATCCAAAGGAAAATGGTGTGAAGTGTGAAACATCGCGTGCCAGTTTTCAATTTTAGTCAAAAAAGTAATCAGCATTGAAAGAGAAATTTCTGAAGAAAAAGAAGGATTTATACTTTTTTTGTAGGTGATGTCAGTTTTTCCAAGACCAACGGTCGAAAAAAATAACAGAACGCATTGAGAAATTATCCAAGGAATTTCTAAAGAAAATGGATGTTTTATGTTCTCGGATGAGAATAAAAATTATTGTCGCCAAAAAAAAAAAGAAATTTCAACAAAAATCCAACGTATTACGGTGAAAGGAATTATTCGAACACCCAAATTTCAGTTGATCAATCGATCGGTGAGGAGAAGAAAATTGATGAAAGAAAGAAGGATTCTGTGTTGATGGATGGAGAAGAGGAAATCGAACTTACTTGCAAAGTAGAAGGCCTGTGAAAGAATGGAGAGAAGGAAGAAGAGGAAGGTCTGAGAGAGGTTCTCCATGGCCAAATAAACCTTTCTCCTGGGGTTTCACAGGATTTCTTCCTGCTGCGACAAATAGAGAGGAGGAAAAGAGGCGAGGATGGTAATACCAGAATTTTACTGTTGGGTTGAAAAATCAATAAAAAACAAAACAGAACGGATGGAGTCGAGTGAGCTGGATGCCCTCCGAGTGGGACCCATCGTCGTTCAAATTCGTCTCATTGTTTTTTGTCTATTCTGTTGGGGGCAAAATAGTCATTATATTCCTGATTAGAGGGGAGGGGCCACCAATAGCATGATCAAAGATCCTCGATCCAATGGCTCTAATCAGGTCTAGATTAATGGTATTTACAGCACTTATGTTGCGATTCGGATGAAAGTGGGGCCCAGTATGTGTCTTCTGGAAGCGCGGAAAGGTGACTGTCTTTTTAACATTTTCCATAAGGTACATTAATTTGTGATGAAGTAAACTTTGAATCGGCAAGCAACACGCAAACACTCAACTTTATTATAACTTGCTTTATTTTTAGTTCCCTAAAGTCCAAACGTCTTTATTAGCAGGTGATTTTGAAAAATCACTACATGTTAATGTTAGCACAAGAAACTAACACCCCTTTTCTCATCTTCTTACAACACTGCCAATCTTTACTTTATTAATTATGAGAAATTACAAACAAGTATAACTAAACAAATCTTCCCTCCCATCTATATAAATAAGTAGTGAAATTTAGAGTTTAAATGGTAGAAGCTGTGATTCTCATTTACCTGCAGTAAGATATATGACCGGAATCCTTCTAATTCGCCATATTTGCTTTCTTCGAGCCCTTTAAATTTCTCAGAAAATCGGAGAGGACCTCCGGTTTGAGAAATGATTACTCGTTCTAAGCTTGTTGAGCAACTCAGAGATTATCAGATTCGATCTCAGCACAAGTGGGCAGCGCTGACAATCTTCTCCTCCAAACCCCAAATCATTTGCCAGTATTTTTTCTTTGAATTTTGGAGACCCTTGGATTTTTTTTATTCCATTTTGGATGGTATTATTTTGGTGATTTAGTGCGGGTTTTGCTGTTTTGATGGAGATAGTGGTTGCTATCCGTCTTTTCACATGAATGGGAATGCCAGGTGTCGATGATTTTCTTTTTTTTTTTGAATGGTTATTGAATTCTTTTAGACTTTAGATGTTTTTTTTTTTGGATATTCTTGTTAATATGACGCTAGGAGTTTTTATCAAGGTTGTCAGGTCGGCATTCGAATTCGGGATTCGATTCGAGAATCGAAAGCGGGATTCGAAGGTTCTGGGGATGGTTGGGAGCGGGATTCGATTTTTCGTCGGGGATTCGCCAGGAGTTGCGGGAGAGTCGTCGGGGATTCACCGGGGAGTCGCCGGAGAGTCGCCGGGGAGTCGCCGAAGAGTCGTCGGGGATTCGCCGGAGAGTCGTCGGAGAGCGATAAAAAATTAATAAAAGATAAAATTTAAGGAAAAATACCTAAAAATCAAAATCTAAGCATTCAACTGTACACGATTAAACATAAACAAGATTCTCCAAATACTGAAATTATAACAGTTTTTCTTCATTCAGGAGCCAGGAGGCCAGGAGTCCAGGAACCGGGACTCCACCATTAAACAAAAAATTCAGTTTCCAAAAAGCGAAATATCAAAATTATTACAGAATTTCTCCAGTATTTTCAAATAAAAAGAAATAAAGTTAGGCTTTTCTCTTTCCCTTCGAATAAGCATGATCAGCTCGTCCTCTTCCTTCTACATTTTCTGTAAATGAAAAGTTCAAATAAATGAATTAATATTTATAAGACTAATATCTTCACTGGGAAATTGCAAGTGTTAAAGATTTTGTACCTCCCCTTGTACGTTCTCCACGCCCCAGGAAACTAGTAATACGACCTTGAGTGTTGGATGGTCGTCAAATTTCAAGTTCCGAGCTACTGACCACTCTTGGAGTCCCAGATCCTGCAGTTTCGTCATTGTCATCTAAGTCGTGAATAGTGAGTGAAGGACTTGAAAGTAATGACTGAGATGACGCACGAAATGTAGAAGGTCTAAGGAAATCATCATTGAGGTCCTGCCATCGCATATCCTCCATTCTGATAGAGGATTCATCCATAAGTGGGAGCTGTGATTTGATGTCCCATTTTCTATTTGGTCCTTCTTTGTATGCAGCCGCATTAAATCTAAATAATAGATTCGAAATTAAATAAATAATCTGACATAAATAATAAAAAACCTAAACAAACTGGAGAGTTTGGGGTGGGGGTATTAAAACCTAAACAAACCGGAGGGTTAAGATCACCCTATGGAGATGATTTTTGGGACACGCCCGTTTAAGTCTGGAACCAATTCAAATGAATGATTTGTATCATCCAGTAAGGTATGCCTCAATAATTTTTTGATGCACTTGCATGTGCATGCCCCTTGTATGATGACTGTTAATCGGTAAACCCACAACCATGGGATATAGTGGGCCCCTTCTAATCTGCCAACCCTAAAACATAGGAATATAATGGGCCCTAATCCCGTGCCAAACGAAGGTACATTATGCTCGGCCTTATATGGAAGATAAGAGGAGTACATATTAACGATAAAGAAAAAGGGAAGTGATAGATCATATCCACACTTTTTTTCTCTTGGGACAGCCACATCGATTGTATCTATGGCTGCAGAGGAATTTATTTACTTCGAGTGGGATCGTGGGAGGGATTTAATGGGCCTGATTGCTTCCCATGTAAACAAAATAAGGCGCGAATTTAATCATTCCCAAGAATAATGATAAAAGAAACACCCTTTATGCAGAAAAAGACCGTTTATTGTAAGGCTGCAACTCGGGTCGGGCGGGTCGGGTTTTGGAGAACCCAACCCTACCCGAGAAATATCTCGGGTCGGGTCGGGTCGGTTTTTTTTCGGAAACCCACGATTCCCAAACCCGGCCCTACCCATGATAAATCTCGGGTCGGGTTTTTTCACATTGACGCAATTTTTTAAGGAAAATTCTTGTTTGGCAAGGCAACTCAACTCATAGAAGTAGAAATTACACTCACATCACACTTGAATCAAACAATGATGTAATTACACTCACATTACACTTGAATCAAACAATGCTGTAATCAAACAATGTTGTAATTACAATCAAACAATGCTGAATCAAACACTTGAATCAACTCAACTCATAGAAGCAGAAATTACACTCACATACAATAACAGTGGGTGCGTGGGTTGTCACTTTTAACTTTTAACAAACAATAAAAAAAAATGTA
Source organism: Tasmannia lanceolata (assembly GCF_043159265.1). Lineage (NCBI taxonomy): Eukaryota > Viridiplantae > Streptophyta > Magnoliopsida > Canellales > Winteraceae > Tasmannia > Tasmannia lanceolata. The sequence continues at coordinate 14,022,284 of NW_027518681.1, forward strand.
CATACTATAACTTATGTAACTCGGGTCGGGCCCCTTCAAACCCGGCTCGACCCGAGATTCATGCGGGCTTTTGAATGCTCAACCCGGCTCGACCCGAAACCCATCAAACCTGAACCCAACCCAGGCTATTTTCGGGTCGGGTCGATGCGGGTCGGGTAAAACCCGGCTCGAGTTGCAGCCCTAGTCTACATGTATCCTCAACTCAAATTCCAAATATTAAATAAAAAATATATATGCAACTCTATGATCCACAACCATGTACTCTGCTTTACCACCTTTTCTGTCTACCATAGGCTGTTTCTTATTTCTTCATGTAACTAAATATACTCTTACAAAGGAGAAAGAACTTACTGTTTCTTACTTCATGTAACCAAATATACTCATACAAAGGAGCAATAACCTATAATAGATCTATGATCATTCTTTGGTCTTGTCTAGTCTGCATCGATATATGCTTCAACCCGAAGATGCCCATGGTTGAAAATTAGTAAGCCTTTCCCAAGAGAGGACCTCATGTATCTCAATATTCTCTCAACAACCTCACGATGAGATGATCTCGATGCATGCATATACCATCTTACCCCACTTTCTGCATAAGCAATATCAGACCGATTAGTGATAAATATAGAGATGACCAACAAATCTCTTAAGAAGATCACCATCAATTTCATTTAACCTATGATTAGGTTCGATTGGAGTCTCTACTCTCTACTAGATAAGCACCCAAATTATCTGTCTCTCAATAGATCTAGAACATACTTTCTATTGGAGCTAAAGATTCCCCTTTTTGATTGAACTACCTCAATCCCATGAAAATATTTTAACTCTCCCAAGTATTTAATTTCAAATTCAGTACCCAAAAAAAATCTTTTAATCAAGGTACCTTAATCCCAAGAAAATATTTTTACTTTCCCAAGTCTTTAATTTCAAATTTAGCATCCCAAAAAACTTTTATCCAAAAAATCCTTATAGGTTAGTTTCATGTCACAACAATATCATCCGCGTAAATAATGAGTGCAGTGTTAAACTCCCCTGAATCCTTCACAAATAGAGTTTGGTTCTCATGGCATTGAATGTAACCAATCTTTTTTACATGTTTTACCAAATTAGTGGAATAAACCTCTAGGGATTGCTTTAGCCCGTTGATGGATTTCTTCAATCGACATACTTTCCCTTTATTTCTCAGAGACCGAAGACCAGAAGCTGGCTTCATGTACACTTCCTTCTGCAAATCTCCATGGAGAATGGCATTCTTCATGTCTAGTTGGAATAGTTTCCATGACTGATTTGCCATAAGTGAAAATGAGTATCGAATAGAATTCTATTTGCCATATGAGCAAATATCTATTCTATAAGTCCTTGTGTACGCTTTAGCCACTAACCTCACTTTACATTTGTCAACTAATCCATCAGCCTTGTGCTTTGTAGTAAACACCCATATACAGTCCACAACTTCTTTCCCTTTAGGTAGATCAACCATTTCCTAGGTATGATTTTTCAGCAAGGCTTCATTTCTTCTCACGTTGCCTCTTTCCACTTTGGTTGGGAGATCGTCTCTGCAACACTCGTCCAAGAATCTTTGACCCTGATCCAACGAAGTCTCATGCTGTGGAGTAAGGCTGGTCAGGCTTCCAGAACCATGTGTGCCATCTTCGACTCCTCTTCTTCCCGACGAGAGAGATTCCAGCGCATCCATTGGATTTCGACTAGCATCTCCAAACTCAGGGGATGAAGCCTTCAGGCTTCTTCCATTATCTGCAGCGGCGACAATAGAACTTCATCGCCGGGAAGATGATTGAGTCCAGCTGATTAAGTTCGCCACCGAGGAAGTGGGAGAACAGAAAATGTAACCATTTGGTGACTTCAAAGTTCAAACACAACGTCTCATTGAACTCAAAACGGAGTTGTGTCCAGCTCAACATGAGAAAATGCATGCCTTTTTATATCTTGCCCTATTTGGCAACGTCAAACCCCCCACCAGTGGAGGAGGATGACAAAGATGTGTTGGAGATGCAGTAGGCATCGGTGCATCTTGAGAGCTATTGATGTTAGTAATTGCTTGGATGTTCTTACTGTGGTTAACAGTAAGGTAGTGGAGGCGAGAGGATGAGATTTTTCATCGTCATTGGTTGGGAAGAATGTAAGGTTAGAAACCATTGGAACAAAAGAAAAAGGTGCTTATGACAAGCAAAATTCCATCATTGGATTCAACCTCAAAAAATTCGTAATTCCTTAGACTTATTAAAAAGATCATCACCCCTTATGGCTATTTATAATTGTTTCTACCTCCTCATGTAGGGAGTATATCTTTACTTTACTAAGATTATCCAATTACAGCAAGTCTGTCAACTCCTTAGCCAACTCCAACAAATTTGCCAAATCATGCAAAATTGCGGGATAGGATTTCCATTTCAACAATTATACCAAATTCCTGGCAAATCTACCAACTTCAGCAAGCTCTATAGGATAGTCTATCCATTTAAGAAAATTGTGCCAACTGCCAACCCTTATAAATCTCAATATGCTAGCATATGTTGGAAACTCGACATCATCTAGGCGGCACTGTAAAAGGGCCTTTTGTCCCTTTCTCCTCTTCTAATTAGGAGCTCCCGTGGGACCATCCATGGTCCCTAGTTTGAGGGTTTTGGAGTTGCAACAATCTCCTGCTGTTGGAAAGAATTCGGCTTCGATAAGTGCACTTCCTTGTATGGTTGATGAATGAATATAGAGCCAGGTGTGATTTTGGCCCTTAAAACAACCATACAAGGAAGTGATTCCAGGTGTGATTTTGGCACTTCGATAAATTCATCATCAGCCGAATTTTCATGGGGCTTCTATAACCCTACAGCCTACAACCAACAATCTTCACTTCACCCCCTTTTCCTACTATGTCATTAGCCTTAAAATTTCTTTCGCAACCCAGAAGACCTACTAGTTTCAAGAACTCATAAAAAATCTAAACCAACTGGCTGAAACCACCTTTATATCCTCATTCTAATACCTTATCTAGCTCTCAATCTAAGACCTAAACTCACTGCATGAACTTGTTGCAGGATCAAACTCCTGTCAAAATACTTATGGACCACTTCTACCAGCCTGCAATTTACAAACCCTACAGATCAGTCATATATTGACCTGTTTTAGACCCTGTGAATGTGTCAATTTTATCACATATCCATCAGCCCTACTCATGTTCCCTTGTATCTGTTCCAGAACTTTAAGCCTATCGATTCCTCTGTATTGATAGTTTCAAGATCTATTTCCTAGCCCCTTCAGTTACCTACCTTTGCAACAGTCCACTTAAATTTCTTTCGCAACCCATTACACCTACTAGTTTCAAGAACTCATAAAAAATCTAAACCAACAGGCTGAAACCACCTTTATATCCTCATTCTAATACCTTATCTAGCTCTCAATCTAAGACTAAAACTGACTGCATGAACTTTTGGATCAAACTCCTGTCAAAACACTTATGGACCACTTCTACCAGTATGCAATTTACATACCCTATAGATCAGTCATATATTGACCCGTTTTAGACCCTGTGAATGTGTCAATTTTATCACATATCCATCAGCCCTACTCATGTTCCCTTGTACCTGTTCCAGAACTTTAAACCCATCGATTCCTCTGTATTGATAGTTTCAAGATCTATTTCCTAACCCCTTCAGTTCCTTACCTTTGCAACAGTCCACTTCAGTCTTTAACTCTGTTTCTAATAAATACCTAGAATTGCTCTGCTTCTAATAAATACCTTGCCCACCCCACCTCCCATCGACTAGAATATCCTTTCCCTTTACTGTTATGTGCGTAATCTGCCATAACGGAAATAAACGAAAAGAAAATAGAAATGAGGGGGATAGAGGTTGATTTGAGGCAACCGGACCTCATAGCGGTTCAAATCGAGAGGAACCATGAATCCCCTACAAAGTTTCCTTTGCTATAAAATTCTCTTCTCCTTTTCATTCCATTAGATAACAGTCCTTTAAATACAAAAGGCTACTTGGCAATTAAACAATGCAACCACTACTTAAAAACTACCCTAACCGACTGACACAACACTACAACACATAACACCACTACTTTGTAACCACATGCATAAACTTACCCATTACAGACCCATTACCATAAACCACATTGCAAAACAACCAACAACAATACTACTACAACACATAATACCTAACCGCAAACGACTAACTCCACTATGCACGTTTCTAGAAATCTGCTGGCACGATCATAGATGTATCACTCCTTCCCCCTTAGAAACAACCTTGTCCTCAAGGTTGAATTGGTGGAGAAAATATTTTAATCCACCAGGGTCCCAAATCATAATGGAAATGATTTTGTTGAGCAGCATAATTAAAATTGGACTACCATCTTCAAAAATAACAGTTGCGATCTTGGGAACTCCACTTTCCAAATCCGCCGTGATACAGCTAGAAAAGAAATATGACTTTTCATCTTTTTTGGCATCAATTCTCGCAGTTTTCTCTACACGAACAACAACTTCCTCAAGTTTCAACTGTTTATCTTCTTCGCGCATTTCCTTGATCTCCATTTTGATTTTGTTCAAGCTTTCTGCAAATCGTCGGTATTCTTCCATCAATTTTAAAGCCAGTGATTTAATCTCCTGCAAATCTTCACGTATGGATTTCCAAAACTCCGAAGACGCAGCCATCGCGCTAGATCAACGGCTCTAGTACCACTTGTTACGTGCCTAATCAGCCGTAACAGAAATAAACGAAAATAAAATAGAAATGAGGGGGAGAGAGGTTGATTCGAGGCAACAGGACCTCCTAGTGGTTCAAATCGCGAGGAACCATGACTCTCCTACAAAGTTTCCTTTGCTATAAAATTCTCTTCTCCTTTTCATTCCATTAGATAACAGTCCTTTAAATACAAAAGGCTACTTGGCAATTAAACAATGCAACCACTACTTAAAAACTACTCTAACCGACTGACACAACACTACAACACATAACACCACCGCTTTGTAACCACATGCATAAACTTACCCATTACAGACCCATTACCATAAAGCACATTGCAAAACATCCAACAACAATACTACAACAAATAATACCTAACCACAACACACAAACTCCACTATCCACGTTTCTAAAAATCTGCTGGCACGATCATACATGTATCATTTACCCTGCGCAGAAATCCCTACATTTGCCAGTAACCACCAGCCCTTTAGCGGGGTTTAGTTGCGTAGGATTTTAAATCCCCAGGGGAATTCCTGGACAGTCACTCTAGGGAAGTCCAGTGGATTGCTGGTCACTCTAGGAATGCTTGGGACTTCCTCAAACAGGGATTTCAGAGTGATCAAGGCTATCAAGTTTTGTGTTAGACAATCCTAAAAAAGTTTTACATTCTAATTTTTCACCATTACCATAGGGAGTTTGTGGGCCGCCTTTTTTTTTCTTTTTGGGGTGGGCAAATAAAAATATTGCGGGCCCCACTGAAGTGGGTCCAAATATTTCTACTCACATTTATCGATTATCTCTTTCTGAACATATGGAACGTCCGTTTTGGCAGACCCTAAAATTAGTAATTACAGTCACACTTTTCCCTATAGTCCTCATCCATGACCCCAATATACCATTAAACCGGTAACTCTCATCATATCCATTATAACAGGCCACCTTTACCCCTGTTTACCTATCTTACCTTCCCTTCCTGTCCTGCATCAGAAGCTAATGGTGATGGATTACTTTTGTGCGCCCCCCCCGGACGCCCATCCTCCGCGTGTAAAAAGAGCAGTCATACATATTTTTTGTTTCTTTCATGGGTTAAAGATTTGCTTGGTTGCCATAATTCTTATGCATCTTATTAGCATGCCTTATTTCATATTAAGATTACTAGATGAATTCTTGATTAGCATGTCTAGAAATGCTGGTATCTCAGAAATTTCTAAATTGGTCAAGATATGCAGTGCTACTGCATTTTGTGAAGGTATAGTTGCAGCCAGCTTTCTTAATTAGGAAAAGTTGGAAGTATCATTCATAGTATTTTAGGTGTACCTTGTTATAATAGACTAAGTGGGGAAAAACTCAAGTTCCTGGTCATTGGAGATCAGTTGTTATATAACTATGCTGTCTTCTTTACTCAACAATTAGTGGCTTCCTTTTCATTTCCCAAAACAATAGGAGATTCTTTCAATTGCACCATCCATCATCAGTGCATCCACTACCTTTATTTACTCAAGAATTTCTGGATGCTTTCTGTGATGGTGAGTTGGTTCATCAGATGTACATAGGTCAGGAGACTGATGCCGAAGCAAAGGGATGGCTAATATTCTGAAGCTTGGAGCTATTGGGAAGGTCTTGTATTTATTTCTCAGCCAAAATTAGTAGTGGATAGAATGTGTACTTTGACTCTTTTTCCTCAAAATGTCGTAAAGTTCAAGAGATCTCCTTGATGTTTAATAATTTTGCATGTGTAGGCCCAATACGATACCAATGCTCATACTGAATATTTTTATTGGTTTTTTTTTTTAACTGGATCTATACTAGCAAAAAAAATAAATTCTGCCCGGGCATCTGATCGCATAAATCACATGTAAAATGTATTACGAGAAATGCCAGAGAATCCTCCCAACTTGCTATCTGCAACATACAACACTAAAAATGAACTTTATTTGGTTAAAGTAGTTATCATATTTGAATAAGTTTTCTTAGTGTCGCATATTTGCAAATATAATTTTGAGTATTTGAGTCTTATAACTGCTATTCTAAAATTTATTATTAATTCAATCTTCTAAGTTAGATTAAGTTAAATCATGATTTTTTAATACATATCCTATACCGTATGGCATTGGATTTCTGTTCCAGTGCTCATGTCCCTATTTGTATATGGGTATCATATGTTTCCATAGTTTGGGCACTGGTTACTGAATTGTCCAAAAATCCTGCATGATATATTACTGACATATTGTCATGCTGTTGTTTGTAAAAAGAAGAAGAAGAAGAAGAAAATAATGCTATTGCTTTGACTAATGACCATGGAGATGCAAACCATCGTATAGAATTAGATATGCAGATATTTAACATATTGTGGAATGTTATAAATAGATTTTTATATCCAACAAATTTTGTGCAAAATCTATGCAAAATACAAACCCTCCTTCCATTATTCGGTATTACTGATCACTAAATACATAGCTTTTGTTCACCTGGTGCAGGGCCGATAAGGTTGCAGCTCTTTTATGGGCCTTGCTGTTTTGTGTGCTCTTAATATCTTCCTATTTGACCCTTTACTTCAAATATTTTTGGCTGTCACTTAGCGTTACATGCCTTGGAATCCTTCTTCCTATAAGCCTATTTATTTCTAGGCAGAGAAAGCTGGCAAGGAGAAGGGAGAGAAGAATGCTGTTACCGTTGTCTATGTGAATATTTCTACAATACTTGTTGACAGTCCGAAGTTATTCTATCCAGAATTCTAACAGCAGTGGAAAATTGCCCACGGCCCAACTGATTTAGCACATGTGATATAACCTAGATCGGCAGGCACATGATACGTTTTGGGGTTAAGCATGCTCTCTTCTACTGCATACAATGAGGAGTGCTCATGGCAGAAAATGGTGATAGTCGACCCATGTATGCCTTCTCTTTGTTATGTGGTTCCATACATTGATATTGACTGACCATATTTGTTTTTAATACATTCAAATGAGTCTTCTTTTGAATGTGTTGTTAGATACATATTTTCTAGGTTTTTCCAATTCTAATTCAGTACTGCGGCATGACCATGAAATAGTAAGCATCATTAAGAATTAGATTAGGGGAAAAATTACAAATAAACAGCGACTGTTATCGTCTGTCTTCAGTTTTAGATGGGTTGATTGAGTGCAGGAGAATTCCAAGATATTTTTTTAATATAAATATCGGCATATTAGAGCTTTAGCGTGAAATGATATATTAGCTCCTTTTTATCTTACTTGAACAGCCCCCTCTAGTGTGAAAGAGTCTTCATAAATGAAAAATGCACTAGAGGAAGTTAAAAAAAAAAATCACTTTCCCTATTGACAAAACTAGGGCTGCAACAGGGTCGGGTTTTTCAAAACCCTAGTCCAACCCTGGATCCCATTATCTCCACCCTGACCCTGAATCAGGGCCGGAAAACCTCAACTCATTACCCGCCCTATGAGGTATTGTGCTGGCCTTGGCCCGCCCTGATTGGGCAGGGCCGGCCCGGCCCTAATTGACCCTAGTGCAAATACCTGTTAAGAGTGCCAAAAATAAAGCAACCACTTATCATATGGAACAAAATGATCAATAAACAGAGAAAGGGAACAAAATAAGACAATATGAATTCAACAACATGTGGGGACCAGAGACAATTAATAATAATAATCTAAAGAAACATCAATCCAAGATAATAGAAAACATTAGTGTGGACCCCGATCCGAGAGAGGCGGGGGACGTGCCCCCACGCGAGTCTCAGGATCATCCACGTGAAGGAGAGCTCCACCAAGGAACTCTCGAAAGAGTGCCCCTCACAGCATGAGCGGCGATGTAAAGTGAGATACCTCTCGATTCGGGGACCAGCCCGGATTCGAGACGCAACTTAAACAAAGAAAGAGTCGTCATCCAAGGAAGTAGGCCCTGGATCCCATGCTGTGCTCTGTCGCAACAGATAACCAGAGATACGAAAGGTCCGTGCCTGATGCGAGCACCTGGTCTCTTATGCCATTTATTATTAACTTTGAAGAGTTTTGGGCAAAAATCATGTGAAATGGGAACAATCATCCCAGAGAAAACGTCTATCTAAGCATGCATGACCCGGGGATGGGCAAAGAAAGTGAACATTCAAATCCTAACTCATCGCATCTAATCCTAACTCATCATATCTGAGAAAGCAATAAACAATCGCATGCATAGCTACAGCTAAGCAGATAATGACAGATATAATGAGATAAGGAAAGCAAATATTTAAGTTTAGACAGATAATCAAGCTAAGACGAATGGATAAACGCTATAGCTAAGGAATCAAAGCAGTAAAGTAAACACACTAGCATGCGAGCCTATGCAAGAGATAAGACCAAGAAAATGGCAATCGATCGCACGCTAGAAGAACAAACAAACTAGAATGCATGAGAAATCTAAGATAAGCACACAGCAAGCTAAAAGGTGTAAGAAAAGAAAGAAATCGGAAAATCAACAGCATGTGATAACCAAAAATGCCAGGGGAAAAAAGATGGAACACACGATAGGCTCAGAGGGCGATTCAAAAGGAATCAAGTCCAGCGATCCTAATCTGCTGAAGATCGGACAAGTCTCGCGGTCGTCATGACCTATCGTTGGGCTCAGCGAGGACTATCCCTGTAAAGGGACCACGCTACGTCATCGTCCGCCCCAAAACCCGATAAAACGTCAGAAAACCGATAGAAACCGTAAAATCACGATGAAAACCGAAAATGAAATGAAAGGAAGGCTCCGAGTGACCTGGTAATCATTCATCCTTGCCCATTTTGATTTTGGGTGTGAAGGTTTGAAAGATTTTTTTTTTTTTTTTAGAAAATGCTTGAATGATTTTTTTTAAGGGTTTAAATGATTTTATTGAAAAGTTTGACTGAACTTGGGATGACGGTCCCAAGCTGCCTACATACCTTGTGGAAAGGGATCAAGCCAACGTAGTTCGAACGAGATTTTCCTAACTACACTCTTAATGACTCGTGATTTTTGAGATTTTTTATGTTTTTTTAGATGTTTTTGATGTTTTTGACACAGGATGACAGAATCCCATCATCATAAGGGTAGGATAGACTCCTGATATCCCGCAAAGGTTGGACAACATCCAATGCTTTGCGGGGAATGGGACAGAATCACGACTCTGCAAGGGTTGGACAGCATCCTATACCTTGCAGGGGCGGATAAAATCACATGACTTGGTGAGAGGTTGGATAGAATCCTAACCCCTATGATGATAGGACTGACTCCTGAAAGATTGACTCCCTAAAACTGACTCTAAAGAGGAAGAAATCCCTTAACCTGCGAAGACTCTAAGGCAGGAAGGGAAGAGGGTTGGCTCAAGATACATTCTGTCATAGCCTGACTCAGCAAAATGCTTTTATCCTAGAAGAGGTCGTTCAAATGCGAATATTCTTCTACCAGGGATTAGATTCATAATCTTATTATCAAATCGACATTTAAGAAATAAAGACTCATGGAGAAAATCTGAGAAATTGAAGGGGGACCTAATCATGGGTGAAATTAACCTAAAAACATCTAACCCAAGGTATCAAAGGAGAGGACAATTCTCAACTGATGAAATAAGGGTACCAAGTGCTAAAACATGACTCCAAAAAAAATTGTAAAGGTCAACTTCTTGTTCCAAAATTCCCAATTCATAACAACCAACTAAGGGACGGTATGAACGCCAATCCCCGAACAAAACTAAGGAATGGTGTAAATTCCAGCCCCTAAGTCAAATGAGATTAATATGAGCATCTCCATCAATTAAAAGATGTGCAATTCCACTTCAACAGATAGAGCTTCCTGAAACATACATTCGAGCTATAAACGCACACTTAATCAAAACTCTTGACATGCATATAGGGCCTTCACACATATTTCATCAACACTTGGTATGCATACATTTTAACACCCTTCGATGAAACGACACCTTTTTGAATTCCACTAATCCCAATGAGCCCAAGACAGTGAGCTGCCAAATTGGTCAATCCAAATAGGTCACCCTTTGATTCGAATCACAGTACAAGTAAAAATCTTGTTGTAAGGAAATGGAGGCCAACAAATCATCCCATGCATTCATACCATGAGTTAATAGCTTGAATAGTTTACTACCAAAATCCACAGGTAATACAATAGGCCATAAGATGCATAATAGATCCTGTAAAACTATTTAACTCAAGCAGTGCGAGAAATCAAGAATGCAAAGAGAGCATTAGCATTTTGCTGCCTGTCTATGAAATAGGCCAATGACGTCAGTATTATTAGCATTTCCCTTAAAGAATATCACAGTCTCTATAAATGTCTAGATAGGAAATCATTTGGAATAGAGAAAAACAGGCTGAGTTTGCCATTTAACCAGAAATCAAAGCATTTCACCAAGGAAATTAGAAGACAAGGAAAAGGTTACCGGGTTGGGACGGCCTCGGATCGCCTTTGCCGGAGCTCTTTGACAGAGAACCAATTCCCACAATGCCAAGGCAAAATTTCCGAAGCGAAAATCAGGTTGGCGGCCGACGAAGATGAGCCGCCGACCCCTATCTCTCTTCCTCCTCTGCTCAGATTTGGCTCGAGCATAATAGAAGCCACACGAAAATTTTCAGAATATGATGACCAAATCCTTGGTCCTCTCTTCTTATTCCTGAACAGGAAAATTGATCTTTGATTGAGATAGAGGTGGGAGTGAGAGAGCAGAGGTGGGTTGCAAAGGTGTTGGTGACCGGATTCCGGCAGGATCGCCGGAATCAATGGCTGTAGAGGTGAAAGCTAGGAATGGGTTTGCAGAAAATGGGGTTTAAGAGGAGGTGAAGATGGGTTTCAAGGGGATGGCTGGGAGGAGTGAAGAGGGTTTGAAGATAAAAATCGAAGTGGGTTTTGATGAAATGGGTTTGGTAGTGGATGGGGATCGGAGATGGAGGTGATGAGGCCAAAATGGGTTTTGGGGGGAATGGCAGAGGATGGAGAAGACGGCTGAGGAGAATGGTGGTAGAACCGATGATGGGTGAAGGGAATAAAGAGGAGAAGACGTTGGTGGTGGTGGCTGAAGTAGTTGCAGAGGTGGCGGTGATGTTGGGTGGAGCTTGAGCTCCCTATCTCCTCATTCTTCCCTCAATTTCTTCCCCTCTCTGTGTTTTTTTTTTTGGAAAATGGCAGATGGAGGTTTTTTAAGGGAGGTAATGGTGAAGATGATGGGTTTTGGGGTGGCAGAGGAGGTGGAATAGGCTTGCCGAATTCCGGCAAGCTTGCCGGAGAAGAAGGTAGGTTCGGTGGATATGGGTTTGAGATAATGGGGTTTTTGAGGGGAAACGGCAGAGATGGTGGTGGATTTTTGGGTTTTTCGAAATGGGTTTGGATTGATTGGGTTTTAATGGCAGAGAAGATGAAAATCGAAGTGGGTTTCGGGAGGTGGAGATGGTGGAAGGGCCGGAAAGGGAGGAGAGTGATGGTATTGAAGGTGATGGCTTGATTAATGGAGGTGGGTTTGGAAAGAAAAACGGCAGAGGAGTAATGGTGGTGTGGGTGGTGGCGGTTGTCGGGTTCCGGAGGCCTGCCGGAGAAGAAGGTGGGTTGGGGATGTGGAGGTGATGCTCTCCCTGTGTCTCCCTCTCTGTTTTCTCAAACGACAATGAGGCCTCCTCTCTCTCTCTCTCTCTCTCTCTCTCTCTCTCTCTCTCTCTCTGGTTGCTTCTTATAACCTACATATTTTCATGGGCATGATCCTAGCCATTCATTGCAAAGCCCACGTGCCTTGTGTAATTTCAACCCTTGATCTCTTCCATTGCCTTTACAAAGCCTAATAAAAATCTTTTTCACCTCTCATCCTACCCACACACTTTCCTTGTTGATCCTATGGCTTAGAATTATTACTTCTCAAGCAAGCAATGAGAACATCCAAGAATACCCTTAAAGATGGGTTGATTTCCTTCTTGCCCAAACCCCTATTTTGAATAATGATATACTTGACCCCCCTTTTTTTACTCTAGACAGCCCCATCTAGTGTATTTTAACTACTCTTCTCTTTACAGGGGTGGCTCGGGTAGGAAAAGGGTAATACTAAAAAAGTAATGGTAAATTTAACCTCCCATGCACTTACCTTTGATAGCTACTTTCTAGTGTATTTCACTCTCTTTTTACTCTATTCAGGGGGGAGGGTTAAGAACATCGATCAAAAGGCTTGGCGACAACCGTATTTTTCAGGTTTTCTCTTGTTGGTTTCGCACTTCGAGACCTTATTCAACCTCGGGATTTTATTCGAATACGCGGGTTTAGGGCCTTGTCAAAATGGGGTGTCTACAATTAGCAAAAGAAACATGCACAGATGGTTCAATTCTATAATAGAAAACTCAGGGTCGGGCCGGGTTAGGGTACCCGAGGCATTAACCTAAAACCTGCCCGACCTGAGTTAGGGTAAAAAAAACATGAACACTGACCCACCCTCAGGGTTAGAAAACTCAGCCCTGACCCTGGTTCGGGCTTAGGGCAGGTCAGGGCTGACAGGGCCAAACTTGCACCCCTAGACAAAACTGTGGTTCCATTAAACTAATGAGGTCGTGGGCCTACGATAAGTTGAGAAGATGAGAGTACGGTACCGGACCCAATATTGGTTGTCAACCCGAATATAGTAAAAGCGTGTTTAGGAGGCCATGCCAATAAACAGTCTATTCATCTTTGGCTGCAAAATGGCCGCGCAGTCATCTTTAGACTCGTGCAATTTTGTACGCGTGGCCATCTCCCTCCCAATATTAAGAGTCCCGCACAAAAGGAAGAAAGAAAAACCAGTATGAAATGACCTAGTCAACTGATGGAAATGCCACTGCGTTTACAAAAAATTACATAATAAGGGCTTTTAAATTTTTTAAGTGTCCGTCTAAGGGGTGTAGTTTTTAAAGCGTAAAGAAATGTTGTTTTAATCAAAATACATGCAAGACATTCATTAAACGCACAGGGGGTTCGAATATTTTTTACGTTTTGAAGGGGTGCGAATTATCCCATAGGGGGTTCGAATTTATTACCACCAAAATTTTATTTAATAGATTTAAAGTGAAAAAAAATCATCGAGGGCAAGTAGGCTTGTGATGACCAACAATAATAGTAGACCCTATTGTCGTAAAAGTGGCAGTGCGTCTATGCCATTTCCCTTAATTTAGACTATGCTCATCTACGGCTGGCAATTTCACCCTTGAAACAGGGGATCCGCTCCGCCCCGTTTTTACTATGCAAACCATTATCAATATCCTCTTATTTTAGTATTGTTTTAGTGTTTTTTAGGTTAACAATAAATATATTTTTTTGCTAGTGATATTGGCACTACCGTATTTTGCTAAGTGCACAAATATGGCTTGTCTTTTTCTTGTCTTTTTTTTTTATGTTAAAAAGCTTTTTTGAGGTGTGGATTTTTGTGTGAGGCAGGGATGGGGATTAGGTATTCCCAACAGGGCGGGGACGGAGATTCCCCGGCATCCCCCAAAGCGGGGACGGGGAATGCAACATCCGGCACCGCCCCGCCCCGTTGCAAAGCCCTAGCTCATCATAAAAGATATTTTATTTTATTCCTGCATTTTAGATATTCTTCCTCAGGATTACATTTCAAACAAAATAATAAAAGAGAAGATGGTTTAGTGCAAATATCAAAACGCAGTGGTGATATCATTTATTTTCCCTGTTTCAACTTTCAAACACCCACTAGGTATTTTCGTAGTTTTCTCAGAAAACAAGGGCATTTAAACAGTTTTGCAACATGGTGGCTTCATATATACAGCAGCATCTCGTCGTTTGGTTTTCCCTTTTCCCTTTTCCCCGTCGCCGGAACAAAACCCAGAGGAAGAAGCATGTGGCGCCGCTGCTTGTCTGCTGCTGCCAGGAACAGATCGTTTATTGCAGAACCTCCTCTTTCCAGATTCCTTTCCACCGAATCGGTACCCTATTTCTTTACCCCTTCTCTCTCTCTCTCTCTCTCTCTCGTTTAAATCTCTTACAACATCTCGAAATTCATTCTGCCAGTGTTCGCATTCGCTTGATTTTCTCTTCTAATTCGTGGGTAATGTGCTTTTTCTATAGTTTTTAGCATGGTTTTCGTCGATCGATTAGTTTTTGCGTTTCCTATTAATTCGCTGATCAAGTGCTAGCTGTCGACAGACAGACATCTTCATTTTTATGCTTTCTTTTAACAAAAATCTTTCCTTTTTTTCCTATGTTTGAATTAATAGAAATTATTTAATGTTATTTTGTGGTGAGATGGGGATTTCTTCTTCTTCTTCTCTTCTGTTTTGTTTTATGCATTATCTTTGAAGAGTTTGTAGTGTATGTTTATCTTTGGATTTGAGTTTCATGGAAGATGTTTGCTGCAGGTCGCTGGACGATCGTCGTACACTGTTGTTGATCACACATATGATGCTGTTGTTGTAGGAGCAGGTGGTGCAGGGCTCAGAGCAGCTATTGGACTTTCTGAGCATGGGTTCAACACTGCCTGCGTTACGAAGCTCTTTCCTACTCGTTCCCATACAGTCGCAGCACAGGTATGTTGAATTTAAGGGGGTCCTTGACATTTCTTCTGCTTTCTATACTACCTTTTCTTGCCAAGTTCACTATTCCTCACCTATGCTGTGAATTTGCATGTAATTTTTTGCTGATTATTGTTCACTATTTTTGTTTTATTGGAATTGGAAAATGGCATTTATCAGCTGATATTGTTGAATTTTCAAATGCTTTTGAGTTTTAGATGAAGAATTGGAAACTGTCATTTACTGAGTTTGGCAGCTTTTCTTTTCTTTTCATTTTTACTCACCTACCTATATTCCATGTTTATGATTTCTTTTCTTTTTTTCTTTTTACTGCTTGTTTTTGGTTAATGAAGGTTGTGGTTTGTGGTTACTGATAATATAAAAGAAATAGACAATGCGAGAATTCTTTTAAACTAGGAAAAGACAACATAAACTAGTAAAGAGAGGTCTGCTCGAATGTAAGAGTATAACTCCACTCAATTATGCCCATCATGCAGTCTGATCCTTATGGGCATCTGGAGTTCTGTGATGTCAACTGTCATCAGAGTGTGAAAATTTTGACACATTTTCTGTGGAGAGTTGTCATCATTTTATTGAGAAACTGAAGGCATTCTCCATATTTGGAAACACTTTATCACTCAAAGTTTGTGTTTTTTCTGCCCAAAATGGGAATGGGCTGGAGTTATGAACTTATAATCATGGAATTGACTCGATCATCAGATTATAAGTTCATTCCATACCGGACCAGACCGGAATAGGGTTATGTACATTCTCATTATGAGAAAGGGTCATTCGAGTGCATGTAAATAGATACTATGTTTACGGATCTAAACAATCTTGTTTTTTTTTTTTTAACATGAAGAGATAAAGACGCCATTGCAATTGCCGGAACTATGTGAGACCTATTGCTCATGCTCGCCTTGCATGGGTCAACCAACAGTAGAAGTACCCAAGGAGGTGCTCCTGGTCTAGTCAATCTTGCTTATTCCGGTATTTCCCTTACTAATAGGGGGCTTCTGTGCTGAAAACATAGAAAAAATGAATACAAGAGACAAGGATGCTAAATGGATGAAGCGGTGACATGGAGCTTCATAGGATTAGTTTTTTAGTAGCTTGTGATTTAAACTAGCAAGAAGATACACACCATTGATATGAAGTAGTTTACCATGGATGGAATTGGAGATGTTTGGAAGCTAATGCTTGGCATGATAGAAAAATTACCTACTATGTATAATTTGTTTATTGCTGTTGTCTTCGTTGTATATGCAATGAACATGTAACCTGGGCCATCTTTTTTTGTTTGTTTGTTTGGTTGCGCAGGGCAAGTGTTGTTATGGAGAATAGTGTATCAACATTAGGTCACCTAACTGACCTCATCATGGCCTCTGATATTTAAATGGGAATTTCTTGACTTAAATTACCGAGGCATGGGTACTCAGCCTGGAAATTTAGATGGCTATGTTAGAAATCGCACTATAATGTAACCAAGAGTAATTTGAACAAAGAAAATTGTTCCATTCTTTTTCTCTTCCTGTTTAAATACTAAGTAAACCTGTTCTGCCAGGTTTCTTGAAGAATAATAATTAGATTAGGTTTATCCATTTGTTTCTCTTTCTTGTTTAGATACTAAGTAAATATGTTCTGCTAGGTTTCCTGAAGAGTAATAATTAGATTAGATTTATCCATCCGCCTTTAACAGAACTGGTACAGAGTATCAACTTTTTTTTTGTAAGTTGGACGTGTTTGCTAATTTGTGCCAGTGGATTTTGTACAGGGTGGTATAAATGCAGCCTTAGGAAATATGAGTGAAGATGATTGGAGATGGCATATGTATGATACAGTCAAAGGAAGTGATTGGCTAGGTGAGTTACTTTTTCAAGCCATACTGCTTTACTATTGAAATTTGGTGTACCCTTACCTGATTTGTTCAGCAAAATTGTTTTTTTTTTCTGTGTTTGAGTTACTGTGATAAGCTCTATCTTTGATAAGCTTCTTTCCAATCCTGGCTAAGGGAGTTCAGAAACGTTTTCTGTATTTCTTGTTTGTTAGTCTTCTAAAATGCAATTTGTTTGTTTCATCAGGTGATCAAGATGCTATTCAATATATGTGCAGAGAGGCCCCAAAAGCAGTCATAGAACTCGAAAATTATGGGTTGCCATTTTCTAGGACCGAAGAAGGGAAAATATATCAACGCGCATTTGGTGGTCAAAGCTTGGACTTTGGAAAAGGTTGACTGACTCAAATCTGTTTTTTCTTGTCATGTTTACAAATTATCTGAATGGTTTTCTGAAATTTACCACCTTCTGTGTTCCAATAGGTGGACAGGCATATCGTTGTGCCTGTGCTGCCGATCGAACTGGCCATGCTCTGCTGCACACACTTTATGGTCAGGCAATGAAACATAATACCCAGTTTTTTGTGGAATACTTTGCGTTGGATCTTATCATGGATAGTAGTGGTAAGTTACTGCATAAATGATACATGTTATCTCTTCGCTTACTAATATTAAGTATGTATTGTCATGGGCAGTTTATTTTCCACTGATATAAATTTAACATGTTTTTCACTTGATCTCGAGCTATGTTAATCCTTAAGTGCGAACTGCAAACCACTTGGCAACACATGAACCTCAACCTCATCGGTATCCTTCTCGCCAATAGGCCAAGAAAAAGCCCAACTAGCTTGATTCTTTGATCTGCTTAGGGGACCACCAACAACCGAGAGGCTCAGGATTCCAAGACTCGAGTCATCAAAGTTCAATTTCAGAAAATCAGGGGGAGCCCATCTAGGGATCGGGATGCTCTTCTCTAGGCATGTCCAAACTCCAATCTGATCTCTTTTGTTCTGAATGAATTAAATATATAACCCGGTGTTTAAAAATGCGGATGCGGCACGAAACGCGGCCGAAGAAAAATCCTGGTTGACTCGGCACGACACGGTCGAGTGCTTGGTTGACATGGCTGAGTACTCGGCTGATATGATCATAATTCGGGAGAGTCGAAGGAGTTTTTATTGACTCTGTACGGCAAAACGCGGAACGCGGATGCGACGCAATGCGGAACGCGGCCAAGGTAAAAGGGAGTCGACTCGGGGGAGTCGACGCGGACGCAGGGGAGTTTTAAAACTATGATCATAACCACAACGTGGGGCTCATCATCACAACTACAATGCAAACATAAGAACCTTGATAAACACTAGGTAAGAGCATCCTTAAAAAATATTTCTCATTGGATTGGATCTGCATCGACTCATCCAACACCCCCTCTATTGTGCAGGACAGATTTAACTCACAAGCCACTCATCGCAAGATCCAATAAAAAAATAAGAGAACAAATCTGAATTTTAAAGAAAACCCTTTATTTGACAAAATCTCTCGAAAAAGGTTGTTCCCTTAAAAAATCACAGTGGGCATATCTCAACTGCTTAACCTTCAAACCTCTAGGATAGGAGAGGAGTTGTAGTACTCAAGGTTTTAAATATCGAGACCGAAATCGAAATCGGGTATACCCAAAATGCTACAAAATTTCGATCGAAATTTAGAAATTTCGGTCGAAATTTAAGGATTCTTCCTGAAATTACCAAGTTAGGTTACGGAAGAGAAAGAGAGAGTGAGAGAGAGGAAGGGTCGATTTCATTTTAGTTTGGTTTTAGGGTTTTGAAATTATCTTTTCCTGTATTTTCTATATATATATATATATATATATATATATACAGAGAGAGAGAGAGAGAGAGAGAGAGAGAGAGAGGGTTTTGAAATTATCTTTTCCTGTATTTTCTATCGTGTGTGTGTGTGTGTGAGAGAGAGAGAGAGAGAGAGAGAGAGAGAGATTTAAGGAAGGGTAATGATATTTTCCCCCCTTCAACAGATAAAACCCCCCTTCAACCATTCAACGTTATCCCTTAACTTTCAAATGCAAGGAAAAACGTTAAAGGGGGTGAATTTGTCCTCAAGCAGTGAACATTTCTCCCGGAAAACGTTGAAGGGAGGGGTTTTCCCGAAATTTTGTATGAGATAAAATATTACTTTAACTGATTTCGTAGGATTTCTCCCGAAATTTCGAGATTTCTGAAATTTTGGTTTCGGTTCGGACCGAAATGCATTACCTCCACAAATCGTGGGGTCGGGATGATCCTATGGAGCTGATTTTTTGGGCACACCCTATCTATGTGAGGGCCCATCAAATGAATGCTTTGGATCACCCAAAAATGTGGCCCCCACTGTATTTTAAGCTAGTGTGTAGATAACTTATCTACACTTGTGTATAGAAACCGTTTTCTTATATATATATATATATATATATATATATATATATATATATATATATATATATAGAGAGAGAGAGAGAGAGAGAGAGAGAGCATGCATATTTGCTGCGCTCGAGCGCAGCTAAGCTTAGCTGCGCTAGAGCACAGAAACAGCGTGGGCCACATTTTGGGTGGGATCCAAAGCATTCATTTGATGGGCCCTTTCATTGGTAAGGTGTCCACCAAAAATCAGCTCCATTGGATCACCTTAGGGTGTCCATTTGTGGGGCCAAAAATGGACAGATTTGTGAAGAAACAATATCTGTCCATTTTTGGCCCCACAAATGGCCACCCACTGGTGATCCAATGGAGCTGATTTTTGGTAGGCCCCCCATCCATGATGGGGCCTTCCAAATGAATGCTTAGGATCACCACCCCCCCCCCCCCCCCCAATGGCCCCAAAACCCTATTTCTGTGCTTGAGCTCAGCTAGCCTAGTTGCGCTCAAGCGCAACAACCCTTTT
This sequence comes from Tasmannia lanceolata, assembly GCF_043159265.1. Taxonomy (NCBI): domain Eukaryota; kingdom Viridiplantae; phylum Streptophyta; class Magnoliopsida; order Canellales; family Winteraceae; genus Tasmannia; species Tasmannia lanceolata. The sequence continues at coordinate 14,042,251 of NW_027518681.1, forward strand.
CTATATATATGAGAAAAGTGTTTCCGCACACTTGTGCGCAGGGAGCTCCCTGCGCACAAGTTGCTTAAAAAGCCCCCGATTGGTCGCTTTTTGTGGACCCTGCAGAGGTGGACCCACCATACGAACCAATCGGTGGCTTTTTAAGCCACTTGTGCGCAGGGAGCTCCCTGTGCACGTGCGCAGAAACACCTCTCTCTCTCTCTCTCATATATATATATATATATATATATATATATATATATATATATATATATATATATATATATATATATATCCACTGAACTGGATTTGTTGCGACACTGAAATCCTTTCTTTTCTTTTATTTCCATATCGCTTTATCAGAAAGGGGCTTCCTATCTATTAATCAGTATTTTGGTAATATCAAAAGTTTGTGGCAAAAGATGATTGTCTCATTATTTGTGCCTCAGGTACTTGCCAAGGTGTGATTGCACTTAATATGGAGGATGGGACACTTCATCGGTTCCATGCTGCTTCAACAATTTTGGCCACTGGGGTATCTTTGCAATTGAAGTGTTCATTGTCCAATTTTAGTGATTGAATGACGGTCATAACTTCTAAAACTGACCTCAATTTGAATTTGTTTAAGGGTTATGGTAGAGCTTACTTCTCTGCCACCTCGGCTCATACGTGCACTGGAGATGGCAATGCTATGGTTGCACGTGCAGGAATACCTCTTCAGGTAAGTATCTTGGAGTCATTGAGCTGGAAGATTGATGTAGGACGATCTATGGAGGAGGCTCGTCATCTAATAATTGGGAGATGTTGCACATTTGGACCATATCATACTTAATTCCTACTACACCTGGTCGATTTATATTCTTGCAGGATCTTGAGTTTGTGCAGTTTCATCCTACGGGTATATATGGTGCCGGGTGTCTCATTACTGAAGGTTGCCGTTTATTTCAATTTTTGAAGTTCATTAGCTTCTTGTTATATTGAAAACATGAAATAAATGGATGCTGTTTTGTGTATTCTTTCTTTATTCTCTAAAGTATTTGTGAACTCAATAATCATATTTTCGAATCCCATGATGGTTTGAATGTAATATGCCCTTTCTGTGCAATTGGTAGGGTCTCGAGGTGAAGGTGGTATTCTTAGGAACAGTGAAGGTGAACGATTTATGGAACGTTATGCCCCAACTGCCAAGGATCTAGCATCAAGAGATGTTGTTTCAAGATCTATGACTATGGAAATTCGCGAAGGTCGCGGAGTAGGTATGTGCTCATAATAATCAGGACTTATTTTTATCCTGGCAGGCACTGTCACTGTAGGCATATTATTTGTAGATGTCAGATAAAAATTGGTCATGATTACTGGTTTTATTCAGTTGGAAGGTAGTAGATTTATAGTGTTTATGTCAAATCCTTGATTCGACCGGTGGGAATGATTGGATCCAGTTGGCACTCTCATGTTTTGTATCTTTCATAGTTTAAAGAAGACACATCTCTTAAGTTTTGCTGTATGGGCACACTTTTCTTGTCATTTCTTTCACCATCTAGTGTCTGATCTTTGATTTGCTACAGGACCTCTGAAGGACCACATATATCTGCACCTGAATCACTTGCCTCCTGACGTACTTAAGGAGAGACTTCCTGGAATCTCTGAAACTGCTGCCATTTTTGCTGGTGTAGATGTTACCAAGGAGCCCATCCCTGTTTTACCTACAGTTCACTATAATATGGGTGGCATCCCTACCAATTACCATGGAGAAGTAACAATGAAATGGCTTGCAACCTGATGCTGACATTTTCTAGCTGTTATTTTTAATCTATTTTTTTCTAATTTCAATTTCATTTATCCATTTTGGCATCTCAGGTAGTTGATATCAAAGGTGATGATCCAGATGTTGTAATTCCTGGATTGATGGCTGCTGGGGAAGCAGCTTGTGCATCAGTTCATGGGGCCAACCGGCTTGGTGCAAATTCCCTTCTTGACATAGTTGTTTTTGGCCGAGCTTGTGCCAACAGGGTTGCAGAGATCAACAGTCCAGGTAGGTTCCCATATCTTTCGCTTAGATTTCAATAAACCTTTTAGTGTCTAGTGCATATCCTAAATTAGATAATATTCCTCTACTCGTTATCTTGTAGGAGCAAAACAAAAACCTCTGGAGACTGATGCAGGGGAGAAGACCATTGCATGGCTGGATAAATTAAGGAACTCAAATGGTTCATTGCCGACTTTCAAAATCCGTCTCAATATGCAGCGAGTGATGCAAAATAATGCGGCTGTATTTAGGACTCAGGAAACATTGGAAGAAGGTGCTCAATAGAAACTCACCGTCTCCTCATTATGTTGCATGCAACACACCAAAAAGAAAAAGAATAAGACGACAACTAATGTTCCCCAGATTTCTTTTGTTCCTTTTGATCCCCTTATTTGGCAGGCTTTTTGAACACTTCCTTTCTTTATCAAGTAAATCTTTTATTGGGTGGAAGCAATTTTCTTGTAATGAGTAGGACTATTGTCCTCTCTTTTTTTAATTGACTGTCCTCGTTATTGCATTATCTTTGTTTTTTCTACTCACTATAACTTGTTGCCTTGTAGGCTGTGAATTAATTGACAAAGCATGGGAGAGCTTTCATGATGTTAAGCTTTCTGACCGCAGTTTGATATGGTAAATTTCTTTTAATATAATTGGTGATGGTAAATGATAATACGAATCAGCAGGTATTTGAATTTTAACATTTGGTGGCAGGAACTCTGATTTGATAGAGACTCTAGAACTTGAAAACCTTTTGATAAATGAATGTATAACTATGCACTCTGCGGAGGCTAGGAAGGAGAGCAGAGGAGCACATGCCCGTGAAGATTTTACGGTCAGATCTAGCGTCTACCCAAATTTCTCTACTCGCTTTCATTTTCTAAATTGTAAATGCCACATTTTCTGTTTGCAGAAAAGGGATGATGAGAACTGGATGAAGCACACGATGGGGTTAGTCTCTCTCTCTCTCTCTCTCTCTCTCTCTCTCTGCAGTTTGCAACTGCTTCTTTATTAAGGAAGATGGGTCTAGATTAATGGGTGGGGGCTTGGGTTATTTATGGGATGAGGATATGTGAATGTTCACTATGGTGCCAAGGGTCTCCTATGGTTTTATTTGGCGGTTTCTTTAGAGGACTGAATGTTTAAAGTCATAGGGGATGAAATTCTAAAGAATTCTATGTTTTATTGGATCTAGGGGGATAAGTTTGCTTTAAGAACTTGGGCACATATGCCATTCAAAAAACGGAACTTGGGCATCTATCTTTATAGGTTTTAATTTATCTTCTGGTGAACACTTTGTAGCTACAAGTTTGAATTAGCTGGCCGTTGTCCAGTTTTTTTATAATCTCATATGCTCATACATTGTTTAAACGAGGAAAACACGCATAGCAACTGTTTCTCCTTTCATATCCTCCGAGGCGAGAATGAAGTGGCTTATATTGTCGTTGAGGGTGATGTAAGGAGTTTTAGGTCGTTGGGCAATCTCTGCTCGCTATATAACTCTGTGTTTGGTTTTCATTTTCTGTTTTATATAGCTTCTTTCACCATTTCAAAAGTAGTATACACATAGCGATTGCTTTTCTTCTAAGTCCTTGTACTTCTTTTTTACCATCTTTGAGTGGAATTGGTATTTCTTTTGTTCCATAGGTACTGGGAAAATGAGAAGGTTCGACTTGCATACAGGCCTGTTCACATGAACACATTGGACGATGAAATTGAGTCATTCCCACCAAAAGCACGTGTTTATTGAAACCCTTGCTCATTTAGCATGAGCAAGAATCTGGGAGGTTAAACTGCCTACAAGTTACAAGAAGGTTCCAATAAAGTAATGACAGTGTATGATGAATATATTTTTCATCTCAAATAATATGTGGGCTTTGCATTTACCTGTTAAATAAGTTGTTTCTAACTCTTGTGAACTTACACCATCGGTTTTATTCATTGTATTTTCCGGAAATTATAGACAACTTGTATTTGATGGATACATATACATATTTAAGCTTAGAGCATTTTCACTGATACTGGAAGGAGAACAATTTATTCCTGATACAGAAGACCATATACATCAAAATCTTCATAACTGTCACACTTACGAGAATGGTAGTATACATGACATAATTTACTTGACCAGTCGTCCAATATAAATCAGAGGAAATCTTTGCTTTCCTATTTCCCCGTAATGTAATCTCTCAAGCACCAGAGTATGAAACACTGATTATGTCGATGTGGTGGAACGGAAACAAACGCTACCTTCACGAGCTTACAGCTTTGTTATACTTGCTCTGTCCACACTTAACTGTAAAAGATCCCCAGTAATCTCGTCGATAAGCCTATTCAGCACATGCTTCTCCAATTCCCTGATGACTTCATCTTTTTCAACATGTCCAAACATTGTGCACTTCCATCCAAAATCCCACATACAGTTCACATCTGGGTTCCTGTTCTCGATGTCTCTCTTGAGCATTTCATGCAGGCTACCTGCAGCATCATAATCACCCCCCTTGCCCTCTCCAAATAATTTTAGATGATTGAGGTCTTCATTCAATTCTTTAATCAAATCATCCAAGCATTTCACCTTCACAGACACAATTGGTAATTTCCTGGAAGGATGGAAATTGAACTCCTCTCTTCTGCCTTTTCTTTTCATTATTTCATATCCACAGTCTAGCAGTGGCTTGCTGTCTTTATCTTGCCATTTATGACAACTGGCATGTAAGATGCCAACGGGAATCTGAAGTTTGAAAAGTGCCTCTGCCGCATTAAGGAAATATTGACTTTTTATCAGTATCTGCTTAAGATGGTTCTCATCCTCAAGCAACCCTTGCTTCTCAGAGTTGGAAATTTCTAGATTAGGCTGTTGTAAAAAGTTGGAGTTATTGATCCCGCCATTGTCAGTTGTTCCTGTAATGTGTAAACATTAGATCACCGTTAGTTGTCTCCTTTATTCTTGTCTTTATTTCCAATGTTGTAGAAATGTTGTAAAACCTCAAGAGGCTCAAGTCAGCTTGGGCAACTTGTGGTTGACTTAGTGCACCTCCCCCTCCCCCCTTTACAAAAGTATCAGGTGAGTTTTCCCGAAGTCTTTTGACTTTTAACCAAGTTTTCCAAGGTATGAGTGGATTCTTTGAGTTAGTGAAGCTTCACCCAATTTTTCAAGTCTTTTGAGTTGTGAGAAACCGAATTGTAGGGAAAAATAGAATTTGGCTTTGAGCGAGTTGGGTTCTCAGGTTACTTTTGAGTTGATCCGGCAAGTTTCAAAACTGCCATTATAGGTTATTAAAAGTATTGCTATTACACTTTCTATTATATTTTTATTGTATTTTTGACCTCGGAATGGCAGACACAGATATGTTCATGCACTTGTAGATATGCGATGCAGGTAAGATATCAGAAACGAATGATTTTAGTTACCTTTAGGTTGTTTTGCTCTAGAGTCGGTGGTCTTTACTGCTTGCACATCGTGAAAAGAAATTTCTGAGAGCTGCAGAGCAGCTGAGTCTTTGCTGGTTATGTCAGGGCTCTGCATATCAGAAAAGGAAGCTTAGAAACAAATTGCCAATTGTATCAGTAAATCTATAATGATAAAGAGACTTAGCCATATGCTACTGCTTAATTTTCATGATCTAGCACAATTGAGTTGCTGAAATATAATAAAACTGGAGATACTGCTTAATTTTCATGATCTAATATCATTGGTTGGGTGAGATTATGAAAAAAAATTGACTTTTATGTCATCTTGCTTGTTTTGTAGAGATTATATAGTAGCTGGTTGTTTTCTTATGTAAGGGTACTGCCATCACTTTTTAAAAAAGAAAGGAGTAGAATTGGGGTGCTTTCATAAACAAACAAGGTGTATCTGTATATAAGGGAAGATAAACTTACACTGGTATTTTCTGCTACTGTCTGGTCTGTTTCTGTTAGCCTTTCACCTTCATCTTTTACAGGATCATGTGAAGGGGATGTAGTGGTCGCTTTGTGCTGAGAATGTTGCACCAAATCGTGGGGTCGGATGCTTACTTTTGCTTCTTTTGTCTTATTGATTCTCTCAATCCCTATCTGTTTAAGTTCGTTTAGCTGCCTCAATGGATGGACCATGGCACTTGGGGATCCAACTTTTATGTTCCTTGTCTCCTCTGTCTTTCCATTCTTCTCTCTTTTAAGTACTGCTGCTTGTGTATTTTGTACCTTCTTCTGTGTAGTTGGAATGTGCATAGGATCCATACTCACAATTGATGGACCGGCAGCTGCTGTCTTTTTCACTTCTGTTTTTGTAACAAAGGTTCTTTGTTCCTCCATGCTCCCGTTTATTGATTTCTTGTTTGATTCAAGGCAAGTAGAGCTTTCATATCCTTTAGCTTGCATTGCATTGACAATTTCTCTCCTCTTATTGGTCATGGCTGTCTGGTTCTTATGTCTCAACTCCATTTCTGGTTTTGCTTGAGGGCCATGTTTCAGTGAATTCTTCAGCACGGCATCACTTTGCCTTGGATCTTTTCTTTGTAACTTGACTTTTGGATTCTGTTCTGCTTCTTGCATTGCATCTTGAGATTTGCGAAAGTTATGAGGCTGCTGGGATTCATTGTTATATATGGACACTTGTTGTTTCCTTGTCACTGGAACTCTGTTCTCTACATTTTTCTCTTCTTTTTGGCATAGGCTCCTATTTATTCTTGATTCTTCACTATCCGCAGCTTCTGGGTATTCATACCTACCCAGTACCTTCCTCTGGAAATGAATTTCAACAATTGGCTTCGGGGTATTGCTAGGCATGTTTTTCTTTCCCTTGGGATTTGTATTCTCCCCCCTTCCTTCTGCATCCTGTTTGGCTACTTGAGCTTCCCTTGCTTGGTTCGTACAGCTCATGTTCATCTGTGGAGTAACTTCAAAGGTGGGTTTCTGTGAACCCGTCAAAATTGAATTCATATTTTCCATGCTTCTCAGTTCATTTCTACTTCGGTTTCCTTCACTATGCACTGTCTTAAGGGTGACATTGCTTGTTCCTGTGCTTGTTCTTGCTTGCAACCCCTTCACGTGCTGATCTATACTGGAGATGGGCTTCTCTAAATTTGTTCTCAATAGAACTTCTTTGGTACTATACTGTTCCTTTTGCTTCAAATTTTCATCCTTAACAGTTTTTTTCTTGGAGCCTGGAGCTTTCTGATCTGCATTGTTCTTTGGCTCTGTTTTTGGTGGGAGCTCTTCAAGACCCATTAGTTTTGCAATAACATTTGGAATTCTCCCTTTTAGCTGTTCAGAATCCCGAAAATTCGGCTGCTCAATCTTCCTGTTCTTGGGCACCATGGCTGTCATTGAGTTTGGGGGGCTTGAGAACTTCTCAGAGCCAAATTCCCTTTTCTTAATGCTTGAGAATGCCGCAATGGCTGTGGAGTCCAGATCGCAACTAGCCGATCGCCTGTGGGAAACAAAATCTGGGTTCATCTTAGAGTGCTTATCGGGATTGAGCTGATGGGTGTTCGAGTTTAGTGTGAGCAGTTTTTGCTTTAAGGGGCTGGTTTTTGTGACTACTCTGACATCCTCGGGAGACTTTCTTGAGGACCCATCAAAAGAAAACCTCGGTCTGTCTGATGACATCTGACCCTTCACTTCAACCTTGGATTCATCTTCATCTTCGAGCTCAAGCAATTCAAGTTTCTTTTTTCGAGGACTCACCTTGTATTCCGAAGCCTCTTGCAGATTGACGAGCATTCTTAAAGACTCTTCTAAATCTATGGCCCCTCTCAGCAGCTCCTTGCCGATGTTTATTGAGTATCTATCGCAATTAACTCCCTTAGAGCATGCCTTGAGGATCTGATTTAACTTCTGGGCGCCTTTTGATATCTCCCTAATATGTAGATGAGAAAGTGCAGGAAATTGAACAATTGAAGATCGATGCATATCTGAAATGTGTCTGCTATCCAACTCTCCATAGTTGATTGATTGCCTCCCAAAATGGTGTGAGAAAACCTTAGCGATCCCTTGATTGCTGGAAAATTCAAAATTTCCTAGCCTGCCGCCATTCTCAAGTGCGAATGCGAGAGCCATATGCAAATCAGCTATGTACTCAGACCTTTGGGCTCTTCGGATAGGAACTATATCCTTGGAACTGTATTCTGCAATGCTTGATTTATGGCGTCCAGGATTGATCCTGTTTTCGCGACCGCTCTGCAACATGATAGAATCCAACTGACTGAACTTGATGCTAGAGTTCTACTTCTGTACGCAAGAGAATACAAAGATTACAGATTATCACTCACATTTATGTGGACATTTCTGTCTCTGGATCCATGATAAGGCTGTCTGCTTTCATCTGTTGACAAGAAAATCATAACAAATGCATAGGATTAGTGGGGAATTTGTTGGGCTGGACCTTGGCCTGGATGCAGCCCAAACTTGGGAGTTTGTAAAATTCTAAGCCTAGCAATCAAACCTAGGGGTGCAATGGGCGGTCTAACAGGCTCGCGGGCTTGTAATTGATGTGTGGTCTGGGCCCAGGGTCATAGGTAATATTATTTTTTGACAAAACTAATACCCATATTTGGCCCTCTGTGAACCGTACGGCACTTTGATGTTTCTTTCCCTTAATTTCGTGGTATTTGGTTGAGTAAAAGCGAGGGGTTTAATAAAGACAAAATGCGAGAAGCAAAATATGTTAATAAAGTAACAAAGAAAGTAAAGAGAATGTGTGGAAAATGAAGATGAAGGTGTAGGAAGCCTTGTTGGAAGATAACGAGAAGCCGGTAGAAAGAGATGGTTAAGAGTTGATGCAAGTGCTTCATGAACATGAAGAGGGTAGAAGTTTAATTTGATACTTGAAATGAATCTGTATGTTTTGAAGAACTAAAAACAAAACAGTTTTCACAGTTTTCTATGAAAAAAATAGTCACCTAAACTGGAAGTGGGATGGAAGTTGGCTTTTGTTAAATTTGAAAAGCATGAAGAATTCAGCTTCCAAACCGAGCTTTCGACCAAACTAGGGAGCTTCCAGTGACTAGAGTTTTTATTAGTTTGTACAACTTATAATAAATCATAAATTTTTATTGAATGGATAATAAATTATAAATTATTTTATGAAAAACGATGGAACTGACCAAAATAAGAAGATGAAGATCCCTACTGTCTCGTGAATAATTGGTTTGTTCAAAAGTAGAAAATATGTGGAATCAAGACAAGAAAATATATGCAGTTGATGCTCTTATATTTTGTATTCCCGGTGGCATCTTTTTATATAAAATATTATAGCAAATTAAGTATTAGAAGATAACTCTATCGCCCGATTTTTCTTGCAATCTCACTGCCCCTTTATCACCATCCCTTAAATTTCATATCTCTTTTAGCATCTAATGTTGAGAGAGAGAGAGAGAGGTCTTACACTTCTTGTCTTTTGGGATAGATAAGTGTGCAGTCTTACACTCTTTTGGTTAAAAACTTAATAAAAACACACTCCAATCCTATCAGGTATGAAATGCAATTAGGATCTGTGTTTTGACGCCAAGTTTCTCTTCTATTTTGTTTTTTCTCTTCTTCTCCTGTGGTGTACTTATTGTAAAAGTGTATAGATACTTTGAACAACATTTTCTAAGAAGGTACTCTCTTATATCCTATATAACTTTTGTTTTCTATGCTTTCTTTATTAAGTATTAGAAACAAGAGATTCCAAATTACTAGGAACAAAAGTCGGATCCTGGTCTAGAAATAGGATATAAGAGATTATAAATTTATGGAGCATTAATTATGAGAGCCTCAACTGTAGTTTGTTATGAGAATGGCATTGAACATGATAATTAAAGTTCCCCATGCCAAATATTAGGTGGGTTTTTTATAGACAGTTCCAGCCTTGGTCCATTGGTGTGGTTGGGATTCAGTTATCAGTTTTGGCATCCCCTAGCAATAAAATCAGATACAGGAAAGAAAGGAGCTTACCGGAATGAGTCCGACCCATGGCTAATTGTTCCTTCCGCATGCGGAGGTCGTCTAACAATTTCTGTGCAAAATCAGATTTCTTAGCCATGTTTGACAAGCTTCAAGAGATCAGGGTTGGGTCTCGGTCTGAAACCACTTTCAGAGTGCAATTTTTTCATCTTGAAGATGCTAGTGAGTTCTTCTCTCTCCCCTTTCCTATGTTTGGGTTTTGTTCTTCCATACGGAAAAAACAGTTGCTTCGTCTCTAGTTGCAAATGCTAAGGAAATGTCTTTCTTTGGTTGCTTTGGGGATTTTGTTTTTACAGATAAGTAAGAGCAGTTGGCATGGTGTTTTCAGTGTGGAGGTGAGGTGGGCAGTCTCGTTCAGGGAATGAAATAAGTGGGGAGAATTTAGGAAGTTTGACGTGAACGTTAGTTCTTGTGTCAGTGTTCCATAATAAATTCCATGACTTCCATTCCAATCCAAGCAAGGCTCCTTGTTTTCCAAAGCCTTCTCTTCCAAGCCTTTCTCTGTACATGAAGTTTCCATTCCAGTTATTCAACAGATCTATGATTAATAAATCTCTCTCTCTCTCTCTCTCTCTCTCTCTCTCTCTCTCTCTCTCTCTCTCTCTCTCTCTCTAAGTTGGGCACAAAAACACCATACTATGTGATAATGTGAACATCATTCAAGCAAAAAATGTGTCTTTATGAGGTAAACACAGAGACTAAAGCTTGAGAGATTAAATTTACGAGTTCACTGCGCAAACAATAATTTCAATAATCCACCCTGGGACACAAAGCATACATGTGTGATCAAGACCATTGATTTGGTAGATCCCCCATGAGTCGACCTACGTGATCTTAGTCCCATGCCCACATGTACGTCTCATTTGTAAGATCAGCGTCAACCTAAAACAGCGGTTTAACTTCTAAAAGTGGGCTCCTAACGATGTTTTATTTGATCATGGTTGTAGGATCATCCAATTATAGACATTTATGAGGCATAGAGCCTCTTTTCTTTGTTTCCTCTTTCCTTGTGTGGTGTTGCATGCACATGTGTGACCTACATCTTGGAGTTATTCAGTGTAAGATACTTACATGTTTTATTCTTCTTTTTTACATATTTAATTCTACTTATTTTAGGTGATTTTGTTGCTATCGGTAGGCTATTTGCATACATCTAAACGCCATTAGGCGGATATGCAGCTATTTTTAAGAAAAGGCACACATGAAGGGGTGGAAATATCATTTTCCACTATTATATGGTTGTTTGTTATGTGAGGCATTTGATAGCTATAATGAAATGTATATTTATAAATTATTCAATAGCTATAAAAAACTACCATTTACAAGATATTTAATATTTATGAAGAAATTTACAATAACAAAGTATTTAATAGCTAAAAGGGAGATTTACATTTTACGAGGTTTTAAATAATCCTCGGGGGTCCACTTAAGTTTTCCTATCACATATGCTATGGAGATTGTGTGCGAGCGCGTGTGGATTTGCTAGGGATCATTGCAGCCACCATTTCAGAGGCCGGTTGTTGCATGAGAGAGCAGCCACCTCAGATGAATTAAATGAATAAGACAAAATATGTTGAAAAGTGAGCCTATGTGGTTGCTCTCTCATGCAACAGCCGGCCCTTGAAATGCCATCTGCGATGGTCCCTAGCAAATCCTATATATCTATCTATATATCTACTAAAATAAGCTGAGAGGAAAAAGCCCAAGCTTTTTCAAATTTTTTGAAAATTCGGTGGAATTGACACCTCACTTTTTTTAAACTTTTGCTAACAAAGGCACCCATTCAACCCACATATTTTCAATCCTACCCCTCCTTTATACTTTTTAACAAAAGCACCCATTCAACCCACATATTTTCAATCATACCTCCTTTATGCTTTTTAACAAAGGCACTACCAACCCCAGGCTGGACTGGTAGCCACCTTCTAATTAAGCTGGGTGGTCGCATGTGCAAAGTGTTGGACGTTTCCTAAGTTTGAAGTTTCAAAACTCATAGTTTCCTCTTTGTTGGGAATTCTAGAACATAGGTTTCTAAGTTCTAGAGTTGCTAAAATTGGTGTGGCTTTGCATTCTAATCCACCTTTCTTCAATATAAGGTAACCCTTTGGTTTCGGAAATGTTTTGGAAGGCAACTTTGCAAAATTACACTTGCTAACTTATGCCTAAAGGATTCAAACGAATTTAGGCAATAAAGGAAAGTCCTATGGGAGCATTTTGCCTACAAAAGAGACCATTGGTCCCTCTTCCTATTACCATACACGTTGAGAGCTTGCCGAGAGGATGAGAGTTTGTTGAAATGAGGTTACCGAGTGGTGTGTGAAGGAAAAGAAGAACGGAAGGGTGTTTTTGCGACTTCGCTGTGCTCGGAAAAGGACGGAAGGATTATTGGAATACAAGCTTCTAAGTGGTGGCCATGGTGAAAGGTACATCAAACCCATCTCGTTCAATTCAAGTTTTTCTTTGATTTTTCATTGCCAAAGATCCAGAGGGATCATTAAGTAATGTTTTAGAATAACACAAAGAGCACTTTAGTTTCATATTTACATGTTATCATGCTTTGTGCCATCCATAGCATGTTTAAGTTCCATTAATATCATGTCCTAGCTAGATCATATATTCTAGAGGGTAAGAATTAAACATGTAATATTTGACTTGAGTTATGATTTAGAAGTAGAGACTGACTTCAGCCGAGTGGCATTGGTGGCAAACTCATTCTATACCAAATCTCGGTTTATAACATATGCCAGGCGTTACAGAGTTATAATTGAGGTACTGAGTCCTTTAATCAAGGTAAAAATTCAATTAATTTCCATCCCCAAGTTGGAAGATCTAGGAGTGAATTCCTACACCATGCTTTTTAGTGTGTACTATAGATACGAGGCTGACTGTGATTGATCTAAGCTAGTTATATTGCAGACCTCACCTTAGATGGTTTAATTCCCAAAAGTAAGTCATAGTTGGTGATCCTAGCTGCATCTATACGTTTAAAAGTAGCTGAAGTGATAAACACGTGTGTTGTGCTTAATGAAATAAAAAGAAAGAAATTTGTTCCTCCAACGCTCAGTGTCATATCAAGCGCCAGTATAAAGGGGTCCTCCACACAAATTATATGTGAAAATGCACACTAGTGAATGTATTGCAATTGGATGGTAGGTAGTCTGCCTTAATCACATTCTTGGAGGCAATTCGAACCTATCTTCCTATCTACCTCACAGTGGTTGACACAGTGCCCAAATACAATCCTAAATTTTCTGTCAAGTGCGATTTTGTCTCATGGAATATCGCTTGTTTGGATTGTAGGAAATTTTCTCTCGTCGAATATCCCTGTTTGGATTGCAGGAATTTTCCAGAATTTCCTGCTTTTCCATTGTCAGATTTCTCGTGAACGAGAAGTAACTCGTACCACCATCCATCAAATTATATTTAGAGGGACCTTCGATCTATAAGTAATAACGATACCATTCCCACTTCTCTTAAAAATGTTCTAGGAGACTTTTTTTGTGCCAAGCAATGCTATATCGACCAGTTCCTACGCATTATTATGGTTGGTGCAAAGAGTAAGGTCACTTCTCATAACTTGTCCATAGCATTTCTTGGCACAATAAAGCACCTCAATACAAGTTAGCCTTTATCTCGACACTTGGCCCATTAGCAACGTTAGAGCAAGCAGACATACCCCACAGGAGCAGACAAGGTCAATCATTTACTGCGAATGTTAAAGCTTATGGTATTTGGTCTAAATTCTCTCATACGCCCAAATAAATTCTCTCTTTCATTATCACTCTGACTAAACATTACACTTATTTTTCCTTTTCTTTTCATTCAAAGCCTAATGCCTCAAAATCTTTGCTGTTATGATGGTATGTTGAAAGTTCGATTCTACCATTGATGATACCATTTTTGAATAAAAGGCAGTAAAACAACGGCTGCATCATTTTTCACTAAATCAACGTGCATTGTTACAATGTTCTATCATGCTCCTTGGCTGCCACACCATTTTAATACTTCCTCTTTTTTTTTTTTTCATATCTTACCCAATTTTTTGATCGATCTTCATCGAGTTAAATGCAAATCACGGGGTTTTCTAGTGTTGGAAATTAAAGCTTCTTCTTACTCTTGCCTGCTACCCAAGAGGCATTAATTCTTCTCTATGTGGATGGCCCCCTCCTGCAGTTTGGGTACAAGCCTATTTATGTTTTGGTCCAACAAATGAAAGGCTTGGATCATCCTATGAAGTGGCCCCACTGTACTTTTTGAAAATTAGGAGCATATGTACTTAGAGGACACCATATAAAACCTCCTTGCACAAAACAGTACTAATTTATTGAACAGATAGTTTGAGTTATGCTAATTCATGTAGCAGGGTTCAATCACCATTGAAAGCATTAAAAGAAGTTTATGAATGTTTGTGATACGTGATTAGTGAACTGCTAAATTTTATTTCAGCAAGAAAGTGAGTTTGTTGGAGAGCTCTTGTTTGAAGCTTTCAAGCTATCAATTGTTGACTGCTCAACAACTAATTTTAAATCAAAATATAAAAATGTAAATTAAATACAATTATGGCCTCTTAAGATAGCGCTAAAAGTTATTTGCATATAATCTTATACGCAAATGGTTTTGAACCTAACTATTATTATTTGCAAATGATAGACTAGAGAGTTTTAAAATTAATATAAGAGGAATGCTAGACTGAAGGGAGCCCTTGCACAAATGTAAAAGTCAACGAATGTTTAACGCGCATGTGCAGCCAATTGGAGAGCCCTCTCGTCTCATTTTTCCAAGGGCTCCCTTCTTTCTAGCATTCCTCATAATATAATTAACAGCTTCCAAAGGGGTTTTAATGCCTCATTTACAAATAAGATGAAGCCAAAATAATCTTATATGCAAATAAAAACCACTTTTGGTGGCATCCAAAGAGACCTAATGTCTCCTTTATAAACCGGAGATTAAATCAAAATAATCTTATTGGCAAACAAATGGATTAATCACCATCCTATTTGGATTCTATTCTGATTCTCTTATATATGTAATGGAAAAAGTTAAAATTAAGATTTAATTCAAAAGATTCCAATAAAAATTTCAGTCCGACCGGAGCTAAATCAGAATACCACCTCCTTGAGCGGGAAACTGATTTTGGCATTTCCCCCTTTAATTTTGCCCCCGTTGATTCTGTTCATTTAATCTCAGAATAGTACACCGATCCCAGAGCCTGATTCCGGCAATCCTAACACATAAAGCGTATTTTCGTACCTTGACTCCCACCGTTTGGATCTAAAGATGCTCCCTTGGATTTTATGGCTATGTTTACATTCCAAAATAATTTTGAACTCTCGGATACGGATCCAATGGATATGGTTCGTAACCAATTATTGTGCTTAGATCCTATCCATTCTCATCCATTGGATCTATTATACCCCTAATCTTCCAAAATAATTCATGTTTCCCAATAAAATCGTTTAAAAATAAAAGGACGGATTTACCGATTGGAATAAAGGTGTGTAAGCATTAATTTCCTTGGAGAATATATTTTTATTATTTTTCTATTTATTTTTAGAGGAACGATAGATACATGGGAGCCCTTGCATAAAGAGCTGCAAAAGGGCTCTTGATTGGATCCACATCATCAAATGTAACTGATTTTGCTTTTTCAATTGATTTTAAAATGTAACTGAAAATGACGTGGATCCAATGAAGGGCCCTTTTCCAGCTCTTTATGCAAAGGGCTCCCTTGTATCTATCATTGCTCTTATTTTTAAGTGACCGAGTTACACTTTTAAATAACATGGATCTTTAGGAGAATAAAGAGACAAAGCACAACTTATTGTGGGAAAGAACTACCCGTAGTCTTCCTTTTCTATGCACATGGTAGATAAAACCATAGAGATACATTAGAAGATTTTTCTCCCCAGAACAATTACAAGAACAAAACTCAGTTTGGTTGCACAATATCTTGACTTTTGTAGGGTTTTATGTTGGTTTTGTTGCCCACATCAGCAAAAACCTTTGTTGATTGTATGTAGAGTTTCAAAGTACCCCAAAACTACTTGGATTATCTTCTCCTTGTATGCCTACGTGACATCAGTATGCTACTAGCCAAATTCCAAGCAAAAAAACACAATCTTGTGATATGATTGATGCTCTTTCTCTCGTCTAGTCCGATGGATGCTATAGCACCGACCTATTCCGCCTATCACTTATGAAATTTGTTTAATGACTTTCGTGAATCAAAAGACGATCGAATGGATGGAGATCGTCATCCCCGTTGTGAACTCTTGACTGGCAACCACTAATGCATAGGCGAGTAGCTTTGTTGCCGGTTAAAGATGTACCGGCTTCTTCTGTATCTGCCGGCCTATCCGGCCTTCCTCAGTTTTTACTCCCTCCTTCTGATCAAATGAAATCAAGCTTCCCGTATTTGTCTGTGCCTTCTTCTAACGTAAGCAACAACGACTACTCGTGCCATTGAAAGCTGTCCTCGTTTCTATATATTGGTAACGACACCCTCTACCACTGCTCTATGAGGTTGACAACCAAACTCTACTTACCACTACTCTACGAGGTAATAAACTAAGAGGAGGGTATTTGGCTTGTCACCTCCCGGTTGACGACCAAGTTTTGATTCACCCCTACTCTACGAGGTAGCTACGTGCGTGCAAGCAACCAAACTAGAAATGCCTAATTCAAGCTTAATAGGGGCAGCGTGGGTTATCAGTTATTTGTTGACATATAGGGGGAGAGTTTGGTCAATTGCCACGTTAGTCTCACAGCATGAATGAAGCTGCTTTTGTGTAATTGGTATGCAAATTTAAGTAGTGGCATGAAACATTGAAAGTGACAGGGCTCACACTCGTCACCCAATGATAGTGATGTATTTAATTTGAAGCTTAAAAACCTAGACATTGCGTCAGAACTGACGCACCTGAAGATTTTATTTATGTAGATGTTTCATATTAATTAATGATCAACGGCCATTATTAATGTTTATTAACTTTATTTTAATGACGAAAATGCCCTCTTTATGGTCAGAGTGGCTGTCCCTTTATAACCACCGAGTTTTTTGCCATTATAGCTCTTCTTCTTTTGGCCAAAACATGTCTAGTATAGTAAGAGAAAGCGACTGAGGATTGGTGCTATTCTTGTTTTGGCCAGCCGTGATTGAGTTCTCCTGCCCTGTTGTTGCCCCTTGTTTTAATATTAATATTGGCGCTCCTCTCTGGTTGGCTGTAACAATCACGGAAAGAAAGGTATGAACAGCCAATTAGACAAGTTTAAATAAAGAGGTGATCTTATCTCCTGTGTCTATCCATAATCACCGTTTGGTTGGCCCTATTGTGACGGAGAATTTTGCCATTGGTCAATTTTTACAAGGAAAATGGCTATTAGGATCCTTCCCTTGTGTCATTTAAGCTTCTCCAGATAAAAGGTAAACCGTTGGTTTTTGGAGTCCAATGCTGATAAGACCAGGGCCGTCAGTTTCTTAATGATGTTCTACAATATCAATGGTCTTCATTTCACGAATATGTCCCCAATAGGGCCAAGAAATTGCTTTCACGCGTTGATTCTGATAATGTTTTTTTGCTAGGTGTGCGATTGGGGTAGTGTCTGGTTGAGCTTTTGCTAAAAAATGAATTGGAATCAACCCGAACCCCACCCAACCCGATTTTATGGTAAAATCTCAACCTGAATTCCTGAAATTCAACCCCAGTTGCACACTTACTTTCTGCCTAGAAACGTTGCATGGCAAGGGTGTAATATCTCCTTAGAAATATGCTAGCAGTTAAGAGCATAAGTAGGGTCCACCCATTTGACGGCCCAAAATCATTCTCCGTAGACTGTTAACTAGAGGTGCAACTTGTGTCGGGTCGGGTTGGCTTGTGCTTTTGCTAAAATAAAATAAAAAAAGGATTTGGCATCGACGCTTTTGCTAAAAAACTGAATTGGCATCAACCCGAACAGGAACCAATTTGATGGCAAAAGCTCAACCTGAATTCCCAAAAATAGACCAGAGTTGCACCCCCATACTGTTAACTTTTAGATTGACTCGCAAGGCGGTGCCAATTTCCCAAAAATCAACTTGAGCTGTTCCCCTATGGTTCATTTTTAGAGATTGACTAGCAAGACATCTCCTCTTAACGAGAGAAAAAGATCATGTTACAATGGGCACATCCCATCGGGCATCAGGATGGTTGATCTGAGGGTCCATCGCCGGGTGACCCACTGCTACAAGTTTGGTGCAGAACCAACCGTTAAAATCAATAGCAAAACCACACAGATGTTTAGAATACAATCATAAATAGAAAATGATGTGTAATTTGATTGATGATTGAAGATCCTCTGCAGCGTTTGACAGACGATCTTCTACTGCCTATCTGTATGACTTGATCTTTGACGGCAGTTGACAACTGCTAGTATTTCACCCGTTTGTTTGTTTGTTTGTTTGTTTTTTGTTTTTTTGAAATGGTGAAACTTTATTAGAAAGAAATGGCCACGATCACTAGTGTTTCACCCAACAATTTAACCAAGTAATAATCTTGATGTAGTTAGACTAAGAGCTATGCTAAATAATCGCATCTTAAAAGGATAAGGTGCATTGTTTACCCTTATACCTGTTATTGATCACTTTGGGCAATGAGTAAATCAAATAGTTTCACGCTTAATCGCATTCATAATTCATCAATCTAAATTGATGATCTAAGATTAATGATTTCCTACTTAACGTCTTAAACAAAGATCTTTTTGCAAAATTAATGGGGGCGAAAATCAACATGTTTGGCAAAGGGTCCAGAATATATGCTCCGATAAGACTAGGATAAAAACAATAGTAATGACCAACAATTTTTATACGCGCGCTGTAGTCTGTACACATGGAAGTGGACCCAACTTGTGGAGGTATTATTTAAGTATTTATAGTTAAACAATGAGTTTTACTCATTTTAGGATGTCTTACTATTTTTTGGAAAAAAAAAAAAAAAAACTATTATTTGTTGCAATTAGGATTTTGAGCCATATAGATAGCGTTGTGACCAAAATGAAATCAATTTTTCTCTCTAGATAGCGTTGCCCAATTCTTCTGCGAACATTGAGTAAGAAGAAACTGCAATTTTGAATCCAATAATCAGTTTTGGAATCAAAATCAATCCTTAAAATCCGAAAAATAAAATAAAATTTGGGTCTCAATTGTGCTTACTGTCGTCATCGCACAAGAAACACAAACGTACATAGAGAGAGAGGGGGGAGTGGTCAGTGTGTTTACAAAAGCTCAGAAAATTTTGAATCCAAGCTCAGAAAAGTTCAGTAGACGTTCCCACATAATCAGGAACGGAAGATGAAACAAATGATGTTTTGGCCTTTGATTTCAACTCCACGGCACTAATTACACGGTGTCAATCGCGTCTTTTACGTTTCAGCAAATCAATCATCAATAATTATTCACTTTGACTATTTTGTATAGGAAGGGGATATAATATTTCACCGCCTTTCCTAGCATTTGCACCCTCTTTTGTTTTCATTTCTCTAGGAAGAATACAAAACAAAAATGAGGTTAGTTTGGAAAGGGGGTGGAATATGTTGTTTGGAGGACTCTCCAAACCACCTCTTATTATTCCTATTTAAAAGTCTTAAGCTCATCTCGACTTCATGGAGTTTAAAAAGGCTCTTATTTTCACCACATTTTATTTAATTTTGTCAGGGTACTAATCTTTATACTAGTAAATCTGAATTTATTTGAATTAATGAGGTTTTGGATCACTTGATAATACACCACCTCCTTTATCAACAATTTAATAAAATAAAATGGAATTAGCCGCAGGAACACTTTCCTTATATATATATATATATATATATGAGGAAAAGGATTGTGAGCTTGAGCGTTGGAACCTTATGGTAAGCTTGAGCTCTCAAACCAATGAGGCCCACATTGTTAGGATGATCCAAAGCATTCACTAGAAAGGGCCTTACACAGATAGGGTGTGTACAAAAAATCAGCTCCATAGGATCATCCTAACCCATCCATTTGTGGAGGTCAAAATGGACAGACCACAAATCTACCCATTTTTGCCCTCCACTTTTGGAGGGGTTAGGATGATTTAATGAAGCTGATTTTTGGTACACACCCTATCTATGATAGGGCCTTGCAAATGAATGGTTTGGATCCTCATAGAAATTGTGGGACCCATGTGAATGGTGCACTCAAGCACACCATTCGGTTCCAATGCTCAAGCGCACGAACATATTCCTCTCTCTCTCTCTCTCTCTCTCTCTCTATATATATATATATATATATATATATATATATATATATATATATATATATATATATATATATAATCTTAACCATTACCTATAGAAAGAATGGGTTGGATGAGTCAAACAACTATGGGAGATGGTGTATTTAGTGGGTTGCTCAGGTTGAGCGATACCTCAGAAACCTTTCCTTATATATATATATATATATCGTCTCGTATGTGAGTTCGGCTCATTATCAAAACATGAGGTGTAATAGCTTCTGACAGCTTGCCAAATAATAAAAGACAAGGTGAGTTTGGCTTATTATCAAAACATGGCAGTGCCAATATATATTGCAAATAGACACGAACTTAACTCTCTCTCTCCCTCTCTTTAGTACGTGAGTTCGGCCCATTATCAAAACACGAGGTGTAATAGCTTTTGACAGCTCACCAAATAATAAAAGACAAGGGGAGTTTCCCTTATTATCAAAACATGGTAGCGCCAATATATATATTGCAAATAGACACGAACTCAACTTGACGCATGTGCTTCGGCTAGCTGTCAAAGACTGACTAACAACTTTTGGGGGATTATAATAGCTAGCTAAGCATATAGGACAATGTGAGTTCGTGCCTATAATCAAAACATAGTTGTGCCCATAACCATTGGTTACACCTTTTGGTTAAAGAGTTCAAACCAATAAGAAGATGTAGCTTCTTGGAAAGCTTGGCTCTAACACAGCTGGGAATAGAGGAAATCATCATTCCTAATATAAAAAAAATCATGAAGGTGAGCTTGTGCAAGTGGCCTACTAATTGGTATAAACTAAATGTTGATAAGGACGTATTATTAGAAATTATCTGGGCAAGGTTTTCTTTTCTTTTCTTTTCTTTTGCTCATTTTTATCGTATATCTTCGAATGTGGTAGCTGAAACTGGAGCCTCATTAGATGAGCTAAGATATTGCAAAACTTTAGACCTCACCAATATTTGGGTTGAATCTAATAACCAACTCCTGGTTAATCTCATTAAAAGCAACAATAAGCATCCCTGGTTTATCCATTATTTTCTCAAAGATATATTGTCTCTCATTTCTAGTATGAATTGTTTCATACCTCACAAATATAGACAAGGCAATTGTGCTGCAGATTCGTTGGCTAATCATGCTTGTTCTCCTCGACTTAATAATACTTTTTGGAACTGGTCTGATCTCGGTTTTTAGAGGCAAGGTGACATGTCCTCTTGTACTTCTTCATCTCTATTAATAAAATATCAGGTGCCGCACCGGGTTCCTAGATAAATTCCGGGTTAAAAAAATAAAAAACTTATCATTAGAGAGTGAGTGAGAGAGATCACTGGAAAGGGTATTTTGCTTTCAAGGTATTTTAATTCCACATTTTAAAAATTTCTTGATGTTGTAAACTTAAAACCCCAAAACAGAAATCGTTAGTGATGGATTTTGCTGCAAAACAATGAAAATAGAACCATGCTGAAATGGTACAATTTCAAATAGAAACTCTATTTATTGGGGGCTTCTTCTTCCTCCTTTCTCTTTTTTCCCTGTTTCAACTAAAACACACGGGAACCTTTTGCATATGTTCTATGAAATTGTAGGTTTTTCAAACCCACGAGTCAATCAACCTTCTCAAAACAAAACCCATTGTAGCTCCCATATTCGCTAGAGATGATAAAATATAGAAGATGTGCATGCTTTTTATGTGTTATCAACTATCATGCTTTCTATAGTTTATCAGGAGATTATGCCTGAACTGAAGCCTTAGAAACTTCTTAATCAAATGGTAATCAAATCTCAGCATATTCAATCATTTAATCTAATCTGTGTAAAATTCTTCACTTCAACCCTTTCTTCTCTCCCTTTTCATTATAAATTAAGGAAAATGATAAGGGCAATTTTTGTGAGTAGAAAATAGAGGCAGACCTTCTCAAATGTCAGTTATTTAATAGCTATAACGAACTTTACATCTATAAGGCATACATGCGGTTTGTTACACATGCCGGGCGAGCAGCCATGGTCCTGGTATAGGTCCCCCGCCATTCTCTCTCTCTTGTATCTTTTACCTAAGATATTTAATGCTAGAAATAAATTTACATTTATAAGATATTTAATACTCATCGGATGTACATTTGTAAGGTTTTGTATAATTTCGGGGCCACTTATGAGATTTTATATGGTGTGTGTGAAATCCAGTCGTTTTCAAGAAGTATTGTGGGGCCCATTTCATAGGACAAATCCGAACCGTTCACCTGTTCGGCCGCAACCTATTTACATTGTTGCCCAACACCAACAGTGAGCGGGTTTGGAATGTGTTAAGAAAAATTCTGGACTCTCTCACTCCTACACAGTTGACAGTACACACCATATAATGGCTACTGATATTGGCACTACGATGGGCTTTTTGGGAACTGTAATAAATTGTGACAGCTTGTTTAATGATGAAAGACAACATGAGATAGTGTCAATATCAGTAGAGCCCATAAAATACGTAGATGTTGTATAGGTATATTGTAATTTTTGTTATGGACGCAATCTCACCTTGTCCTTTCAATTTAAAAAGCAGGCGAAGCAGGGGCGTCAACATTCCCGGGTGGGGGTGGAACGGGATCGGCGATAGAGATGGTCAATTCTGAATTAAAGAGAAGAAAGAAAGAAATTGATAAAAAGGAAAGGGTGAGAATTGGAGATAAGCCTCCGATAAGCCTCCGATAAGCCTCCCATCAACTCGATTGCGTGTCAAATCGCTCCACCCAGTGACGGCGACGACGTGATTCGCCTCTTTCTCCTCATTTTTATTTTAAAGGGATTTGGGGCTATTTTTTATTGATTACATAATTCTTTTTTAGAAAATAACTGAATATTGCTTTTATCGGAAAAACGTCACCCTCTCTTTGTTTCATTTCAACCGTCCCGCTCCCACGGTCCCACCACTCCCTTTGTCTAATTATCTCCTCCTCACTGGGCCCATACGCCGTCCAAAAAGAAAAGGATATAATTTACAGCAAGCGGGCGGGCTAACTCGCCGCTTTCCGAACGGGAGAGCGAGAAATTTTTACTCTCATTTCTAGGAACCTTTTTTACCGTGGTAAAAAGGGTTGGGTGGGACCCACAAATCGTCAGCCTTTCGTTAGATCTGCAAAACGGACGGCGAAGATCATGTGACTGTGAAAGAACTATGATGAGGTAAGCGAGACGTGACAGGTACGCCGTATACGGACGTGGCAAGTTGATATTGGGCGTAGTACACGTGTCAGCTGTATTCCGGTGGTGTCACTTCACTGAAAGTGGGGACCACAGAGAGAGTGGGACGCCACGTCATGCTGTGCGCACAACATGGGAGGGCCGATGGCTTCTGGAAAGCAACTCGTGCATGGCCGAGAAGATAGGGTTTCCCCTTTCTTTGATCACTGCCTACTTTCTTTCTTTTTTCGAAATTTTTTTTTTTATCGGTTGGGTGGGGTCCCGTATGTGTTGTCGGTTTTCTCTTTTCCGACGACTTTCTCTCTCCTGCCTCTCAAGGCGTTGGATTTTTGACGCTTTTTTAAAAGCAAAGCCCTCGCTTCCCTTTCAAAACCCCTCTCTCACTCTCTCTTTCTCTCTCCCTCCAGCAAAGTCCTCTCCCTTGGGTTTCAAAACCTCCTCCACTTCACCCTCTCTCTCCAAAAAACCCAGTCTCTTCTATATCTTATTCTGTTTCAGAAATCTAAGCCCCACTTCATTTTATCTGCTCAATGCGAGCACCTACTATCTTAGTCATGTTTCCCAGGTAAATATCATCGGAGCAGTAGAGTTTTCCTGTGGGTGAGAAATGGCGTATATGTGCACTGATAGTGGGAATCTGATGGCGATCGCACAGCAAGTGATCCAGCAGCAGCAGCAACAACAACAGAAGCAGCAGCAAGAGCATCAACAGCAGCAGCAACAGCAACAGCAACATCTCAACACCTTCTCCTTGAACCCGTGGGGGCCACCATCCAACCCTACCACCACCCTCTTCACCAAAACCACAGATGACCGTTTCGCTTTCGGCTACTCCGACGCTTTCCCTTTGGCCGGACCATCAGACGCCGGCCCTTCTTTGTTCCCACAACTCGACCACGTGGTGCCCGGTTTCCGGATGTCAGATTTGGGCGCCGACGGTGGTGGGTTCGAATCGGACGAGTGGATGGAGAGTCTCATGGGCGAGTCCACCGAGAGCTCTGAGATACCCACCGAGTCGTGGCACCACAACAGCAACCACTTCTCTCCCATTCTTGTCTCCGACTCCATAGTCTCCTCCTCCTCCAATCGACTCGCCCCCGATCTAAATCGAATCGTTTTCTCTGACGCCCAGAAGAAAAACGCCAATCAGATCCACCCACCTCCTCCTCTGCAAATCCAAACTTGGCTACCTCCGCCTCCACTGCCTATGCTGAAGGAGACTTCGTCCTTGCCTCCGGTGACTCGGAAGAAGAATGACCCGGCCATTTCGCCCAACTCGCCAGAAACCGAGTCGCCCACCTCATCGCCACTTCTCACATCTCTCTTGGACTGCGCCCGGATTGTGGACTCCGATCCCGACCTCGCCGCTAAAACCCTTGTCCGTCTCCGTGAATCGACGTCGGACCGCGGGGACCCAACGGAACGCGTGGCGTTCTACTTCGCTGAAGCTTTATACGGGCGCCTTCTCGCCCGGAAAACGAGTCAGCTCTCTTTCGATTCCTCTCCCGAGGATTTTACCCTATCCTACAAAGCCCTCAACGATGCCTGCCCCTATTCCAAGTTTGCCCATCTCACCGCAAACCAAGCGATTCTGGAGGCGACCGAGTCAGCGGATCGGATACATATCGTGGATTTCGGGATTGTTCAAGGCGTTCAGTGGGCGGCGCTCCTTCAAGCTCTCGCCACCAGATCCGCCGGAAAGCCCTCCAAAATCCGTATCTCCGGCATTCCAGCTCCTGCACTAGGCCACTCTCCCTCCGCCTCTCTGCTCGCCACCGGAAATCGCCTACGCGACTTCGCCAGGCTGCTCGATATTAATTTTGAGTTCGAACCCGTTCTTACCCCGATTCGCGAACTTGACAAATCCAACTTCCGAATCGACTCGGACGAGTTCTTGGCTGTTAACTTCATGCTCCAGCTCTATAATCTCTTGGGTGAGACGTCGGACGAGGTACAGAGGGTTCTCCGGTTAGCCAAGTCGCTGAACCCCAAGGTTGTGACGCTTGGCGAGTACGAGGCGAGTTTGAATCGGGTTGGGTTTTTGGATCGGTTTAGGAACGCGTTGAGATATTACTCGGCGGTTTTTGAATCGCTGGAGCCAAGCATGGAGAGGGAGTCGGAGGAGCGGGTCCGGGTGGAGAGACTTCTTCTTGGACGGCGGATCGCGGGCGTGGTCCGGCCCGGAGAAGGAGAGGAGAGACGGGAGAGAATTGAAGAGAAAGCAGAGTGGAAATCAATAATGGAAAAGTGCGGGTTTGAATCGGTTTGTCTCAGCCATTACGCTATAAGTCAGGCTAAGATCCTCCTCTGGAGCTACGATTACAGTTCTAGTTATTCTTTGGTAGAATCCACTCCTGCTTTTCTTTCTCTCTCATGGAATGATACACTGCTTCTCACCGTCTCCGCTTGGCGGTAGACAAACAAATTCCACCTTTAATCAACATATCCTACCTGGGATTTGTGTTCTACAAAATGATAAGTTTCTTTTCTAACATTTCTCTTGGACATTACGAAATTTATTCCGCCATGAATGGGGGTGTGGATTATCCGGAGCTTTTTCAACAAGGTAGTAGCTTGTTAGGGAAACAACTGGTTATCTGGGTTCGGCGTTTCTTTGTGGAATAAGCAAATCTCGCCATTGATTGGCCTGTTTGGTGCTTGTTAAACCAAGCAAATGGCATTTTATTTTGACAGAACATTTTTGTTTTTGCTGCAGATTTGTGTAGTAGGACTTCAAGTGTAAAAAGAAATGGTTTTTCTTCTCTTTTTTTGTTGTTTTAGGGTCTGTACATAGTTCTGATACAGTGCTTGATTTTAAAAAAGCAGATAACTTTGAGCTTAGTTTTCTATTTCCTCCATCTCTGGTTTGCAGAAGATTGGGTTGTGACGATTTTCATGTTCCTATTTAAAGTAGTTGGTCAGAGCAATTGCATATCACCTTTTTCACTATTTTTTTTTTATTGTTACCGTCCATGGCTGAGTAAGACTTGTAAAAATGAAAAGGGTCCTTTCCTCTAGGGTTTGTATTGTGCTAAAGAAGGAACAAGAGAGAGATGATTTCAGGCTACCTTTTTGAATTTCCATCTTTCGGTTGGAAAAGGATTGGGTAGTCGTCATTTTCAGGTTCCAATTCCAGATATTTGATCGGGTCAACTACTAGTTGTTTTTACTGTTCCTTTTCATTCATTTAAGAGCAGCAGTAAAAACAAGTTCTACCTTTTGCTTTTTTGAGTCTCTAAATAATGTTCATACTGTGCTCACTTTGGGTTCCATGAATGAATTAGGAAATACACAGATTGTTGTTAGTCCAGAGGTGTCTGGGAATTTAGTAATATTTTGAAAGTAATTGGGAGGAGGGTCCCTTATTTTGTGGGAGGGGGATTTATTTAGCGCTCTCTCTCTCTCTTGCAGCGTTTGTATTGTGGCTGTCGCTGTTGATCTGCTAGTGCGCTAAATACATAAATCTGAAACTTTGCCCTTCTTCGGTCTTGTCTCCGTTACCGTTTGATTTTTGGTTGCCGAGAATACCCTCATTTGCCTAAAATCAACGAATTTACACCGTCAATCTCGGAAAGAAATGAAAGCCGTTTTATTTTTACTCGAAAGTGAGACGGGACCTTTGGCTTTTACCAGAAAGTGATTCGGTAAATTTGACCACCCGGGAAAACTGTACTCTTCTACAAGAAATGCAAGTGCCGTCCCCACCCATCGGTCAAACCAAGTAGCCTACCTTTCAATTTCAGGGCCCATAGTTTTCAAACTGTGGTTGTGATTTAATCTGACTTACTAGGACGAACCAAAACATGCTTATGGCTTATGCCTCCAACCTCTCTCTACTCATTACTCTCAGACGGTAGAAATGTTACAATTGTGCCCATTGGATCCATTCAAATTTATTTTGAATCCTATCCAGAAAAGAGCCATAAAATCAGTAAAAATCAGACGTATTAGTAAAAATCCTCCTATGATCGCACCCATACACATAGGTAAGACCCAACGCACTCCAATGGACTGTCCAATTAAAAAAGCGTCGAGACCAAGACTAGGAAACTAATATCAAAACAACACTTTTAAATGGATCCAACATAAACGGATGTGAATCCAATCCGAAGGGGATCCGTTCATCCCTTGCTTCGCTGCTACTCCAATAGCAAAACCTTATTTATTTAAAAGGTTTATAATAGTTTAAAAAAACTTTTCATTTAAAAGGTTCTAAATAACTTCAGCGCCCCAAATGTTTCCTATCAAATAGTATATAAGTTTATTTTACTATCTTTTATACCACAAATACAAATATCTATTACTATGAGACAAAACTAACCATTAAAGATGGACCCCATACACACGAATAGGCCCCCTAATCCTCTAAAGATGGACCCCACATACCTCTCCGGAAAAAAAAAAAAGAAGCTAACTGAAATCCCCGCTTCCCCAATCTTCACCTCCAATTCTGGACTCCCCACAATCGAATCATAGGGAAACCTCTCTATATGGACACCCAAACTGCTGAATCGTCGAGACTAAATTATGCTAAGATGAGCGACCAAGTGAAAGCTGATCAACCCCTCCTTCACTCCATAAACTTTAGAACTACATCCGGAGTGGTTAAGCAACCAATATTGTATGACTGGATATCCATGGCCTGCACAAATTGTAGAGAGTTTAGCCATAGCACAGAGGAATGCAGCAACATCCTCGATCAAAAGGCCCCCTCAGCCTAAGATGGAATGGAGGGTGGTGATAAAATGAGAAGAGCGAGACAAGAGAGAGAGAGAGAGAGAGAGAGAGAGAGAGAGAGAGAGAGAGAGAGATGGGGGTATGTTGATTTAAGATATTAGGGGGTCGATTTATCACTGCCCAAAATATATTAGAAGGCACGCTAGTAGGGTTCAGGTCTTTGGTGATTCAAACTATTCTTCTTTTAGGCACTATAAAAAATGGTTGTCAGACATAAATCCAATGAATTGAACAATCTTAGTCCCTTGATTTGTTGAGTATTTAATCATCGTTTTTTCAACTTTTAGCCCATTCATTGATGGGTTCTTATATGATGCATGCACATATTTTCCACGAGAAAAAAATGTGTGCAAAGATGTATAAGTGGGACTGGTTTGTTTGATGATACAGACCATTTATCGGTTTGGCCTTGTTAGGAATAGGCCATGAATCAAAATCCACACCCATGATTCTAAATGAGGTTGGATATTTTTTGCATGGGTTTCTATAAAAATGTTACGTGCAGATTTTTCTGATTTTTGTATTAGTTAGGATATTAGTCGTAATTAGAGAAGGAAATATCAATAAATACACGCAGAACTTTGTTCTAGAAACTGTTTAGGTACCAATTCGGGTGCGTAACAAAATAAAGAGGCCTGAGAGAGAAATGGCACTGAGAATTGTACGAGTAAAACCCCACTTATACTTCTACTGAACAAGTGAACATATATTTTGGCATTCATGGTATAAGAACCCCCCTCAATACACACCCAACAACAACAATTATAAAATATTACAATCATCCAATGCGAAGACAGATTTGGGACCCCGAATATCTAAGGTAAGCCACCAACAAATGAATGGTTGAAAAGTGTTTCTCGCTTTATTTTCACAGGCGCTTTTCCTACAGAAGAAGACACTGTTATAGAATTTTAGGGGGTCCCGTCGCCCTGGAGGTGCGCAGAACCGATCGATCAGTTCCCATTATAATACTGAGATGAAGATTGTAGATATTTCTCTTTCCCGGTCCTACATCACATACCTACCAAAAAAAGGGGCGGTGAGAATCACCAGTGGCTTGATTAAGACGAGTGATTTGGTGAGCCACCACATGAGTGGGACATTGCCCAAATTTCTTAGTCCTTGCAAGACCTAGCTCCCCCCCCCCTCTCTCTCTCTCTCTCTCTCTCTAGGCTATTCGCCTCCTACTATATTCAATGCATATTGTTGCGTGTCTACTTGGAAGAGATAAGTTTGTTTAGATTTTGTTACTTTTGAGATTTGCTTTCTAGTTGTTTAGGATAAGTAGGAGTATTATTGATAAGGTCTAGTTAGATTAGAGATTTTCTATAAATATCATGTACGCAGACTTTTAGAGGAATGAAGAAATTTGTTACAGAAATTGTATCTCGTGCCCAAAGGAGGATTGATCCTTCCCTCGAAGTGGGTCAAGAGGCTGATCTTCCCTCTAAGAAGATCAAATCTGTTGTGAACCGGATCGGGTTCGTAACACATATATAGTCGGATGTCTCAATTTCAAAACTTAGGTAGTGTAAGAGATGGAAGTCACCTCTCTCTATCGGGTGCGTCCTACCCTACAACTTGGGTTCACAGATTGAGTTGCGTGGGGATTGTGAAAAGCAGTCCCAACTCATTCCGGAGGAGATGCCAGCTAAAAAAACACCGCTTTTACATGGGAAATGATATCAGCACAACCGGGTTTTGATATTTTCACCGATGCACCTTGTCTTTTAGTCCTTTAAGAGCAGTCAAAAGGTTACTACAGATCCGAAAAAGTTGTTAACAGGCAATGCAAAAAGAAAAGAAAAGCTAGGTCTGTGCAATTACGAAAACTAAATTGGGTGTGTGAAAAGAATGGGCAGCAATAAAAGCCTTCTCTCTCCGGCATGACCGGGCGACGACGGACTTGAGAAACTTGATTAGCAGGGTAATGGACTTTGCTACCGTTTGGTTTTGATTATTTCCACCCCTCTTTGCCTTTGGTATATACTAGTAAAAATGCACGTGCATCAATCCATTTAAATTATCCATTTAAAATTGTACATGCCACATCATAGGTTGATCTAAACCGTCCATGTGATGGAACACAACATCAATAGGTTATGCCCGTAAAATCATTTCCATAGGTTGATCCTAGCCCTCCAATCTATAGAGGTTTCCATGATTGTTGTTCCTCTTAAGGTGCTCAGAATTCGTCAATATTTTTACAGGTGTCCTCCATTCGTAATATCAAGATTTCTGTAATTTGAACCGCACATAGTGAATAAGGAAAATTAGTTTTTTCGTCATCGTTAGGGGTGCAACTTGGGTTGACGACCCAACCCAATTCAGGTTGGGTTGGGTCGGGCTGACCCGATTTGATATGGCACCATTTGTTGACCACCTCAACTCAAGCCGGGTTGTTTTGGATTTTGAGAACCAATAGTGAGTCAGCAATAATCAGTTTTTAACTTACAATCGGTTCTCAAAATCCAAACCAAACATGAACTAACAATTAACAAAGGGAAATATTATCTGCACTACTATATTTTGATGATCACACTCCTCACTTTATTCAATTACGGTATGGGCCGCACCACAGGATTATCCAAACCATCCATTGTGGACTGTGGAGACTATTTGAATGTTGAAAAATAAAAACACACATATACAGAACTTCTTCAGATGGAACCCAAATTCGGGTTTCGGGTCGGGTTGGGTTGCCCAACCCGATTTCCAATTGGGGTTGATTTTTCCCAACCCAACCCAACCCGATTTGCGAAAAAGCTTAACCCGACACAACCCAAATTCAGGTTGAACCCGTCGGGTTCGGGTTAAACCCGACCTACGTGGGAACATCCAAGTAACAACGACGGTTTGAAATTATATATAGTGCTACTGTCCTCACTACCATATTTTACAATGGCACTACTCACTGTATTTTGATGATCGCACTCCTCATTCTATTAAAATGTACGGTATGGCCCGTACCCATGTCGGTACTTTTCGTATGTAGATTACGATTTTACCCTGAAATAATTTCTCATAGAGATAGAAGTTAGATATCAGCAAAGGTGATAATGGTAAAACAGTAATGCTGACGTGTAAATCCCAAACTACATAGGTTGTGCCCCAAAAATAATTTTCATAGGTTGATCCGAACCCTCCGATCTATAGAGGGTTATAGGTTGTTCTAAACCGTCCATGTGATGAAACACAACATCAATCGGTTGTGCCCGTTAAACCATTTCCATAGGCTGATCCTAGCCCTCAAATCTATAGGGGTTTCCATAATTGTTGTTCCTCTTCAAGTGCCCAGAATCCATCAATATTTTGCAAGGGTTCTCCATGAGTAATAAAAAGTAGTTCTTTATCATTGTCATATGTATTTACTTCTTCTTGGTAGCTTTTTGCCGTAATTGTCATAGATAGGTACCCTATGTCGATACTTTTGTATGTAGATTACGATTTTACTCTCAAATAATTTCTCATAGAGACAAATAGATATCAGCAAATGGGTTAACGGTAAAAGAGAAATGATACGTGTGGATTAAACGGTGGGATACAAGCAGAAATAACGGCAAATGATACAAATGCCCTTACATGTGGGATATAATTGGAATTATGGCAGTGGGACACAAGTGGAAATAACAGCAAAGGGTAGAAGAACTTAACCCATCATTTTGCCTTTGTATATAGTAGTTAGATTAGATTAGATTATTATAAATATAAAGCTGTTATAGTAGTCCGTACGAGGGCCTGCTATCTCCGTATGCAGTTGGAAATGTCGCGGAGCTTTTCTTCTATTTCCGGAGTTTTGCAAGTGTTTGGTGAAATGAGGGGGTCGCTGAAAAATTAGGGCCGTAGAAAGAGGAGACCCAAACACGCAAACCGTGGCGGCATGACATCATCCATCTGCCTCATTGGTTGGTTGGTCCTTCTCTCCTTGGACAATTTCCTCTCACACGTCACCTACCACTTAGGCCCCCCGTTGGTTTACGGTTAGACAAGAGTCTTAATAAGCTCTGACATAGTTATAATATGATTTCAACGGTAGAAATATGCGAGATATTTAGTCCCATGCCACACCTCCGTACTAAATAATCACCCCCCCTTAATTTAGGGAAATGATATATCACCACTACCGTATATTGATGAAAAAGTACGCTATGGCCCGCACCATATGATGATCCAAACCGTCAATTAGATGGGCCACAACCTAAATAGGAATCATTTTCATAGGTTGATCCTAACCCTCCGATCTATAGAGGGTTAGGATCAACCCTCTAATATTCAGTCCCACTAGGGTTAGGCAAGGGCCCAACCCGAGTTTTTAAGCTTACTAAAAATATGTTGAAAAATGTCGGGTTTCACTCGGGCCAGGTTGCCCAAGCCCTCAACCCAAACCCAACCTGGCCAAACTTTTTTTTCGGATTAACCCAACCCGAGTTGTACCCCTAATTACAGTGGGTTGGGGTCAATCTTCCCTTTAATTATTTCTTGTACAAAAAAATTTAGGGGTGGCCTTAGGAAGAAAAGGGGGTGATTAAATCATTTTCAAAAAATTAATATCTAATGCGAAAATTATATTTATAAGGTTTTAAGTAATCAAGGAGCACATCTAGGATGAGTGAGAGAGTTTTCTTATTTATTTGATTTCATTGGTATTAAAATTGTTGGAAACTGAGTTGGGATGAACCCGGTGGTTGGCGGGTGGAATTCCATTCAAGTAATTAGATTGAAGTCCATTGTTTGCATTGGTATTAAAATCTATTCAAGATCAGTTTTACTAATTGCAACGTTATTCTCGGCGGTATACGATGTTGGGTGAGTGATGATATAAAATGTTTAATTAGATTGGAGGACTACGGCAACATTCGTGCAAGATATTCCTGACCAAACAACGGAGCAGGTTACTTGTAAAAAGTGATATCTTAATTAAGGTTTATTTTCAATTGCGACAAGGGTTTTAAATGAATTTGATGATATTAAGAAAGTCGACAATTGAAATGACTACGAAGGTTTGATTTGCGTGCTTCAGAGTATTGGAAGAAAGATTTTTTGAGAGATTCCCACACGTCTTTGAAAGTTGTTAGTTAAAAAACTGAAAACTAATAAATTTCAAAAGCTTGAATATGGATGTAGGCAGAAAGTTAGAAACAATGTGCTGATCAATACAGAGTAATAAGCAAATATGGATTGAATTTAGGTGGTGCAAAATGACGGATTGAACGTTGGAGTTCAAGATACCAAAAGAGTCTGAAATCTAATTGTTAGGCCTAATATTGGTAACAGATATGGCAATGTCGTAAGAGCTGATCTGGCGGGCCCAAGGAGCTGAGCTGAAGAAACTGAAGTCCTGCACAAGAGGGCACGAGGTCAGAAGACCAATCCGGAGTCGCCCTCCGGACGAACCCTTCGACACTCAAGTCAGTATGAGCAGAAGTGCAGAGCAAAAACTTTAAGAGTGGTGGTTCAGAAGTCATCCACTTGTTTTGAGCCTTGAGAGGCCTTTTATAGAGAGAGCCCTGGGGTGGTTGAATTACCTACCCCAGGACAGGTGGGCCCCTTTGTGAGTTTAGGTTTACCTACTCTTAGGTAATTACCGAGTTACCCCTGGGCAGGTGTTGGATTTGTGGTGGGCCCTTTAAGGGTCACGTGTTGATAGCTGATTGGTCGTTGCTTTTCGTACCCCATCACTAATGACGTAAAATAGCGAGATCGGAGTTTTCTCCTTTTTTATGATTTATGATAAAATGGGTAGGTGAACACAATGGCAAGAACATGAAAGATTAACCTTTATGAAATAATTCAGAGTGTTGAACTGTAAAATAAAAAGATAAAAAAAACAGTTTGAAGGGTGAATATAATGAAATATATTAGAGTTGAGATTGTTTTGTTTAAATGAGAAATGTGTGTAAATCAGTTTGAAACAAAGGGTCCTGAACCAAAATTTCAGTCTTCACAGTGATCAAGTAAAGGCTAAGACAGCATCAAAGTTGTAGGTCAGTTGAATTATATGTTGCTGATTGAAGTCAAAGAAGCAACTTGTTAGCGCAAATTATTATGCAATGATGGAGAAAATCCAATGACAGTAAATGAGTCGAGATAATCAGTATTGATGAGTGTAAATCAGTATAAATGAGAGTAGGACTTGCCCTTTTGCAGCCTTCCGAGTTGCAAACCAACGGTGAAGCCGAGGGAAGTGGGGAAGGAGGTGGGTCTTGGAGACTCTGTTTGAAGGCTTCGAGACGTTGTTCGAGTCGTTGCCCCAGTTTGAAATGGCAAAAATTCAAAGGAAAAAAAGAGGAAAGTAGAAGGAAATGCTTGAAAGAGAGAGTTTGTTGCTTGTTGATTTCTCGTGTGAGAAAGTTGTTGTTAGAGGAGGACTCCTAATTGGGTACTTAGTGCGTGTTTGGCGTACCGTTTAAAACACCGTTTGGCGTTTGAAACACCGTTTTGGGGCCAAACGGCCGTTTGGGAGTGTTTGGGTGCGCAGCCACCGTTTGAAATACCGTTTTGAACCCTCAAAACGGTATTTTACAAACGGAGGGGGGGAGGTCCGTTTGCAAAACGCCGTTTTGAACGAAGTTTTGGGGCTGTGGGTTTTTACATGTTTGCCCTTACCAAAACCTATTTTTACGTATATGCATGCGATTTTATGCGTTACGTCAAATACCAAAAAAGTGGGGGTGTTAATATCATTCTTGAGGACACAAATTTGTTAAATTGTTAATATTTAATTCAAAACAACGGGCTGCTGATATCATTATATGATCTCTTAATTTTGATTTTTTAAAGACAAAAGAATTAAAAGAAACTCTAGTTTCTTACTTTCTTCATCTACTTTGCAAAGTTGTAAACCCTCTCACGCCTCACTGCCTCAGCGCCTCCACTCGTCCGTCAAATCCGGCAATTAAGAAGAAGAAGGTGAAGAACCCCAAAGGTATAGCCTTTTTTTTTTTTGGCAATGATGTTTAATTTTAATAGTGTTTGAATGAGATCCTAATGACCTTTTAATATTGGGCCTGATGAGAGAGTAGTTGAGTTACATTCAGGCCAACCAAACAATGCCCTTTTTTGTCATTTTACCACTAAAACTCCATTTTGGGGCATTTGCAACCAAACACACAATACATCCGTTTGCCGTTTAAATGCCGTTTTGATTTGGCCAACCAAACATGGAAACGCCGTTTGGCAAAACTCCGTTTTGAACCAAAACGGCGTTTTGCACAACGGCGTTTTAAACGCTATTTCAAACGGTACGCCAAACACACCCTTATAGATGAGGAATGGGGAGAACTAGCCGTTGTAACAAATCTTCTCCCTTAGCTGTGAAAATCGTTATGTGTTAGGGATCATTTAGGGCAATATATGGGGGAAGCACATTTTGGCAAGATTGAATGGATATTGGGCGAGATCCAAGCGTCTCTACAGCTGGAATATTTGAAAAGTTCCTTTTGGGGATGAAAATCGTATTTGGAAAGGGAAGAATCCCGTTTTTAGGTCTTGAGTGGCAATTTTGGTAAATTCAATGGATTTGTTGGTTATGTTAATACTTAAAGGTAGAGGGGTTGGATTGTAAATCAATAGAAAACCAAGGGAGTTTTGGTTTTATTTTAAAGAGAAGTTCTAAAAAAATGACGTGCTTACAAAAACTATGAGTCATTCGACGGAAAACTTGATGGAATGATCAAGTTTGTCCCATTTAGACCTGGCAAAAGTGACCCGGACCCGCGGGTCCACCCGGCCCGCCCGTAAATTTCCGGGTCCGGGTCACCTATTGGTGACCCGTTAGAAATTGACCCGCGGGTCCACCCGGCCCGTCAAAAGTGGGCCGGGTCGGGTGGACCCGCGGGTGCCCGTAAAAAAAGTGCAAAAGACTGTTTTTTTCTTATAATTGTCATATTGTTTTACTGTTTTCCGTAGTTTTCTCGGTAATTGTCATATTTTATATGTAATTATTTTACTTCTGACCTTTTTGCGGTAATTTTTCATTTCAAACTTACAAAATTCTGAGAATCTTTTAAAAATCCGTAATGATTACTTCTCTTTATTCTCTGTATTGCTAGCCACCTTTGCCGCAGACCGTACTTCACCCAATCTTTGCAGCAAAGGAGAGGCTACAAGCCGAAAAATAGCCCAGGAGAAGGTGGCTAGCAAATCCCTAAATAAAAAAAAAACTCTTAAAAAATACGTCAACAATCCGGGTGACCCGCGGGTCGACCCGGCCCGTACGGGCCGGGTGCGGGTCCAATGTCAATGACCCGTAGAATTTTCCGGGTCACTTTGACCCGGCCCGTTTGACCCGGACCCGTACGGGCCGGGTCAAATCCGGCCCGGCCCGCCCGTTTGCCAGGTCTAGTCCCATTGAGTGAAAGTTGAATTTTGTATGAAGGACTGGTTTTGGAAGGAATGCATATGGATCCATCGGCATAGCGACTCCATTTAATCATTCCACATGAGGTAGTTTTCACTATTTAGTTTCACCAGAACATTAACAATGTTCGTAATTGTTGGGATCCGGTTAGAACTCAGACTAAAAAGCTAGAAAATAAGCTGTTAGAGAAAGGCGTTATTTATCTTTTATACTTTAACACTCTTCCGCACATGTGGCCCACTTGGTAAACACGTGGCACATGTGACTTTGATATCATGTCAACTTACCAACTTCTCCAAAAGCTTAAGCTGTTAGAGAAAGGCGTTATTTATCTTTTATACTTTAACACTCTCCCACACATGTTGGTATGTCAACTTACCAACTTCTCCAAAAACTTAAGCTGTTAGAGAAAGGCGTTATTTATTTTTTATACTTTAACACTCTCCCGCACATGTGGCCCACTTGGCAAACACGTGGCACATGTGGTCCCACTTTGGGCCGGCCATCGCATGTGAATTTTTGCTATCCGGGAGGTTTGAACTCGAGACCTTTGGCTTTGATACCATGTAAAATAATAGAAAATTATATTAATCTTGGATAAATTACAAATAGAATTGATGGTGCTTATATAGAGCACTTACAGGATAAGTATAGAATGAAATCAAGAAAACTATGGAAAGAGATGATAATAGAAGATTCTAGTCTAGCCTAATTTCTAATTCAACCTTATTGCTTAATCTAGCTAGGTTACCTCTCTTAACCTACTTGCCTAATCTACACCAAGACAATCCAACGGTGAATCTCAACCAAATCCAATGTCTCACATATTCCAACACTTTTGCATGGAGCCTCCAACAGTAATTATCAGTAATCGGAAGGTTAGTGAAGCCGTCCATATAAGGAATGCAGATAGGGAAAAGGGGAAACAATAGATTATTAATGAAGAAGAGGAGAACGAAGGAGAAGTGTTGTAGAAAAAAGTGTGGATATTTTAAGAAGTCGTGAGCCAGGACTAAAGCTCCGATACCATGAAAGATGCCATGGCTGGTAGAATCGTCGACAGATTCAATCCACTCCATGTTCACCTACGAGTCCAATGGCACTCTCATCAAATTCCAATATTTCAGAATTGAAACTTCTTGAAAAGTGCCAGGAAGTTGGCTTTTATAGACGGTCCCTACAACCCTTGAGCTAGGGTTAGTCTCTGATTTCCCAATTTGTGAGGAGCAAATTGGATATTTAACTATTGCTTTTAATTACTAACTTAGCCATTATCAGCCGGTGCTCCTATAAAAGTCGAAAACATCCACTTTACGTCGCAAGAAAAGGAAGGCACTATTTTTATTGCAGGAATTTTCTTGAAAAGTATGGAAAAGAAAAACTTTTCCAAAATTTCATGTTCTCTTAGCATTGTTTGATCACATGTGAGAAAAAGTAACTTGATACACCACGGTTCAACTTTTTTTCGGAGAGACATTTAATTTATATTGGCAACCCTTTATTTAATTAGGAGATTTTATATAGCGTGCTTATGAATTCCATTATTTTTCAAAAAGTACAACAGGGCACAGTTCTTAGGGTGATCCAAATCGTTCATTTGATGGGTCACAACAAAATATGTTGTCCCAAGAAATAATCTCTATAGGATGTTCCTAGCCTTCGGATCTGTAGAGCTGTAATGAGGAAACAAAAAAAAATTCATGGAATTTTTTTTCTCAATAATTTTTTTTTCCTAGAATCCAAACAGGTTAGGAAAAAATTTCCCTTTGAAAGATTTTTACCAAATGCTTGGAAATTCTTTATCTAGGGAAAACATTTTCCATGCATCCAAACAATCTCCTCTTTGGATTGCAGTAATTTTATGGAATAGTTTGGGAAGAACAAAAAACATTTTTGAAAGTTACTACTTTTTTTACACACCAAAAAATATAGCTTGAGCTAACCTTATTCCACTTTTATGTTTAGAGGGATATTATCATAAATTGAAGGTCCACCTACATAAAAGTGGAATAAGGTTAGCTCAAGCTATATTTTTTGGTGTGTAAAAAAAGTAGTAACTTTCAAAAATGTTTTAGGTGGACCTTCAATTTATGATAATATCCCTCTAAATTAGCCATAATCATATTACTTCCCTCATAATTTTGAGATCTTCTAAAGAAAAAGTATTCCATAAAAATTGTTTTCCTTGCAATCCAAACATTTGTAAAGAAAAATTCAAACCAAGGTTTCTGTAGGCCTTAATCTTCTAGATGGGATGTCCAATCAACATGGGAAAAGAGTAATCTAGGTCCGCTCACGATGGTTTACTGGGGCGATGGTGTGGGTGATAGGAGATGGACAGTGTGTTGAATTTTTTAGGACCCCTTACTAATGGCCATTAGCCCTGACGAACTACCTAATGCAATGCAGGTTCATCAAACAACGCTTTTTAGCTTTCTTCAGGTGCCTACCAGCCATCTCCTTCAACCCCATCCATCCTCTCTTCACCCTCCGAGACTGGATCCGCTACCGCTTTTTGGATTCTGCCTGACCGTTGGCTCTTTTGGGTAATATAGTTGGACCAATCGTTTCATCGATCATAAAGAGCCACCCACTCATATACTGGTTGAATATACCTAGTGGCATAATGCAGTGACAATAAGAAGTTGATCGAAGGCTAGGTGGTCATCAGAGTAGTACCCATTATACGTGAGATGAAATATTAGCCCCCTTTTTTTCTTGAGGCACACCTCGTTGAGTGTAAAAGGTAATTGTGGAGCGGTCATGGTTTTTAAAATCCTACCCTACTCGAGAAACTATCTTCGGGCCTACCCAAGATAATTTCTCGGGTGAGGTCGGGTTTTTCTACATTCTGTATACTTGCAACCAAGGTTTTAAATTTTGGTTTCGGAATGCATTTCGGTCCTCACTGAAACCGAAATTTCAGGAGGAATTTCGAATTTCGTTCGAAACCCATCGGAACAGGATAAAGTAATATTTTATCCCCTATAAAATTTCGGTGAAATTATAAAGTAATATTTTATCCCCTATAAAATTTCGGTGAAATTACCGAAATTTTGGCCAAAATTTTAGAAATTTTGGCCAAAATTTTAGTAATTTTGGCTAAAATTTTGGGATAATATTAAATAATGAATAAAATTCAGATTTTTTAGGGATATTCCTTAAATCTCGGCCCAAAATTTCGGGGAAAACGAAATTTCAATCGAAATTTTGTAACTTTTCGATTTCGGTCTCGACCGAAACCCGAAATGTTAAAATTTAAAATCTTGCTTGCAACATAATTTATGTTCTAAGAGTTGAATATATGGTGCATGATCTATTCCTATCGAACGACTGGACTTATACATTTAGAACACATCTTGGTAAACATATTTTTTTTCAAATGACCTCCCCCAATATGATTAAAACTTCAACACTCATAAAGGCGTGTATGATGCATGATGCCCACATTAAAATGATGTTTAATCTTCGGTCTTAAACCTATTTGCACTAAGAATCGCCAGGACCCAAGAAATTATTGTTGGTGCATGGAGTGGTAACACATCATCATCCTTATGGAAGTGAAAGCCACAAAAATTGGAGTTGCAGCTTACATCAGGCGGGTCGGTTTATTTTTAAATAATCCGAGATTGCTAAAGCCGGCCCACGGTTTGTTCTAGGCGTGTCAACGGATCCACTTTGGGTCGGATCCACCTATGTCATAGTCACGATCCATTCAAATTCCTTATCGGTCGGGTCGGAGTCAGATTGTTCTTCAGATCCTACTTTCCCCGTCATGATCACGATCCATTTTTATTCGGACTGTCCATCGGAGTGTCCTATTATATCCCACTAAGCTAAGTAAACAATTATTATTTTTAAAAAGAGATAGAATGGCGGTCCACTATTAGTGTGTCTCTATGCATTTTCTTCAACTAAATTAAAAATGTATCTATGTTTAATCTATGTGTATAATAATGCTTGTAAACAATAAAACTAATCAAAATTACATAAACAAATATAATGTATAACTATTATCAAAGAATATGATGCATACAGAACAAAACACTCTCTCTTTTCCTTCGTGAAAGTATAAAATGAATGAAATCGCATTCCCATACGATTCATTAAGTGATGAGAGGTTTTGACCAAAATACCCTTCATAGAACGGTTAGCATTAACGAAATTTGGAGGGTATTTTTGTAAACCATTTCAGATTGTGACTATTCAATGGGCATCTGTGGTGTGCCCATACACAATCCAAAAATTTTCGGACCCCAGATTTGATGATCCAAAATATACCCATGGATCCTATTCATATGTTTAGATCCCATTCATTAAGGTTCGGATTCGGACGATCCATTAGACCGTTTGATCCATTGAGACCCTAACCCGACCCAAGTTGCAACCCTAATAAAAGGGTCAAGGTGGCAAACGGGCAGTGCCGGCCCGCGGCCCGGCATGCCATGGCACGAATAGCTACAGTGAGCGTGCTGTGCCGGGCCGGCACGGCATGGCCCGCGAGCCCAGTTCCCCATTAGAAAATGCATTTTTTTTGTAAAATCTGAAAATACCCCCCCAAAAGTTGTTTCAAACGGCTAGTTTGTGTGGTATTTTCGTCCAAAACATATTTTTTCATATAATCTTGAAAATACCCCCAACAACTCTTTTTTGTGGATATTTAAGTCATTTCATGTCTTTTACCAAATTAACTCCCCCAACAACTAGTTTTGGAGAGTATTTTGGATTTTTATTGTCTAAATATTTTACCTTCCCTAAATACCCTCCCCAACAACTCTTTTTTTTTTATATATTTAAGTCATTTCATGTCTTTTACCAAATTAACCCCCCAACAACTATTTTTGGGGGGTATTTTGGGAAGTAAAAAAATAACTCACCCAATCCTATAAATACAATTTTCCACCCCCTTTGTTTCTCACCAAAGCTCACTCTCTCTATTATCTAAACTCTCCAATTAACTTCTCTCTCTCCCTAATCAAATCCTCTCTCTCCTTAATCAAGTTGACCCTCTCTCTCTCCCAATCAACTTCTCCCTCTCTCTCTCTCTCTCCAATCTACTTCTCTCTCTACTTAGTAGCACTAAGTACTCATCAAGAAGGCGACGATTGACGATTACCACGAGGGCGGCGATTGGCGGCAATCAACAAGAGGGTGAGATTTTGTTCAAATAGGTTGAGGTTGGTACCCATTTAAATATTCAATTATGATTCTCCTTTCATTAATATTTTTTAAACCTCTCTTAATGGCCGATTCGGAAGAAGTTTTGTACCCCAACATTGGCCATGACAACAACCAAGTCATGGGCAATGATGAGTTAAAGGAAGCTTGTTTTGGAGGTCAGTGGAGTGAAGACGAGGTTAAATTTAGAGTCGAAAATGAACCCAACCTTAGTACTCGTGGGAGCCAAGCTCATTCTCGCTCTAAAGTTAAAAGGGGTAGAACTTCAACTGTTTGGTCTACCTTCACTCGTGAAGAGATAACACGTCGAGATGGGAAAGTAGAAGTTAGGGCAATTTCTAAACATTGTAAAAGGGATCTTAGTTGTAATGTTTCGGGTGGAATGGGCCACTTAAAAAGGCATGCCGACGCTTGTGGTAAAAAGCATGGCCCGTTAGACCCGAAGGAAACCCAACTAAGTCGCACGTCTAGTTCTATAGGAACATTTTCCTACTCTCATGATAATAATAGAAGAGAAATAGCCACATATGTTACACACTCCGACAACCATTTGTTTTTGGAGAAGATAAACATTTTGAAAAATATGCTAAACAAGCTTTAAATCCTGCTTTTAAAAAGGCACCTTGAACCACTCTAAAATCAGACAGTTGTAAAAATTTTAATGAACGTAAACAACAATTGATTTCATATTTTGAAAGATTTAATGAGAAAATTGCACTTACTTCCGATATTTGGAGTCCCAAAAAGGGTTATTCATATATTTGTGTAACCGCACACTATATTAACTCTAATTGGCTTTTAGAAAAAATAATTATTAGCTTTAGTCTTATTGATTACCCACATACTGGAAATGTTATATCAACAGATATTTTAAATACTGCTCGTGAATATAATATTACAAAAAAAAATTTGTTCTATAACTCTTGATAATGCTAGTAATAATATTTCCGCAGTAGAGTTATTAAAAACTGAATTGAAACCTAATTTAAGTGGAAATTTTTTTCGTATTAGATGTGCATGCCATATTCTAAATTTGGTTGTGCAAGATGATTTAGCTCTTATTGACCCACAAATAGAAAATATTAAAACTTATATTACATTTATCAATTCTTCAATGTTTAGAAGACAAGAATTTGCAAAATTATGCAACACTTATGGAAAAGAATTTCCTAAATTCAAATTAGAAGTTAGACATAGGTGGAATTCAACTTATTTAATGTTGAAACATTGCCTCCCATATAAAATTTTAATTCAATCATTTGGTAATGAAAATATACTTCAACCTCTTCGTTAGACTGTAGGTCTCCCAGATTGGAACACTTGTGAGGGTTTCATGAGTTTTCTTGAAGTTTTTTATACTACAACTAATGCTTTTTCTCTTGTTTACAAACCAACCTCAAACATAATTATGAGTACTTATATAACACCACGCTTACTTTTAAAAAAAATAAAACTGAAAGACATGAATAAATAATTGAAGTCATGGAGGCTAAATTTAAAAAATATTTTAATAAAATTCCACTTTTATATTCCTTCAGTAGAGTAATGGACCATAGGTTTAAGTTACAAGGTTTAGAAGTCTTGCTAGAAGAGTGCAATAACAACCTAGGTAATGATCCTGAAGATT
The DNA here is from genome assembly GCF_043159265.1 of Tasmannia lanceolata. NCBI lineage: Eukaryota > Viridiplantae > Streptophyta > Magnoliopsida > Canellales > Winteraceae > Tasmannia > Tasmannia lanceolata. Next base: position 14,085,526 of record NW_027518681.1, read on the forward strand.
CAGGGAATAATATAAATGAAATTGAATCGTTATTAAGGTTTATGTATCATATATATGAGGTGGAACATGGACAAAGAAGATTCAGTTCTTCTACGAGCTCGGGGCCTAAAAATAATCCAATTTTTACTTTAATAAGCCTAAAAAGAGCAAAACCTAGTAGTGTTGGTGAAGCATCTTGCAATGAGTTATCATTGTATTTGGAAAATGAACATTATATCAATCCCGAAGAATGAGAAACTTTTGACATTTTGTCGTGGTGGAAAGCAAATGAGAAAACATATCCAGTACTATCCATCATAGCACGTGATATACTAACCCTTCCGGTGTCTACAGTAGCATCGGAGTCCGCTTTTAGTGCAAGTAACAGGGTTTTATAAGACAAAAGAACCAAAATGTCATAAAAAACATTGGAGGTATGTGTATGCTTGAAGGACTGGCTTGATGCAGATTATAGGATACAAGGACTGGAAGGCTCAAGCTCATCATCTGAAGATTGTTGAAGACTTTTAATTTAAAAGTTGTATTTATTTTTTTCTCTTTTCTTTCCTTTAAAGGGTTAGAGGCAAGGTTCTATGTCCTCCTTAGCTCATCTTTTCTTTTTATAATATTTGATATTAATAAAATATAAAGGTGCCACCCGGGTTCCTGGATAAATATTCTGGTCACAATCGATCTTTGTTTCTAAATTACTATTGTAAATAAAATAGACAAAAGGGGGGACCAAGAAAATTGTTCAGAAAATATGGACAAAAAAAAAAAAATTTGAAAATAGAAGTGTTCTCGGAACTCCGTGGTTATCCCTCGGAGTTTTGAGAAATGTTCTGTTTCAAAAAAAAAAATTCTCGGAACTTCGTGGTTATCCCTCAGAGTTCCAAGAAAAATTTTAATTCAAAATAATAAAAAAAACACGGGCCGGCACAGCATGGCACGACGGGCCGCGGGCTGTGCCGTGCCTAGCCTTGAGGATTTCGGCCCGGCACGGCCCGTGAACCCTTCTGTACTGTGCCGTGCCGTGCCCGGCCCGCGGGCCTTCCCAGGCCTCATTTGGTCGTGCCGTGCAGTGCCAGGCACGTTTGCCACCTTGATAAAAGGGTTGTCATTAATACAGAGGGCGGGGCTAGCCCATGTAAGAAAAAAGGAGAAATGTATCACTTCCCTTCGGGCCCACATTTTGATCATAGATCCGAAGAGTGAATGGCTGAGATTAATGGATTCAGAATGATATTTTTTCCACGGCCGCAGAAGTCGCTGAATTATTGATTTATTGAGGAAGAACAATGGTATTTTCGTTTTCCACTTGAGGCGTTTGGCGTGTTCCACACGACAACGGCAACGTCCTAAATGCCAGCTGTGCTTAAGAATTACGCTTCGACACGTATCTGTCTCCTACAATGATAAGAAAACCCCGCCCCATAACAACCGTTGATCACTTGGAACCGCCTTAGTGGAAAACAAGGTACAGCTGTTTCCACGTGGACATATTATAGCCGTGGATACCCACCGACAAAGACTTAATCGAACCGTCAATTCCTCCGGTGATTTCAATAAATTAGGGCTTCCGTTTCTTCTTCCTCACCGTCTCTCTCATTTCTTAACCTTCTTCGTCCGTCTATGCTTCTCTTTTTCATTGCTCTTTACTTCTTTTTTCCTTATTTGCCCATTCTTTGATTAGATCCTTTTAGATTGGTTGCCGATCTACATGCTTCAATAGTTTCTCTTCTTTTGTCTGATTTATTGAAATACGGTAAATTTGACATCTCTGGTTTCGAATTTCATTTGGTTTTTCATCTGTTGTTTTAGATCTGTTTTTGTTTCTTTTTTTTCGTTTCATCCTTTTATGTTTCTTCTTTTTTCTTGAGATCTGCTGTTTTTCTGTTCCCTCCTCATATTTTTCATCTGTTTTCTTGAGATCTGCTGTTTTTCTTTTCTATACTATTATTTTTTTATCTGTTTTCTTTAGATCTGCTGTTTTTCTTTTCTATCCTCTTATTTTTCATCTGTTTTCTTTAGATCTGTTGTTTTGTTTTTGTTTAATCCTTGTTTTTCATCTGTTTTCCTTTTATCTGCTGTTTTTTTCGTTTCGTCACCCGTTTATCTCATGTTTGGCCTGAAAATTGCAGATCTATGATTTGACCGTTGCTTTAATTGTTTCGTTGTTTGCATCATGTTGTGGTAGTTGATTTTGCAGGTTCTTTCGTTGGTTTTCTATTTAATTGTAGACGGAGCAGTAAGAGGATGTTGCAGGCGGATGCATCCAACCAGATGAGTGAATCGGCGAGCCGGATCTGTCGATTTTGCATCATATCATCTGAAGATCCCGTTCTCTGCTCGATATTTCGGATTTTTGCGAGTTTCGCTGGTTCGTTGCAGATGGCTGTAGATAATGGTTAATTGATGTCTGTGCTAATTTTTGTGGTGATGAAGATATATTTGTGATAGTTAATGGGTTGGAGGTGTAGGTGAGGTCGTCGTGAGTAAGCCCCTGGAAAGAAGTTGTGTGTCATGGATAAAATTTTGTCCCGAGGCCTTTGCCATGTCAGGTGCGCTTGCATGGCAGGTCACAAAACCCTAATAAAAATTCCATTTTCTGTTTTGGAGGGGAGATCGCATGGGGCATTCTCGCCCGGGGTCTCCTCTCGTCTTGTCTTGCTGTCGCCTACTTATGTGCTTTGCCTTCTGTACTAGCTTCTATACTCGCTTTGATCGATCAAGCACACCGGATCGACGACCAACAACAGCAAACATCCTTAGGCCTCAGCGAAAGGTACTCTAAATAGAACCCGGTTGTTCAATTTTTCTTAAGCATTATTCACGTATAACTTTCTAGCTTTCTGCAAGAATCTAACGAAACGACGCATTTCGTTTTTACCCTTCACTTTTTCGATTGCAAGAAGATTATTTTCTGACCGGACTTTTTCTTTCCTCAATTATGAAGGAAATAATATGATTATGGTTAATTTAGAGGGTTATTTTTTATAAATTGTTGATGCGCCCCCCGTACAAGGGAAAAAGAGAGAAATTCAAATGTTTTTCCTTTCCTAACTTTTTTTTTTCTAGAAAATTCTTACAAATCAAACAGGGGCCTTTAGATTAATTCATCGGAGTTCATTTAATAAGGTATTTATATAATCGGTGATAATACCTTATCTAGGTCATGTTGATAGATAAGAGCTTATATTGGTTAGCCTTGTGTAGCTTGGAAGAAGTCTTCTCGGTTTGCTTGTATTAATTAATTAATTAATTTTCCGCGATAAGAGCTTATCATCGGCTGCCTTCCTTTCGTATAAAGGGAGAAGAAGTGCCTGTCCTTTCGCGTTGCCTTTGCCCTTGGGCAGCCAATGTATCCGCCTTTCCCACAATTTATAATCACATGATGTGTGGCTGCTAATTTGATTAATGAATGTGATTCGGTAACTTAATATCTTATGAATGTTGAAATCTCCTATATATGACCGACCGATCATCAAGCGAAGGAAATTACTATCTCATCAGTTATGTATTATACTGGTGCTTTTCATTTTGAAGCAGTTGCGCTAATAGGCAGTATTTATGATTGTTTTGAAATTTGTTGGCTAGACATTTTGCCTTGTAAGGGGAGTGGAGTGGTGTTATTTGTATTTTGTATCCTTTGGGTTAGATGGATTTATGTTTATGTTATCATATCAAATAGTTGATCATAGTGGTTATTTCATATATCATTGAAAGCTCCGATGCCGATGAAGATTCCCAAGAAAGTTGTTCGTTGGTGGGGAATGTCCTGACTTCTCTTAATTGGATCGTGATTAATTAAACTGATGGGAACCGATGGTGCTGTCGACTAAACAAGTGGTGGCGATATGTGGGGTGCCTTTTGGAGGGAAGTTGTTGATACGTCTCATTAGATTTGCTGTTTTGCATTTCTGGTTGTCAACTGCTGGCGAACAGTGAAGCTTGCTTCAATTATTTCTATTTGTTTGTATAAACCAATGTGTTCTGCCATGTACCAGTATGGCATTGTAATTTTCTATGATAAACAGTTACTGTTTTACTCCTGATATTTACAGGCGAACTATGGATTGGACGGTGAGTGCTGGTCAGAAAAAGTAACGATCGCTGATCCTCTTTCCCTACCTGCTTCAGCTCATAGCAAAGTGGTTTCAGTAAAGTGAAACTCCCACCCGGGGATTGTGATGGGGTGAACTTTTAGAGTTGTCTTGTGAGTTCGTCGAAATTTGCAATGGTATGGTTTTTAGATATGTTTACTTGCAGACATTCACATTCTATTCTTATGCGTTAAGTTTCATTTGTTTTATTGCTTATTTTTATCTCTACACTAGGTGCCATGTTTAGTGAGTTCTATGGCCCGATAGAAGTGATCCATTTTTGTAGAATTAAACGTTTAACTTTTTAGTGACCTTAAACTTTTGTACATTATAGTTGCTTAAAATCTCGTAACTTTCTTCTAGTTGTCATTCTTGCCCAATTCATTTTGTTGGTGTGTTAGCTTTGTCTCACGACAAAGCAAGCATGGCATAGTTATAAGGATCAAACCAACAAAACAGATACAGAAGGAATGCTTAGTTTCCAGCTCACACACAGCAACAGGGCGTGCGAGTGGGCAAATGTTAGAACTTTCTTGATATTTTTGAATAAGTTACAAAAGGACTGTGCCAAAAAGGTCTACAACTCTGAAGGGTTGGGTCATGATCATCACCTGTTGACTAGAATAGAAGCTAGGATAAGCTCTAGGGCGCCACTCAATGGCCAACTAAGATCATAGCTGCTGCTTGTGGCGAATGAGTTTGCCTCTTGTTTCTTTATTTTTGTTTAATGTTATAATATTTTTTGTCCGTTATATGTATCTGCGATTATAGAAAATGAATTATCTAGAGTAATGATGAAAGAGTAGTGTTGTCTCAAGCGCTCGATCATTTCTTGAATATTGATAAAAATTCCGTCATGGTAAAATGACCAAAATCAGTCTTAGAATAATTAAAAATAACCTTAGTGGAATGATAAATTATTGCAAGATTCTGCTCCGGGCGGTTACTATTGGTGGATTTTTGCAATAGGGGCGCCTGTGGAGGAAATTTTTGCAAGGGTGCCCTCCATTCTATCATTCCTGCAAGAGACGAAACATTGGAAAATGTCCGCTATAAATAATACTATTCATATGAAACTAATTATATTACTAAAACACCTCCTCCCGTGACGTTTTTGGTATTTTGATATCTTTCCAGTGATGGTTTCAATTTTGTAAATTCTTTTGAGATGAAGCGGGGTTACAAATCAGGAATACGTAGTAGTAGTACAGGAAACTTGGAGTTTATATTTTAAAAATTCGTTTGTATATAATATTTAGTCTTCTGGGGTATATTTGTCATTTTTATGAAATGGAGTTTAAAGTCTCTAAAATAAGCTTTTTGTTATTTTATGAGACGTTAATGTGGTAAAATGTATTTTTCAAGAATTCGTTTGTATATAAGATTTTTTAAAATGATAGATTATAATTTTCATTTTCTCTCTCCGGGATAAGTGGAACAATGAAAATTCTGTTTCTTTTCTCTTAGTTTTCACTTGGTTAGACAAAAGTGGAGCTGTTTTTGTCCAAGATGTCTTTAGCAAATTCTGAATAATCTCATTCTGGTGTTAGTTATGACTTATGACATCAACTTGATTTTACTAAGCCTTTGTCCCAAACTAATTGGGGGTCGACGAATGAATCCTTTGCTCTGTTTGGTTGCCGGGTTTTTGTTTTTTTTTTTTTTCCCCACCTATCTTCCAGGGTATTTTTTTTCTCCCACATAACCAAACATGGGATATTTATTTTCCCACCTATCTCCCAGGGTATTTTTTTCTCCCACATAACTCCCAGGAACAAAAAAAAACCCGGCAACCATACAGAGCAATGAAGTTTTCATGAAGGTGAAAGAATCTGGCTGAAGAACCAAGTCTTTTCGTACTGTTTCTACCCAACTGTTTCTACTCAATTTTTGGTCTACCCCTACCTCTTATTACCCAGTCTCCTTGGCAAAGTCAAATCTTCTTACTGGAGCATCGAAAGGCCTATGTTGGATATGCATAAGCCATCTTTAGTGGTGCTCTCATTTTGCCCTCAATTAGTGCTATTCCTTAATATTTACCAATGTCTTTGTTTTTAATTTAACCTCTTTGGCCACATCTCCGTCGAAGCATTCACATCTTTGCTACGTTGATTTTATGCCCATACTGCTTCTTGATGGCCCAACATTCATAGTTTGCGTAATACCTGTCTTATAAAACTTGCGACATTGAAGTTATTAAGCATGCTTCCACTTCAACGAGTCTGCTCTTAGTCTTACTTATTACATTGCTTTGAATGTTGGGTAATATCATTTTTTAGGTCATAACTTTAGTATTTATAGTTAGTTCTGACATAAAAAAATGATATTTAACACCCCCTTCCTTTCCCCCGACATTCGAAACAATGAAATCTGAATGGAAACGTGGGTGCACTTTAGGACTTAATTGTTTCTGGAGATGCAGAATATGCCAAGAGTGATTGTCTCATCTGCTGTGTTTGATACTGCTCCCCCTTCATCTTGGCCATCCAAGCTGTTAATATACTTGATTCGTGAGCCCTTTTTTACTTCAGCCTTCCAAAGCTTCAATATTGTCAATAATTTCATCTGTAGAGATTGTCATAATTTACATTCTTATGTAGATTGAAGGGTTATGTTCGTTCGCTAATATGTTTTGGGACAGAACCTATTTTACCTCGAATGACCATACGCTTAGGTGCAATCAGCCTATGCATTTGGCGTTCCATTCTTCAGTACTATTTTCCAGACGCCTTTTGTATTTATTTTTGTTTCCGGTTCAAAGAGGGCATTTTAAATTTGAGTAAAACATTAGCCGGTTTGAGCTGTGTTTATTTCTTTTTGGGTAGGCTTGGAAGCCTCTGAAAAGTAAACGTTTTTACGCATTGTTATGTGCGTCGTATGATAGCCTTTTGGATCTTTAAGCTCAAAATGGTAGAGCGCTCAAATTCCTTTTGGGAGGATGGTGGTTCGAATCCGCCAGGATCCATTTACAATGGGGAGACATTATCCCTCCTCGGGGTAGGGTAGAGGTGAATCATTGACCTAATGAATAACATTACTTGCAGTAGAATTTTTTTTGAGAAAAGCACGGAATGGGTGTAAAAGTTTCGAGAAATTACGGACTTCGGTTACTCATTAACATAATCATCAAACACGATGATTCTTCAAAAAAAGGTGGGAAAAAGACCTCAATATCCAACTTTATTTAATGTCCATTAAATTGGCGCGCTTCGCAAGGCTTATTTTGGTTCGCCTGAATGTATTTGAACCAACAGAACCTTGGGTTCGTTTCTATATTGGTTGTTGGAAATAACTAGAGACAGATGGAATAGTGGCGCCTTTTATGGTTATTTACGTTGGTATACACATTATTTCTGTTGACGTACCCTGAATTCTGCCGGCATACATTGTTTCCACCAACACCCTATTTCGATCGGCGTACCCATTGCTATTTCCGGCGGTTTTCTCGATATTCCGGCGGCGTACTCAAGAATCAAACGGCGTATTCAATATTTCGGTGAAGTACTCGATATGTTTGGAACATATGTTTGAACCTAGAAAATCCGGCAGCGTATTCAATATTCCGGTGGCGTACTCTAGAATTTGGCGGCGTGCTTAATATGTTTGAACGATGGGCGTACTTGATATTTTGGTGGCATACTAGAGCGTTCTTAGCCAAAAGAGATGTGGGAAATAATAAAATATTCAATAACATCGTTGTTCTAAGTCAAAAGAACGTGAGAAATAATAAAATATTCAATAACGTCACCGTATTCAACCAAAAGAGGTATGTAAATAATACAATTTTCAATAATGTGGCTGTTCTCATCCAAAAGAGAAGTGAGAAATAATAAAATATTATTTTAAAGATAGTGATAGGCGTTCTCATCCAAAAGAGAAGTGAGAGTGATTAACATCTCTACTGTTATTATTGTGATTTTTTGTGCTTTATCTTTGGTAAATACGGTTAGTTTTTTTTTATGATTGACGTTTCATAAAAAATCTGGTGTATATATTCAACTTTAGTTTTCGCCATTATGGTCACAAGATTTGTTTTAAAGAATAATTATCAAAAGGAATAATTTTGCTTCAAACTGGGACTTTATGTACCATTGCATATATGCTTCTGCCTGGATCAGCGAGAGAGAGAGAGAGAGAGAGAGAGAGGCATGGTTAATTCAGGTTGGGCCTCTTTGGGATACAGCCAAGATCGCTCCTTACCCACTTCATAACCACTTCTCAGTGGTAAAAGTACCGGAGTCATTATTTGCATAAAACATTTGCGAATTGTTGGTGAGTATTCCCTGTGATCTCACCCATATTTGTGAGAATTCCACAGATTCCCTCACTCTCATAGCTAACATTCATTAGAGGTGTAAGCTCGCTAATGTTCTCGTTTTAAAAACCATAAACGCCTCTCACGTCTCTGTTGAGAATTTACGGTATAATACGGCTTACCAGATTTCTGTTGAGGAACAAAAAAACAAACAAACAACGTTAGTGAAACCTTTTCCGATGTGGCGAGATGAGGCACGGACTATGTCGCTCTCTTTAAGATGAATTTGCGTCTCTGCGGAAACCAATTCCGATGCAGCAAAATACTGGTCACAATCACCTGTAGGATACAACAGCCCAGTGCACCATTGATCTCCAAGAACTGCAAGATCAAAGAGATTTGAACCACCCGAAAACTCCAATTGCTTAACAAAATACGTAAAATAGGAAGAGAAATAAATAAAACTCAGTTTACAGTAAAGTAATGTAAACAAGAAGAAAACAGTAAGCTTCTGTAAGGGTTTTCGTTGTTGAAGAAAAACACAGAGAACTTTGTCTTTTATAAACCAAAACATGTCCGTTCAACACACGCCGCCCTTTAAGAAAGTAGTCGTTTAAAAGACGTTACAGATGCACGGTGACGTTATTTACCCAATTATTCGATGTTCCAGTAAACAGGTATACCTAGGTACGCCGGCTTACCTAATAACGTCGGTCCACTTGGTGGATCATGCGCGTAGGCCCCCTTTCTCCTCTTCTCATTCACAAAGCTAAAGAAGTGAAAAACTATATAAACACATGAAGCTTTTATCCACTTTCTAATAAGGGACTATTCGCTTTTGTGAAGGAAGTGAGCAAACTCATTTTCCAAAACCAAAGTGGCTTCTTTTTTTTAAACAAAACAACTTTGTAAAATACCAACAGTCTCACCATGTATGGGGTGAGATTGGTACAATGAATCAATTAGCTCACAAAAAAAAAATTAAAATTTCAAAGACATCTAGGATGGTAGCCTCTCTCCATTAACAGGATAACATTCGCACTCCTCATTTCTTGTCGGCTCTTCCTCTTATTTGATGATGAATGATTGAACATTGAGTCTGGAATTCGGTTGGGCTTCAGCATAGGTGGTGGGGAAGATGTTTAGTCTGGAGAGGCAATTGGTTGTGGAGGAGGACTTGCCAAACAAGTCTTTGGCGCATAGGAGTGTCAATGGATCCAGACGGTCTGATGGATCGTCCGAATCCGAAAGTTAATGAACGAGATCTAAACGTACGAATAGGATCCATGGGCATATTTCAGATCATCAAATCTGGGATCCAAAAAATTTTAGATTGGGTATGGGCACGCCACAGATACCCATTGGATAGTTAAAACCTCTCTTATCACTTAATGAATCGGATGGGAATGCGATTTCACTCATTTCAGTCGTTTCATTTCATAACTTTACGAAAGAAAAGAGAGGGGTTTTAGGGTTTTGTTCTTTTGGCTACCTGGCTGCTATTAACAACAACGGTGATCCCAAATCCCAATCTCTCTAAAAAGACAAAAAACTCAAGAGGACTCTATCGAGAGAGACTCCCGTTCGTAGATCTTACATTGCCCTAGGAACATTGTGTTTTTGAGTCTGATAATTTTATTTATTACTTTGTGGTTACACGAATCTTGTCAACTTTTACAGACCTATGTATTTATGATGTGTTGCTGTTGTTATTAGTGAACTATTTATAAATGATTCATTTGACTTGTTGTCTTGGTCAAGCGTCATTTTTCCTATTATAAGTTTCACTATTTTAGTTGAAAAGTATACACAATTCTTAGAATTTGTAGGAATTTAGAAATGGTTTAGAAGAGCAATACTATTTTTGGATGGTTCCGTGTCATGTTGATGAGGATTATCATGGTAAGTCTTTTTTTCCTTGATTCATTTTCTCAGTTTTTACTTTCATTATGCTAGTCTATTGAACATATATGCCATCATGAATATATTATTAGTTCATCATTTTTTTATTACTGAAAGTTATTGGTATGCATCATATTCTTTGATAATAGTTATAGATTATATTCGTGTATGTAATTTTGATTAGTTTTATTGTTTACAAGCATTATTTTACACATAGATTAAACATAGATAAATTTTTAATTTAGTTGAAGAAAATGCATAAAGACACACTAATAGTAGAATGCCATTCTAACTCCTTTTAAAAAAATTAATTGTTTACTTAGCTTAGTGGGACATAATAGGACACTCCTATGGACTGTTCAAATTAAAATGGATCGTGCTCATGACGTGGAAAGTAGGTTCCGAAGAACAATCTGACTCCGACCCGACCGATAAGGGATTTGAATAGATGGTGACTATGACAAAGTGGATCCGATCCGAAGTGGATCCGTTGACACCCCTATTGGCACATAATAGCAGGAGGGCCCAACAGGACCTCCGAAGCTGACGCCCGAGTAAAAATTTGTGCCCATCTTGTTTTCTGTTTCACACATTTTACCCAACAACGAGAGGTTAGAGAGGGATTCATGGATCCTATTGCAATTAGTAGCTATACCCATCCTCCTGTTTTGTTTTGAATGGCAGAAAAATGAAAAAATAAATCGTAAATGTTGTTTTCTGGTTAAAAGATCAGACTTAAAAACTATGATTTGTAAAAAATCAAGGATAGCTGAAATCTAGTTTGCATATATAGTGTTATGGTATTCTTCTGATTACCAAAGGGAAATGATTTCTACGCGCCAATGTTTTGATAAGCATGTGCTCCACATGTTTGTTGTGTAGTATTTAAAGGGCTTTAAGAGCTTTTTGAGAACCGTAATATTCCTCTGACAGCCTTTTAAATACTACACTACAAAAAATGGAGCGCATGTTTATCAAAACATAGGAGCGCAGAAATCATTTCCTTCACCAAATTTCAAAGATGCGTAAAGTCAAAGTCAGGGCTAGAATAGATTAGAGCAAGCTATCTTTGGTGATCTTTTTGCTAACTATAGGGATCTTCTCCTCTGAGTGTGTTAGGTACCTAACCGATATGCCAAAAGCTCCAGAGCTGATGGAACGTGTAAGGCTAGGCCCTTTAACCCTGTCTCATATTAGGTCGGTCTGGCCTAGTCTCATACCTGAGCAGGTCCTCACGATCCTAAGAATTATGTCTGAGCTTACATCGCTAGAAAGGGCATTTCATCATTTTCATTCTTTATCGCGCTAAGCCCAAACAATAGGGAGATGATTTTTTCACCGCCATTATAAGCCCCCCTTGTAAATGTGATTTGACATCCAAAAAGCATTAATGTCTGTCACAATTCACTCTAGAAGGGGGCGCATGATAGTTTGGTGGGTGGGGTGATGAAAAAATCATCTCCTAAACAATATTGTGCATCTTTTGTTTAGGTAAACAATGTTTTTATCACCAGGTCCAAATTCTATTCATCAAATCAATCGTCTGTCAATTATTTTTCGAATTTGTAATCAAGGATCTTGAGCTCCCTAATTATTTCTAATTAATTCTTAGGTATTGAAGCCTTGGACTCAAATGACCCAGACCAAATAGGAGCAAAGCCCTCATCAGCCATGCCATTGTCTTTCCTGTCAACAAAATATTCCAGCTTATGCAATGGGCCACTAATCAATGGACCAAAGTCAAATGGCAATTGAGATATCTAACAAACATTATTACTCAGCACATATGATCAAACTATCACCAACATATCTACAAATAAGGTATTTGTATTTTCTTTGGGCCAAACACTATCTCTTGGAACTCAACTCCAACTGTTTAATGGTGTGATAATTTGAGACATAATTATCTGCTAATCTTATGTTTGGTGCCCACAGAAAACATGTGTAGAATGCTACTGGAACCTGTAGCTCAATAGGTGAGACTTTGTTTCTCAACCCCGAGGTCGCATTTTCGATCCCAGCTTATCTACCCAAAAAAAACATGTGGAGATCTCCAAACAGCAATCTATTTTCACTTTCAGCAATCCTCGATTTCAAGAGCTGAGATACAAATTGACCACCATTGATGGGCCGCTCAATTTCGGTTTTTGTAGATTGCAAACACAACCACCATCCACTACTGTGACACTGTCTCCTATTTCTGGGATATTTATGTAGATATCTAACCAGCTAACAGACATTTTCTGTATAATCTTTGTGTATTTTTCATTCTAAAAAGTATACCTCGCATGTCTCATCATCTATGGGATGAGATTTACTAGAGCAGATCAACAAATATATATAACTGCCATTCAAAAAATAATAATTCAACAAATATAAAACCAAGCTCTCGTGTCTCATCATCTAAGGCATGAGATTCACTGGAGTGAATCAACAAATATATAACCTCTCATGTCTCATCATCTAAGTGATGAGATTTACTAGAGTAAATCAACAAATATAAGCCATTAACAGGGATCCCTTGTCTGGGGACAACTGGCTTCCCCAATTATAGCTCGCTGGTTGAGATCCTTTTTTTTTTTTTTTTACTGAAGTGATAGGAAAGATTTTATTAACAAGAAAAAAGGGAAACACCCCTTCGACGGAGATTACACAACAAATAATAGAAGCATGAAAAGATACAATCCTCTCAAGGAGGTAGTCAGAAGATCTCAAGCCTCTCTCTAGCAATCTCTCTGTCTTATTTGGCCTCTTTAAATAAAAAATTAGTAATTCTTCAGATAAAAAGGAAAACAAAATAGAGAATGTACTCATTTTATGCATGATATATTATCGACAAATGGATATAGGTGTTGCTCTATGAATTTGTTATGCGTTGGTCATTATGCAATGCTTCATTTGACTGATTTCATCAAATTTATGTACACGCAACACATGCTTGAAACTGATGTTGTAACTGGAAAAAAATGAAATATAACAATGAAATCATAAAAGTTAATGGAAATTTACAAACTACAAAATTATTTATCATCCTTTATACCATGATTTAGAGGTTGCAGCTCATCTGCACATGGATCTATCGAAACCGCCTCCTGTAGTATTCTCTGATGGGAGTGGAATCCTGTCAGCAATACCCAAACCAGAGCGGGCTGAGCGAAGGGCGGTTTCTCGGGCAGGCCGGTGCTCCTGTTAAACATGTAACCAACTCTCATTTGAAGTGTGCTAAAAAAATTTACTAAATGTTATGCTTAGAGCTTAGTGGGTTTCTGCAGTACAGATTTTTTGACTGCACTCAACTCTCATTTGAAGTGTGCTAAAAATTTTTACTAAATGTTATGCTTAGAGCTTAGTGGGTTTCTGCAGTACAGATTTTTTGACTGCACTGATGTTATGCTAAAAAATCTTGTCCCTGTTTTATGTAATCTGGTTACAGCTGCTATTAATAAAACTGTTACCATGCCAACAAAAAAATCTACACTAGATGTTCTACGCAAATTTTGTAAGGGATGGCAAATGGAAATATGCTAAATAAATAAGAATATGGAAAAAACACTTTTTTATAAGAAAGATAAGTAATCAAACATCGTTAGTGGTCTAGGCGCGCTTCATAGATTTAGAATATTGAAGTTTCTTCCTCCCAAAGGATGCATCATGCTTCATTTTGGCAATCATGGTTATGTAGCCAAATGAGATAAATTTGATAGTGATCTATTGACTCTTAACATAGGAGGTGGTATTTCTACAATGTGGAATCCATTTGTGAGATTTAACTTAAAACAGATGCAGCGCTTTTGAGGCATGAGCTGTGGTGTCTTAGGCTATTGGCGAGGAAGAACAAAGAAAATGAAAAGGAAGTGAACAGGAAGGAAGAAAGCAAGATATGTAGATGTAAAGTAAATGTTTCATTAGCCACGGGAACACGTTAAGAACATAATTTTATTGATAGTGGGTTTAAAAGGAAATCAGAATTGTAAATTTGTAATACTTCTTGAGCATGTAACAGGAAATCAGAATCATAAATTTGTAAATCATGAGATGTGCAAAACAACACTTCTTCTCTTTTTCTTCTTAGTGTTAGGGTTGGGAGTTTTGTTCTTTTGGCTACCCTGCTGCTATTAACAACAACGGTGATCCCAAATCCCAATCTCTTTAAAAAAGACAAAAAACTCAAGAGGACTCTATCGAGAGAGACTCCCTCATTCGTAGATCTTACATTGCCCTAGGAACATTGTGTTTTTTAGTCTGATAATTTTATTTATTACTTTGTGGTTACACGAATCTTGTCAACTTTTACAGACCTATGTATTTATGATGTGTTGCTGTTGTTATTAGTGAACTATTTATAAATGATTCATTTGACTTGTTGTCTTGGTCAAGCGTCATTTTTCCTATTATAAGTTTCACTATTTTAGTTGAAAAGTATACACAATTCTTAGAATTTGTAGGAATTTAGAAATGGTTTAGAAGAGCAATACTATTTTTGGATGGTTCCGTGTCATGTTGATGAGGATTATCATGGTGAGTCTTTTTTTCCTTGATTCATTTTCTCAGTTTTTACTTTCATTATGCTAGTCTATTGAACATATATGCCATCATGAATATATTATTAGGTCATCATTTTTTTATTACTGAAAGTTATTGGTATGCATCATATTCTTTGATAATAGTTATAGATTATATTCGTGTATGTAATTTTGATTAGTTTTATTGTTTACAAGCATTATTTTTCACATAGATTAAACATAGATAAATTTTTAATTTAGTTGAAGAAAATGCATAGAGACACACTAATAGTAGAATGCCATTCTAACTCCTTTTAAAAAAATTAATTATTTACTTAGCTTAGTGGGACATAATAGGACACTCCGATGGACTGTCCAAATTAAAATGGATCGTGCTCATGACGTGGAAAGTAGGTTCCGAAGAACAATCTGACTCCGACCCGACCGATAAGGAATTTGAATAGATGGTGACTATGACAAGGTGGATCCGACCCGAAGTGGATCCGTTGACACCCCTATTGGCACATAATAGCAGGAGGGCCCAACAGGACCTCCGAAGCTGACGCCCGAGTAAAAATTTGTGCCCATCTTGTTTTCTGTTTCACACATTTTACCCAACAAGGAGAGGTTAGAGAGGGATTCATGGATCCTATTGCAATTAGTAGCTACACCCATCCTCCTGTTTTGTTTTGAATGGCAGAAAAATGAAAAAATTAATCGTAAATGTTGAACTCTTATGTTTTCTGTGCAAAAGATCAGACTTAAAAACTATGATTTGGAAAAAATCAAGGATAGCTGAAATCTAGTTTGCATATATAGTGTTATGGTATTCTTCTGATTACCAAAGGGAAATGATTTCTACGCGCCAATGTTTTGATAAACATGTGCTCCACATGTTTGTCGTGTAGTATTTAAAGGGCTTTAAGAGCTTTTTGAGAACTGTAATATTCCTCTGACAGCCCTTTAAGTACTACACTACAAAAAATGGAGCGCATGTTTATCAAAACATAGGAGCGCAGAAATCATTTCCCTTGCCAAATTTCAACAGAAATCATTTCCCTTACCAAATTTCAAAGATGCGTAAAGTCAAAGTCAGGGCTAGAATAGATTAGAGCAAGCGATCTTTGGTGATCTTTTTGCCAACTCTAGGGATCTTCTCCTCTGAGTGTGTTAGGTACCTAACCGATATGCCAAAAGCTCCAGAGCTGATGGAACGTGTTAGGCTAGGCCCTTTAACTCTGTCTCATATTAGGTCGATCTTGCCTAGTCTCATACCTGGGCAGGTCCTCACGATCCTAAGAATTATGTCCGAGCTTACATCGCTAGAAAGGGCATTTCATCATTTTCATTCTTTATCACGCTAAGCCCATACAATAGAGAGATGATTTTTCACCGCCATTATAAGCCCCCCTTGTAAATGTGATTTGACATCCAAAAAGCATAATGTCTGCCACAATTCACTTTAGAAGGGGGCGCAAGATAGTTGGGAGGGGGGGGGGGTGATGAAAAAACCATCCCCTAAACAATATTGTGCATCTTTTGTTTAGGTAAACAATGTTTTTATCACCAGGTCCAAATTTTTATTCATCATATCAATCGTCTGTCAATTATTTTTCGAATTTGTAATCAAGGATCTTGAGCTCCCTAATTATTTCTAATTAATTCTTAGGTATTGAAGCCTTGGACTCAAATGACCCAGACCAAATAGGAGCAAAGCCCTCATCAGCCATGCCATTGTCTTTCCTGTCAACAAAATATTCCAGCTTATGCAATGGCCCACTAATCAATGGACCAAAGTCAAATGGCAATTGAGATATCTAACAAACATTATTACTCAGCACATATGATCAAACTATCACCAACATATCTACAAATAAGGTATTTGTATTTTCTTTGGGCCAAACACTATCTCTTGGAACTCAACTCCAACTGTTTAATGGTGTGATAATTTGAGACATAATTATCTGCTAATCTTATGTTTGGTGCCCACAGAAAACATGTGTAGAATGCTACTGGAAGCTGTAGTTCAATAGGTGAGACTTTGTTTCTCAACCCCGAGGTCGCATTTTCGATCCCAGCTTATCTACCAAAAAAAAACATGTGGAGATCTCCAAACAACAATCTATTTTCACTTTCAGCAATTCTCGATTTCAGGAGCTGAGATACAAATTGACCACCATTGATGGGCCGCTCAATTTCAGTTTTTCTAGATTGCAAACACAACCACCATCCACTACTGTGACACTGTCTCCTATTTCTGGGATATTTATGTAGATATCTAACCAGCTAACAGACATTTTCTGTACAATCTGTGTGTTTTTTTCATTCTAAAAAGTATACCTCGCATGTCTCATCATCTATGGGATGAGATTTACTAGAGCAGATCAACAAATATATATAACTGCCATTCAAAAAATAATAATTCAACAAATATAAAACCAAGCTCTCATGTCTCATCATCTAAGGCATGAGATTTACTGGAGTG
Organism: Tasmannia lanceolata; assembly: GCF_043159265.1. NCBI lineage: Eukaryota > Viridiplantae > Streptophyta > Magnoliopsida > Canellales > Winteraceae > Tasmannia > Tasmannia lanceolata. The sequence continues at coordinate 14,102,752 of NW_027518681.1, forward strand.
AATCAACAAATATATAACCTCTCATGTCTCATCATCTAAGTGATGAGATTTACTAGAGTAAATCAACAAATATAAGTCATTAACAGGGATCCCTTGTCTGGGGACAACTAGCTTCCCCAATTATAGCTCGCTGGTCGAGATCCTTTTTTTTTTTTTTTCTGAAGTGATAGGAAAGATTTTGTTAACAAGAAAAAAGGGAAACACCCCTTCGACGGAGATTACACAACAAATAATAGAAGCATGAAAAGATACAATCCTCTCAAGGAGGGAGTCAGAAGATCTCAAGACTATCTCTAGCAATCTCTCTGTCTTATTTGGCCTCTTTAAATAAAAAATTAGTAATTCTTCAGATAAAAAGGAAAACAAAATAGAGAGAATGTACTCATTTTATGCATGATATATTATCGACCAATGGATATGAGTGTTGCTCTATGAATTTGTTATGCGTTGGTCATTATGCAATGCTTCATTTGACTGATTTCATCAAATTTATGTACACGCAACACATGCTTGAAACTGATGTTGTAACTGGAAAAAAATGAAATATAACAATGAAATCATAAAAGTTACTGGAAATTTACAAACTACAAAATTATTTATCATCCTTTATACCATGATTTAGAGGTTGCAGCTCATCTGCACATGGATCTATCGAAACCGCCTCCTGTAGTATTCTCTAATGGGAGTGGAATCCTGTCAGCAATACCCAAACCCGAGCGGGCTGAGCGAAGGGCGGTTTCTCGGGCAGGCCGGTGCTCCTGTTAAACATGTAACCAACTCTCAGTTGAAGTGTGCTAAAAAATTGTACTAAATGTTATGCTTAGAGCTTAGTGGGTTTCTGCAGTACAGATTTTTTGACTGCACTGATGGGTCATCATGTCCCTGTTTTATGTAATCTGGTTACAGCTGTTAATAAAACTGTTACCATGCCAACAAAAAAATCTACACTAGATGTTCTACGCAAATTTTGTAAGGGATGGCAAATGGAAATATGCTAAATAAATAAGAATATGGAAAAAACATTTTTTTATAAGAAAGATAAGTAATCAAACATCGTTTAGTGGTCTAGGCGCGCTTCATAGATTTAGAATATTGAAGTTTCTTTCTCCCAAAGGATGCATCATGCTTCATTTTGGCAATCATGGTTATGTAGCCAAATGAGATAAATTTGATAGTGAATCTATTGACTCTTAACATAGGAGGTGGTATTTCTACAATGTGGAATCCATTTGTGAGATTTAACTTAAAACAGATGCAGCGCTTTTGAGGCATGAGCTGTGGTGTCTTAGGCTATTGGCGAGGAAGAACTAAGAAAATGAAAAGGAAGTGAACAGGAAGGAAGAAAGCAAGATATGTAGAGGTAAGTAAATGTTTCATTAGCCACGGGAACACGTTAAGAACATAATTTTATTGATACTGGGTTTAAAAGGAAATCAGAATTGTAAATTTGTAATACTTCTTGAGCATGTAACAGGAAATCAGAATCGTAAATTTGTAAATCATGAGATGTGCAAAACAACACTTCTTCTCTTTTTCTTCTTAGTGTTAGGGTTGGGAGTTTGCATAAAGCTGGGATCCTACCTGTTACATCAAAGTTTGCAACATGGGGCGCGCTCCAAAGTAAGTAAAACGAATCATAACATATCTCACTATCAGATCATTCAAAAAAAATCTTACTATCAGGTTGGCTGATTTGAGGAGTCCCTAAGAGGATTTTTCATGAGCAAAGCACAATTTCATTTTCCAAAAAAGGAAATAATCATAAGATATGTCAGTTTTGGGGGCTCTAGCCTTCTAGAAAAGCTGTGACCTCAGAAGTTGCAACAGTCCGCCACACGAAAAAAGTATTTGGAAAACAAACTTTTATAGATGTAACCCGACCCTCGTCAGATTTTAACTTACCCAAATGCGATTATTTGCAAGTTTAGCATAGCCAACATAACAGATGTAGACATTCAGTCCTTGGGAAGTCACCACTTCTCATGTTCCCAAACTGATCGTCAAGATGGCCCAGCTATGTTGCATACTTACATAGACACATGAGTTATCTATTCCGTTTCATTGGCCGTATCGGTTTGGTCAGTGGAATGGAACGTTTCGGAATTTGGTTTCGGAAAAGACGCTAAGAAAGGAGAATTTTGTTAATAGTTAATTTTTAATAAAAAAATGTTAACAATTGAACAACAGGGTCATCCTCTGCAGTCCAATCCATCATAACATCAATGTTATAAAGATCCAACATTTACTTAAAGAAAAATCAATGTCAATTGAAATGCCTCTCTTGACTAGTGCCTAATTGGATGAAAAAAAATTTGAGACTAAAATATGAGATTTTTCTAGGACTTTTGAGATTTAATAATGTTTGGACACAATAGAATTTATAAATTTTTAAAATTAGACAAATACCTCATCGTTTGGAAGTTAAGATTTTGGAGCCGGGAGGGCAATCCTTGGTTATATGTTTCTTCTTTTTTTCGTTAACCGGTTTCGGCTTAAGGGTGGTTTCTTGACTACTTTGATAAAGCTTTCCTTGTGGGATAGCGGTATTTTTAAGCGGTGAAAGTCAAGTTCCAGCGCTCTACGAAATCCTATCTTTCGGGATTGCTAGTTACGGCTATCTTTCCTGTTCAAATAAAGCAAGCGGATCACATAGAAAGTGTCGCAGGACCAAGACCAAAACGGTTCTATAGAAAAGGTTCAGGCTTCCATTGTTGAAGTCAGGGCAAATGATCTGATTCAAGATTTCATAAGAATTGACTTAGTGAAGTCCCCTATTTCGTATAGAGTCCAAGTACGATTGCTATGAAGTGCATCAATCTCATCTTGCATGGCGGCAACCAAAAGGGGATCTTTAGTGGCGGCGGTAAATGTAGTAGGCTTGGCTGTCTGATGTAATACTGAGTTGAAGACCTGATGAGAAGGCGAGTTGGCCGGTGAAATAAGCGAGCTAACCGGATGTCGGGTGGTTGAATGATGATGTGCCAGGGCAGAGAGTTTCACCCCGCCCCGAAGAAAAATATGTGTCAAGGAACGCTATGTGAATAGGGTCTTTAAACCCCCACCCAACATCTATTAGTTCAATCAACATACGTTTCAAAAAGAATTTGGAAGCCATATAGCCACTTTGACTCCTTGAACTGTTCGCATTGCTCTCTTCGGTGTCGGTTTCCTCTAAAAGATCAAACATAGGTTTCCTTTCTATTCGACCTGAAATGACTGAAAATGGTCAAATTTTGTACTAGAACTAGAAAGTTGACTTTTTATCCTTTTAGAATTGAGTCTTGAAACTATTTTTAATAAATCCAAATGGTGGGTATTCCAATATTTACAAGTAAATCATAAGTAAATGGACATTAAAGTAGTAAAGACATATACTTAAATGACTTTACATGACTTTACATGTAGATACCCAATTCCCAATTTTAAGAAGAGAAAAAAGGTAAAATGTAAATGTTTCGGCCGAAATAAGGCATTTTGCCTTGTTTCAGACAAAACAGAACGAAACGCCTCGTTTCGGACAAAACCCAAAACAAAATGAAATTGGGGACGAAATGGTATACAAGGGTGATCCGTTCCGGAATCCTGGACGAAACGGAACCAAGGTACCTAGAACGCAGTTCGTACTGTTTCGTGGTATGGGAATGGGTACGGGGTACAATGGTAGCCCGGTACGCAGTATGATGAGGGTAGGCTAAGTCGGTTCGCTATTTCGGGTTGCGGATCGATTTGGAGCGCATATCTGGATCGCTATGCTACTCAACTCAACTAAGCCTTTGTCCCAAACTAGTTGGAGCCGGCTAATGAATCCTTTAGAAAACTTTCATGAAGAAGGTGAAAGAATCTACCAGACTCAAATTAACTAAGTCTAATCTTAACACTAGTTGGGTTCGTCTACATGGATCATTTTCTTCCATTCTATCCTATCCAAGGTCATGTTCTCTATTATGTTCCTAGCCATCAAGTCTTTCCTCATTGTTTCTACCCAAGTTGTTTTCGGTCTGCCCCTTCCTCTTTTTACTTCATCAACTTGGCACGAGTCACTTCTTCTCACTGAGCATCCAAAGGCCTACATTGGATATGCCCAAACCATCTTAAGCGGTGCTCTCTCATCTTCTCCTCAATTGGTGCCACCTCCACCTTTTTACTGATGTCTTCATTTTAGTTCTATCTAACCTCGTGTGGTCGCACATCCATCTAAGCATTCGCATCTCCGCTACACTCATCTTATGCACATGCTGCTTCTTGGTGGCTCAACATTCTGAGCCGTACAACAGGCTGGCGTCACAGTTGTCCTATAAAACTTTCCCTCAATTGGATCGCTCTGGTACTCTATATATAATTTCACATATTTTTACAAGAATATCATTCTATAGTCCATACTACATACATTTGATAAACAAAACCAAAAGCCATGCCATTCATATATATTCAAAATAAAAATTCCAGTTCCAATCCAATCCACAATATATAAAATTTGAAGAAAATTTAAAAAAAAAAAAACACTATTCTTTTGAGAATGCAGGCAATATTTAAGTGGCTGTGGTCGGATCCTTAAAATATAGTATTTCTCACCCTTTGATAGCTGTTTAAAAAAGAGGTGCCAATATCAATTGGCTTATGCCCTCGCTTAGGGTTTTTAAGTGGTTTTATTCTTTCCACAATTTCCCTTCTTGTTTATCTCTTATGCCTTTTAGAAACTCCCCTTGCAAAAACAAGGAAGTTGGAAAGGATGTTTTACAATACTACGTGGATTGTATTTCCAGAGGTGATCTTCAATGGAAGTTTATGTCGGAACAAGAATCAGGTCAGTCTCTACCTCTTCTCTGTTTCTTCTATTTTTCCATTTTTTTGCCTCCAATCGGTATGATTAGATCAAAGTTAGATCTAATGCATCTCTTCCAGAGGTGATCTTCATTTTTTTGCCCCCCTTATTCCCTCTCTATATGCATCTCTCCCTTTCCCGCGGGTCGCCTGGGTCACAATTTTGTGGTGATCCGGGTCGCAAACGACCCACGTTTCGGGTCATGCGACCCAAGATCGCGGATCATAGGGTGGGAGGGTGACCCTGGTAACATTGAACGGAACGTTTTAGCAAAAAAAAAAACGAAATTCATAACTTAGATAGGACCTTAAATGAGAGTTGCACCTTTTGACGACTTTTGGACTACTATAACATTTCATTAGATTTTGTAACCAAAGGCCAACTAGGATGTGTTTGGACAAATTATCAAAGTTCCATTTGAATCCTAAACATTATTGCTGGTACTTAAGAATAATTGTATCCTCTAGAAGTTGATGAATACACTTTGTAAAACTGCGTTTCACTGACTAGGGTTCGTTTAATCTGTTTTGTATCCAAAGAAAAGAATCATTATAAATGATTAAAGGATGTAAATACTAAAAGGCCATGCGAGTATTATGATTCATAGTTCACTGAAACATCTGAAAATGAGAGTCGAGTTCCTAATGTTGAATATAAAAGAAAAAAAAATCTAAAGTCATACCCACCTATCAACCTTCAAAACTAAAAGGCCTCATAGTTTACTAAAAAATCTAACATGAGAATTGATGACATGGTTCTAATATATAAGAAACAAATCTAAGGCTATACCACCGATCAATGTTAAAAAACATCCATATTGAATATGAACTTAGCTACTAGAACGGGGCTTTGTGCAGGCTAGGCACATTTGCCCATAACTTAGAAATCAAGGACAGTTCGCTGTTGAGTCATCCAAAACATGCCCGTTTTGTATGCAAATCTTGGTAAAAAACTAGTAAAATCATGGAAACAGATGAAAACAGACATTTAAGATGAAAACAGACATTTAAGATGAAAATTCAAGTAGTGTTGGAATAAGCACAAATATACACTAAAAACCATCAGATAAGCAAAAAACTTCATGCATTTCAGTTGGGATGGAGAAACAGAAACATTTCGATTATTCCATGTCGGTTTCAGTGAAAATTTAAAACCATGAGTTATCAGACATGCCGCATGTCTGATAATTCATAACATGCCACATTTCATATTTAGTTTTGGTTTTGGTATGTGTTTCGATTTTGATATGCATTTCAGTGGGGATAGAAACAGAAACATTTCGATTGTTCCATGTTGGTTTTGGTGAAAATTTAAAACTATAAGTTAACAGGGACCACCATCTAGCAGGTATTTCAGTAGGGATAGAAACAGAAACATTTCGATTGTTCCATGTTGGTTTCGGTGAAAATTTAAAACTATGAGTTAACAGGGACCACCATCTAGCAGGCATTAGCACAAACTCTGAGTTAACAGGGACCCCATCTAGCAGGTATATTAGCACAAATTCGAGTACTCATCCAGTCATTCTCAATCTAAGACGACAAAATGAACATGCTAGTGGAAATCAGTATAGACCATGCAAGTATATCCAGTGAAATAGGTGCAATCGTGCCCTAAATGTGAGATGCTAAACTAGTTGAGAGAGAATGAACTAGCTGTAGATAAAAATGATCTTTAAAGTGCGGAATTCAAGAAGAGGCATCTGCGGATCAGGCTTACTGTGAGGAAAGGAAACTCATCTGCTTCCAGCATGTGTACAACTTGCCCCATCTTCGGTCGCCTTTTAACATCCAAATCTATACAGCGGAGGCAAACCAACAACACACGCTTTAAAGCCGTTGGCAGGGGCTTGACTTTGATCAATGGATCCACCGCTTCTTCTCCACGTCGACCTCCTACCATTCCTTTAAACCAGTCAACTAAGTTTACCTACAAAATTCATTTGAGGAGCACAATTAGGGATGCAAGTCACAATTATAAGATTGACAAAAACAGAGAAATACAGACAGATCTTATCACCTCTCCAGCTGACCGACCATGATCAACAGGGCTCCTTCCTGAAATTATTTCCATAAGAAGAACTCCAAAACTATATACGTCACTGCCTTCATTAAGCATACCAGTACTGGCATATTCAGGAGCTACATATCTGCACAGACAACATATATAGATGAAAATATTATATTTTCCATTGATGAAAGAATTAGAGAAAAAATTCACATTAATGACAGCATGTTCTTGACATGCATCCAGAATTTAAAACCACGCACGGAAAAATTATTAATTTAATAACAGAAAAGAAACAGATAGCATTGAAATCTACATCAATGTTATTATGATCAAAGTCCTATATATTTAAAAATCGTGACTCCCAAATCTCAGGGGATGCAATATTAGAAAAAACAAAAAATTACATGAATGTTCGGATATTATTAGATCTATTTTGGTGGTGTTTATTAAATTCTTAAGTATAATTGATTTTGTAAAAAAGCATCTAAATTACGATCAATTTTAGGGTTTGAATTGACGTCAATTTTAAGAGCCACTACATTAGAAGCTTAGTAATGACATTTAAAGGAAAGCATTCAGCTAGAGTCAAAGGACGAACCCAAATGTTCCCATTACACGAGTAGTCACATAGCTTGAATCAGATCCCAACAGCTTGGCGAGTCCAAAATCAGAGACTTTAGGGTTCCATTGTTTATCCAGAAGAATGTTGCTGGATTTGATATCTCGGTGCACGACTTTGGGCTCTAATCCTTCATGCAGATATGCTAATCTGCAATCAGATAAGGTTTAACATTTCATGAACAACAATGGGCGCCACAAAAGTGTGTTAATAACATTTAACAAAAGAACCATTCTGAACAGACGCAACACGAAAGTAGAATTCGTTACAACATCACATTTCCTCAAGAGTATACCAATGAACAGAGTGCCCGAAATAGAGATTAAAGTCTCAAAATGTTCAAACAATGTTAGCAATACACCAAAATTTAGATGTTGGTTTGATAAGAGGGCGAGCCTTGGCGCAACGGTAAGATTGCTCCATTGTGACCTAGTGGTCACGGGTTCGAGTCATGGAAACAGCCTCTTTGCAAAGCAGGGGTAAGGTTGTGTACATCTAGCCCTCCTCCCCAGACCCCACAATGGCGGGATCCTCGTGCACCGGGCCGCCCTTTTTATAAGTCATTTCATGAAGCTGGACGTAGTATTTATGATTTTCTTAATTGGAATGTCAATTAAATAACTCTGGGTTTTGTATGCGCTTAACACCCTAAAAGTTGGAATCTTGCACTCATCTTGCCACAGAAAAGCTTCAGGACTACTATGTCAACTCTATAAATTGAATTCAGCAACACAAGCTGTGTAATACTTGAATTCTTTCAAAGAGGGCTGATTACTAGAATATTGTTCTTAATCACATTTAAAATGACGGGCTTACTGAAAAAAAGGCAAGCCCCATCTATTTTGGTTTACACTTGAGGGATCCTGAGATCTGGACAAACATGAATTAAAGGGTTATGGAAATGAGATATAAGTACATACCCTTTTGCAGTTCCAATGGCAATCTTCATTCTAATATCCCATGTCAACGGGCTTATAGGCCCAACATCACCATGCAACCATTGCTCCAAATTTCCATTAGCTACGTATTCATATACAAGCATCCTGTATCACCAGCACAAGTTTTCAGGTAGGTCCAGGGCAGACAATAGTGTATTATTCGAATAAGAAAAATGATAATACAAGTGGAGAATCAACAAGGAAATACCTTTGGACACCTTCTGCACAATATCCAATAAGCCCCACCAGGTTCTTATGCCTCACTTTTCCAATTGCTTCTACTTCCACCTTGAACTCTCTCTCTGCCTGACCCCTACAAAATATGGTAGTTGCAACTTATGGCATTTGATGCGGAATTATGAAATTATAAAAAAGGAGTAACATGAACAAACTTAATTTCTTTCAGATAACTTAGTTTTCAACAGAGAAAATGTGCCCACGTATAGAAAGCAGTAATGATGTGTAGGAACATCCAAAGAAAAGGGAAAACCAAGAGATGCTTACGAAGCGCTTCACATACTAATAACTAAATAAATTGAAATATTTTATTACTTTGTGAAAACTTCGGCCTCCTTTCAAAGCTAGTGAGAAACTAACAGAAGTTTCCACAAAACACTTGTCTAATGAAAATCATTTTTCTTAATTGAAAATGATAAGGGAAATCAGAATACTTAATTGCCAAATACATCATTAGCTTTCCATTATCCGAATGTACTTTCTTTATGTCTCAATATACTATCATATTTTCACAAGAAAAAATCAGAAGGAATTTCTGAATATGTATGATTTGTGAGAAAAAGAAAATTCAACACAACTTTCCTAGATGTAAAATAATAAAATGCCCAATTGCCATCCACATTCCTTGTCATGAAATGAAGATATATGGCTCATACCGAAACTTAATAATAGATAATCTCTTATTTTCATTAAAATCAGGAGCTGAATTTGTGCATGTAAGATTTGTAGGTTGATGATAAGATAAATAGCAAAGAAATTAGAGAAAGGTGAAACGATCAACTAGAAAATGGGGGAGAAATCAAGAAATTAAAGAGTGGAATGGAGCATGTTCAAAACTGAGTGATGTAGTGATTGGTCTTCTGAAAACTACGAAAGTCTATTCCTTGCACAAATTTCAGCATCTAAAATTGGATGCACAAAAACTAGACTTATTTTTTGTTGTTCCTTTTTTTTCATAAGTAGACATTTTAATGGATTCTCATTATCAAATCAGATAATTTTATATAAAAGAGTGGAGAAGAGGGAAAAATAAAAGGAACCTAAAAAAAACTAAAATCACGGACAGGATCTAACATTCGCAGAAATACAACATAAGAATTTTTTTATTAAATAATTAATAGAGAGAGAGAGAGAGGGTGACTTGTTGTTGAAGAGATTCTTGACCGCAACGACGGAGGCGTCTGGTAAGAGGCCTCTAAAAACGATGCCATACCCTCCTTCTCCAATCACATTCCCACTGCTGAATCCCCCCGTCGCATTCTCCAGATCTTTCAACGCATACCACCGTCCCCATCCGATGATGATATTCGAAATATCCGCCGAAGAAACAGCTGACGATGAGCTCTCACTTCCGTCCGATACAATCCCATACCCATACAACCCCCCCTTCTCATCTTCCAAACCTTTTTCCCTCTTTTCATCCATCATCATCGCCTTTGTGCCCATCACTGCGATTACATCACATCCTCCGTACTTGATTCCCCTTGCAGCTTTTCGATTCCAGTAGAAAACGAGCAACACCAAAAGCGCCCCGGTTATCACAAAAACGACAAAGATTATAACAACCACGTACAGTTTCAAACCTAGAATCGAGCTTCTCTCCCACAGCTTCCCGGACTCTCCACCACCGCTACTCTCATTTCCGGAGGTCATTTCCGCCCAAACCCTTTTACGACACACGCTCTACCTACTCAAAATTGGAATGCTTTTGCATTTTTTCCTCTCTCTTTGCTTATTCTTATGAAACACCTCACGAGTCTTCGTATTTTTGTTTATGTAAGTTCAACGTAATATATATATATATATATATATATAGCCGTTGGGATCGTGACGCCTCAACGGCTACAAGGAGGCGTCGCCAGGGATTTGACTGCTTCGAGATCACAAACACCAAAAGCAAAGCAAAGCAAAGCAGAAACTCTAAACCCCTTCTTTCTTTTTCAGACTCCGGAGTTTTCTTTTCAGAAACAAAGGCAAAAAGCAACGCATTCCCCACCCTTTTTTGCTTTGCTCTCTCCTCCACTCTCCAACCAAAATAATAATTAAAAAGAAATGAAAAAAAAAGGAGAATGACGAAGGCTATATTACTTTAGGTCGTGTTTTCAACGAAATAACTTAAATGCCACTCACGGCACTTGTGGTATGACGTACGTGGGTTGTATGAGGCATTGCTATGGATGGGTTAACATCATAATTCATTCCAATCCAACGATTCCACCTGTCCCATTTGTGCGGATGCAAATTGGAGGGTTAGGATCCTCCATTGTCGGTGGATTTTGATGAATGCTAATTGACTTAGACTTATGGTTGCATGATTCCAATCATACAACAAGTAGGGCCCACCTGAACTTTTACCCCATTCAGTGGGTCAGTGTGTTGTTTTCTGTCGTTTTAGGAATAATGACGGAAAATCAAGCGTCAATTACGGTGACTTCGTAGAAAAAAAGAGCTCTTTTTTAATTAGTAAACCTCTCTCTCTCTCTCTCTAAAAATAAAAATAAAAAGGCAAGTGAAAACAGGTAAGAAAATTTTGAGCTATTGATACTCTTAGTCTTGCTACAGGGATGCAACTTAGGTTAGGCTCAACCTAATTTTGGCTCGGGTTGGGTTGGGTTGGGATCAGGTTGGGAAAAGCCAAATTGATTTAATTTCAGGCTGCGTGAGGTTTGAGGCCTTGGCAACCCAACCTCCGTCCCCCAATTTTAACGTGATTTTCTTAGGATTATGTTTTTTCTTGTATTTATTTGTTTGGCACTAGGAGAACTGGAACCCAAACCGACTCAACGTGTATGGCCCCATTGAAAAAAAAAAAGGGGAGTGGGGGTTGGATGGGTTCGGTCAAGGTTGAGAGTTTTAGAAGCTGGTTGGATTAGGCTTGACCAACCTCAACTGGAGGCTCAGGGTGGCTCGGGTTAGGGCTGAGGGAATGCTATATTGGGTTGGGCTAGGGTTGGCCTCAACCCTACCTGAGTTGCACCCCTATCTTGCAATCCAAATAAACGTCCAAAGTTATTTAAGGAAAATATTGAGTGAATTTTCTAATGGATATTTTGTCCATAAAGTTTGGTCGAGGGGTTTTTGGCACCTATAGGCTCTGGTAACAATGTTAACCTTTTATTTAGTTCTTACGGAAGCTCTAAAATCTAGACATGGATGTATGACTCCTAGACAAGAAGGAATAAAATTCAGGGCCTCATCAATTTCCTATGAGATGGATTAGTTCCTTAAATTCTACAGTCATTTTATTAGATTTATGGCTATCGTTATACATCTTTTTTTTTCATATGTTATTTATTTTTTTATGTTTTACTTGCATAGTTTTTAGAATTAACACAAGTCAATGGCTTCCTTGGCATCGACAAAAGACTATTTCTTGTGCGCTACTTTCTAAACTCCTTAATGGATTTGTCGCAGCTTTTATCTTGGTATGGATATCGTGGATTCTATGGACCTCGGGCTTTTAAGTCGCACAAGGAGGGTAGAGCCGTAGAGATGGGAAGGGAAGGGTAGGGAAAAGCTAAGACGGCTTTTGATTTGATTATTGCCCATTTCTATTAAGAAGAGAAGGGGATGTTAGGTGCTAAACCAATCGGTACCCTTTAAACTTGCCTTGTACCAGACTGAGTTGCACCTAGTCCTATTCCTAAGCATGTCCTCACCAAGTTACCTAGGCATGCCCTCACTTAAGACCTTAACTATGGAAGAAAAGGGAAAGGGGTCATTGAAATCTCAAGTACCAACTGAGATTTCAATATCCTCTCTCGGGCATTGGCAATTGAACAACAGTCATGGGGATATTACGAAAAGTGAGAGAGACCGTTCTCTTCTTCTTCTTCTTCTTCCTCTTCCCTATTTCTAATAGCTGAAAGATATTTTTTTCATTTCTTCCTTGTTTCTAGTGGACTGGCGATCAACCGCTTCAAGATAGGTAGGTATACATGGATAAAAGAAACCCCATGCCGAACAACTACATTATTGGAACCTGGCTACTCTCGAAATAAAAAGATTGTTCACTAATGAGATAATTAAAATCCTTATGTAAATAGTTGGCCAGTATTGTTATCCTTGTTGAATAAGTTTATCTTATTCAAACAGATTGTAGATGCATGCAAACAGATTGTTACCAAATATCCAAAGGGCTGTGAGTGTTATCCATCACCTAATGATGGGGAAGATGTGCTCCCTAATATTATATTAGGTACAATTAATGATGTCATGGAAAAGTTGGTAGAGACCAAACCCTTGATTTTTCCTTTCATTAATTACAACAAGTTTTTATGCTGATAAAAATTGATTGAAAAAGAGGGTATTGAATATGGACATGCTCGACATTAAAATAATAAAAAGAAGACAAAATATATTTATCAAACTTCTTAATCCTTATTAGCAAAATTAGCAGAACTAAATAAATGTAAATTATATGAATAAAAGATTGATCCAGAACCATTTCCTTCTATGTCTGCTCCTTTGGATGAATGCAAGCAGCAACCTCTTGATGTTATAATTTATAGCATTGTCTATACGAGCTAGCCTTTATATTAATAATTGTACAAACATGGTAGTGCCAATATAAAAAAGCTAATGATATTGGCACCACCCTATTTTGATATTGCACTTCTCAACTCACCTTGTCTTTTACTATTTAATCATTGGCTGTTACAATTCCTAAAAGGCTATCGGCAGCAAATTACACAATATAAGACAAGGGGAGTTCGCTACAATATCAAAAGATTGCAGAGCAAATATGATTAGCCTATGCACACACACACACAGCCAAGCCCGTCTCTCGGTCTCGAAGCTCCCATCCCACTCTTTGGCCTTGGGGGGCTAATTAAATCAATTTCCAAGTTCGGGGGTGGACCAACTGACCCTTTCACCCCTTAATAAAATCCCAAAATATCTTTGGCGTGTTCCTTCCCGCCTTTTGCTCGTATATAATATGGGAAAACATTTGTCATTTATCAATGGCTACTAATATTCGCAATAACATGCTTTGATAATTGGGCGAACTCACCTTTTCTTTAAGGGAAATGATGTATTTGCCCCTTTTCTTACTTGGGACATCCCCTCTCTAAGGCTCTAGTGTAAAAGAGAAGTCATAAATACACTAGAGTGGGCTGCCCCAAGTAAGAAATTGGGTGAATCTCCCTTTTATTTTATCAATTAAACAGCTGTCAAATGCTGTTACCATTCCCAAAAATCTCTCCACGGCCAATTAAAAATAAGAAAAGACAATGTGAATTAAGCCCATTATCAAACATGGTAGTGCGAATATTAGTAGGCTTGTAATATTATAAGTGAAATTATATGGTGTCCACACGTTGCTGCTTTGTACTGGGAGCGCCACGTATAACATCTATTACCGTCTTTAAGATATTTGGGATTTGCTAGAGAATTTAGCTGAAAGGCATTTCGCAGCTGACTTTTGCACGAGAGAACAGCCACATAGGCTCACTTTTCAACAGATTTTGTCTTGTTCATTTAATTCATCTCAGATGGCTGTTCTTTCATGCAAACTTCATCCCCGAAATGCCTTTTACTTGAAATTCCTTAGCAAATCCCATGATATTTTATTAGATACCTTAACCCGTAACATTGCCTCAAATGGAGGAAGAGAGGAAGAAAAATTACTAGGAAAAGGGCTTTACTGTAATTATATCTATATAACGAAGAGTGGTTTCGTTTGTTCACGTCCCCAAGGAGCAATGAAGAAAGAATTGAATGAACTCTCTTGGTAAATGCGTGGGTGTTTGAAATGTATAATACAATAAACATACATTTATTGGAGGAGCGTCTGTTCAAATTTGGAAATTAAAAGGAATCACATTTACTACTTCTTCACTAGGTTTTAAGAAATTTTTTTATGAAATTATAATGTGGAAAACCATCTCAGTTTGTCGAGGGTGGGAAATTGTCTTTTGCAATCCTTTTGTTCTAAGGAAATTGCTAGCATCCTTCGCAAAAGGCATTTCGCGGCTAGTCTGTCGCACTTCAGACCAGCCACCTTTTGTCTCCAATCAGGAGGTGGCTGGTCTGTCCGGCCACAAAATACCTTTTGCGAAGGACCCTAGCAAATCCCTTGTTTTAATAGGGGTATTAATTACTTTATTTGATGGGTTTTGCTAATGAGTGTCATTAAGCATCATTTAATTGACCTTGGGATGTTGAATTTACACATACTTAGAGGAAAAAGCACTTGTTTTGAGTTTTTTTCCTCAAAATATGTGTAAATTCAACATCCCAAGGGTAATTAAATGATGCTTAAAAAGCAAAAACCTTATTTTAGGGTGCTGATAAATTCGCTATTGTTACAAGATAAACTCGCTCCCCTTTCCCGGTGTTGTGAAGCCACAACCGTACGACCCATTAACTCTCTCTCTCTCTCTTTTATATTATTACCCTCTCTTTCCTGCTCTTGAATCTTCTGTTTTCATTCCTCTCTTTCCTTCTGTCAAATCTTCTGTTTCAAAGAGAATACTGGAAGTGACTCCGAATCGAACCACGACGCTTCAAATGATTACTAACCCATCTCCGAAGGGCTCTAGCTCCCCTTACAAGATAAATTTGCTCCCCTTTCCCGATTGTGAAGCCACAACCAGTACGACCCATTAACTCTCTCTCTCTCTCTCTCTCTCTCTCTCTCTCGTATTATTACCCTCTCTTTCCTGCTCTTGAATCTTCTATTTTCATTCATCTCTTTCCTTCTTTCAAATCTTCTGTTTCAAAGAGAATATTTGAAGTGACTCGGAATCGAACCACGACGCTTCAAATGATTACCAAACCATCTTCGAAGGGCTCCCGATAAAACCATCTCTGACAAATCATACTTCTTCAGACGGCACGAGATTCTCCAAATTAAAGACAGTATCATCATCGCCAAGAATGAGAACCACCAAACACCATGGAGGCGAAGGCGAAAGAACTCGAAGACAATTCGGGAGATCCGGAGGACGGAAGGATGACTAGTCGGGTTTGTATAGTAGAATCTGAAAAACCCTAATTTCAGGGAGGGAGACGTGATCAATTTCAGAAACCCTAATTTGTTCATCAAAACCGACATGACAACGTCGTTTCAAAAGATGAGCAGAGCATGTTGCTGAAAACGATGGGGTTTATGGTTTGGGGGTGTCGATTGGGATTTTGGAGGGGTGTGGAGGAGGTTTTGGTGGCGATGGGGTCGGGTGGTGGGCACAAAGGGGAAGATTGGGGGTTGGATTCCCCAATGTTAGGGGGGAAGGAAAGGGTAGTGGTGCTGGAGAAAACGAAAGAGCCAGGCAGAGGTGGAGACGATGAGGACAATGAGAGCTATAATGGCGGTGGAGGCGTGACCCTGGCGCCAACGGCAGCTGTGGGTTTGAGCTAGGCAGCGATGGTGGTGGTCGTGGTGGTGTCATGGTTAGAGAGTATTGTTACCATCATCGGCCAGAAGGTTCATTTTCCGCACTGACGGTGCAATGGTGAAAGTTGAGAGTGGAGATATTTATTGGGCAGCTAATTGTGGTGGTGGTGGTGGTGTCATGGTTAGAGAGCACTGTTACCATCATCGTCCAGAACGTTCATTTCCACACTAATTGTGCAATGGCGAAATTTGAGAGTGGAGATATTTATTGGGCTAGATTACATAACCAAAGGAAAAGTAAGAAGATTATGAAGTTGGGTTTTGTTCCCTTTCTTCTTAGATTTTCTTTCTAACTTTTAGATTTATGCTTCCATTACGATGGGATTGGAGATGGAAAAGGGGGGACGATGATGAGAAGAGAAAAAGGGAAGAAGAAGACAGGTTTTTAGTCTTTTTTTAAAATTTGAAGCAATTTGGCTGCATTGTGGGCCTCAGAGAGAGAGAGAGAGAGAGAGAGAGAGAGAGAGAGTTACTGGGTCATACCGGTTGTGGCTTCATAGTTGAGAAAGATGAGTGAATTTATCATGTAAGGGGGGTGAATTTATCAGTGCCCTTATTTTATACACACTTTTAATTTGTTGTTGAAACTTTGTAGGGATCTGTATATTTGTAGTACCGTTGTCTCAAACAACTCAATTGGTGAGTCTAGAATAAATAGTAGAGTAATATTCTGGAAACCTATAGGGAAGTGAATTTATCCTAGAAGGGGGTGGATTTATCACTGCCCCAAAATTATTTCCATTCTGTCTCAGTTAACGTCTTGTTTTCAGCAACCAGGATTGTAGAGGGAAAATGGTATTTTCACTCTTAAAAGGGAATTGTCTGTTAGCTAAAAACTCCCTAAGACTATTCCATGGCAGTCGGCTACCCAACAGGGCACCTCGGCGCCTCCCATTTGTAACCTATTTTTTTCCGCCTAACCTCTCTAGAGCACACGCATTCAGCAGCAACCACACAAACAAGCAAAAGGAAGCGATGGAAACACAGAGACAGAAGGAGTACACAATTTTTTTCAGTCGTTACTTAGAAAAGTTACAAGAAAGACTTTGTATCGTTACTTACAAAGACCGTTAGACACTACATCCATGGTCGAGACCCAGGGATGGATTTACACTGAAACAGAGGAGCGGGCAATGAAACCTTTGCTAAAGAACCACGAGAGCCGACCGACTCCTCCAATTCTCTACATCACCCCTCTCTGCCTCTACACAACTGAGCATCCCCCTTTGGGTTCTCACCCTTAGATGGAAACCCCGGAGGAAATGAGAGGACGACCACCATCTCAATCTGCCCTTCCAGCCGATCTTCCGCTTCGCCCCCGCTCCACTTCACCAGGACACCCCCTGAGAAGTCTCCATCAGTCCAAATTGACGACAACACAAGAAGAGAAGGAAAGACGGGGATCGGAAGCTCGCACGGACGGGATCCACTAGAAGGTTCGACACCTCCCATATTGGGTCCCTAAACTGGCACAAGTAGCATCAGATAGACTATCCCTAGAGGCTGACCCTCGCGGGAGGGAGGCCGTGAAGACTAATCGTGTGTTGACCTCACTTTATAAACACGAGACGGCTCTTTCTAACACAGTCAAAACACGTGACAAACTACTATCGCCTGTAGACGACAACACACCCCACGGTCAGACTCCATCTGTCACGCCCCGACCCACTGTGTAGATATTGTCCGATTCTGGGTCATCTAGTCTCCCCGGTTTTATTTCCAGCAACACTAACAGGGCATGACCCACTCATCGAGGCCCGCGCCTTGGAGATGCTGAAAACGCGTCTACACAGGGAGAGGGAAAATCCACATATATAGTCCATAAACTTTTCCTCCCTTTCCAATGTGGGATCTCACAATCCACCCTCCTTGGGGCCCATCATCCATGCTGGCACACCGTACTAGAGGGAGGTCCCGTTCTGATACCATAATGTCACGCCTCGACCCCACTATGTAGATATTGTCTGGTTCTAGGTCGTATACCCTCCTTAGTTTTGTTTTCCAGCAGCACTAACTGTGCCCAACCCACTCTGCGGGGCCTGCCCCTTGGAGATTCTAAAAACGCATCGACACAGGGAGAGGGGAAATCCACATATATAGCCCAGAAACTTTTCCTCCCTTTTCGATGTGGGATCTCACACCATCCTTCGCTTGCCCTCTCACCCACGGCCACCATCAGAAATAGAAAAGTGTGGGCCTCCTTGAGGTAAAGAAGAAGAGAAAAAGATTAAACATTGAAATAGTGCTGAAAAACGAAGACCGTGTCATTCCTTTTAAATAACGCTCTGCATCATTCGAAACGTGATTGATCACATTCGCAGCGCGGATTGCGGCTCCTAGAATTCATGGCTCTGATCACACCATGTGGTCCTTCTCATCGTCTTCACTGTAACCGTCGCCACCATGGCGTTCCACCTTCTCTGAGCTTAGAGTGCTAACTCCTACGCATCATAACTCCTCAACCATTTCAGTGCGTGTGCTATAACTGCGCCCCTTTGGTTCGAGGACCCTCCGATGACTCCAGAAATTGAAGCGTTATGCAGGTCTCGAGGCAACTATCACTACTTCCTTGGTTCGGGTTGAGTAAATGGTTCCTCGGGTTGGGTTCGGGTTGGCCCCAGCCCGACCCGAGATGCATCCCTAAATTAAGAAAGATAATGGTCCATGTGAGTCTTCCTACTTTTTAAAATTGAAGTTAAAAGAAGCTTTTAATTTACCAAGATCAAGATGTTCTTTAACGTGAAGATATTGATCAAACTAAGGGTGGCATGCCCGTTGAATTGAGTTGAGATATCATACGCTGCTTTGTCTTTACGGGGGACAAAAGAAAAACCACCTGTGGATAAGATCACACACTAAGCAAATCTTTATTTATTAACAAAAATAAGAAAAATCACCCCTCTTTCTCAATAAATAAATTCACGTCTTCCGTTTCCTCCAAAGTCGGCAGTCCACATCCATCCATGCCTCTTCGATCCTGTTTGATTTAGAAATGATCGGTCAGAAGAAAAGACAACGCGTAGGAAGCAGCAGCCGCATCTCCTCCTCTTCCTCCATCGATTTCCCTAAACCCGACGGATCCCTAACGGAAACCTCCGCCAAACCCCTCCTACCTTCCATTCCCGGCGGTTTCAACGACCCCCTCACTGCCGATGTCATCCTCTCCCTCCAAATCGATTCCGATTCCGACGATTCCGACCACTCCTCTCACCATCTCCACCTCCACCTCCATTCCAATGTCCTCCGCCGCTCCAAATACTTTGACGCTCTCTTATCCGACCGATGGCAGACAAATTCCGCCGACGACGACGATAGGACTTTCCGGATCAATCTGAAAGCCGCCTCGGCCTCCATGGATCCTTATCTAACCCTCCTCCAGCTCCTCTACTCCAATGATTTCTCTACCGCCATCCTCACCCCCTCCATCGCCTTGTCCCTACTTCCCGTCGCTCTCCATCTGCTGTTCGATGAATGCATTAGGGCTTGTATTCAATTCTTGGAAGCTGTACCCTGGAGCGAAGATGAAGAGAAGGCCATTCTTACTATAATCCCTTCTCTAGGGCATGAAGAGTCTCGGGAGCTTCTCGCTAGGGTTTCGCCACCCCGTAACAATTCCTCTGAGGAAATGCTTCACAGGCTGATTACGGCCTCGATTGGTAACCATCCCTACGTGGCTTCTGCCAAGGTGAAGTCGTTCGTGGCGAAGATGCTGAAAGATTTCCCATCGAGGGATTCGGTGCGGCGCGTGTTCGATCGGGCGTTTGAGGCCAGCTTGAAGACGGTGAAGGAATCGCTGGAGAAGTATTCGAGTCCGGATTTCAGGGGAGACCACGATGAGACAGAGGCAATCCAGAGACTGAATCTGCATACGGCTGTGTACCACGGCAAAGATCTTTTGTGGTTGGTCGAGAGAATGATCGAATTGAGGATTGGTGATACAGCGGTGAAGGAGTGGAGTGAGCAGGTATCGTTTGTGGCGGATCTACTGAGGGCATTTCATGACGATGTTTGGAGGAACATAGCACCTGGGCTCCCTGCGCTTGTGCTCCGCTGCACTGCCCGGCTCGCCGATGCTGTTGCCACTGGTTCTGTTTTGGCAGCAAGAGAGGTATGGTCGATTGACTCATTGTTATGTGCATGGAAAGATGGGAAAGTTATGCTGGGCATGATAAGTTTAAAAAAGGTTGCTGCTTTGGTTGATTGCTGCTATTAGTTAGGTGTATAAAGTCAGTAGGTTGCTATTAATTAGAACTCCTCTTATTTACAAAGTCTTTCTTATTTGGTAGGATAATTTCCTGTTTTATTGGTAGCTAGAGAGTCTTCTGTATATTGCTTGATTGTAATTGGAATAGGATTGTTGAATGAAGAATTTTAACCCAAAAATTGTGTTTTTGCACACAAAGGTGGACAAAACCCTTCCCTCAAACTGATTCTACTCTGTAACATTTGGTATTAGAGCAGCATGATCCAGACCCATGAAGAAGCAAACCGAAGGAACAATGGATCCGTAGGATGAGACTATCAGAGAGGTCAAAATGCATCTAGCTTCTATGAATGCCAAGTTCAACAAGATAGCACCGTCGCTTGGCGTGAAGATAGAAGAACCCCCCTTGTTTGAAGAAGTTGAATGAAGAGTTCAACGAGAGCACCGTCTAGAAGGATTGTCTGACGAAAAAGAAAAGAAATGAAAAAAAGGAAGAAAAGAAGAAGAGCGAAAGAAATCAGATAGAAGAGAAAGAGAAAAAGCCACAAAAGAAGGCGATCAACATTATCAGTGCCGTCAATTTTAACAAGTTCGTTGCCGAAAAATCTATTGTTTTGCTCAAATTAGTCAATACCGTCGAGAGTATCCTCACCCACAATCATCCGTGCATCATCCCAATCACTCAAAAAAAAACACAACGAAAGAGTTTTGATGAATGACACGATGAGATTGATTTGAAAATGAAGGTGCCTCAACCATTGATGGTGACATACGAAATGGTGACTAATCACAAGGTAAAGCGAAGAAAAAAGGGAATGAGAAAAAAAAAACGAGAGAAGAATTTAGGAAAGTCCTGAGCAAGATCTCATTTTCTACCAATTGACCAACTCTTAATCTCCAACCTTGAGGACAAGGTTGATTTCAAGGCGGGTGGAATGTTACGTGCATGGAAAGATGGGAAAGTTATGTTTGGCATGATAAGTTTAGAAGGTTGCTGCTTTGGTTGATTGCTGCTATTAGCTAGGATAATAAAGTTAGTAGGTTGCTATTAGGATTGATTGTTGTTATTAATCAGTGCTCTTATTTAAGAAGTCTTTCCTATTTGATAGGATTGTTTCATGTTTTATTGGTAGCTAGATAGTCCACTATATATTGCTTGACTGTAATTGAAATAAGATTATCGAATAAAGAATTTTATCCCAAAATTGTGTCTTAGATCACAAAGGAGGACCAACCCTTCCTCGAAGCGGGTTAAGAGGTTGATCTTCTCCCTAAGAAGATCAATCTTGTTGCGATTCGGGTTCGTAACACTTATTTATTCATGAATTTGATTTCATTCTTCTCTTCTTATTCTTCCATCTTAAAAAAACAAAAATTATCGAGTTATGTTATTGGCTTTTGGTTCGATGGTCATTGCTTATTTTAAGTTATGTTGTTATTGTTAGATGAAGCAGTGCAATTCAATATCCAATTAAGGGTATTATGGACATTGTACTTGTTACCCTAGTGATGACACACACACACACACACGTGTGTGTGTATATATATATTACATGTTATGAGAGGGAGAGCTATTCGACTCTCTCAGCTACTTTCGCCCTCACTCCCGTTCTCTTCTTCTTCTTCTTTCATGGAAACTAGGATACGTCGAACATGGTATCAGAGCTCCAGGTTCTGATTCAGGAGTAGTTCAACAACAAACACACACACACACACACACACACACACACACACACACACAAAAACCTTAACCCTAACAGTGCAACCCCTCCTCCTTCCAAACCCTAACCCTACACCTACAGCCCCCATTTGCCTAGCCGCCATCACCTCCCCTTTCTTCCTTGTGTAGCCCCCCATCCCCACCCTCCCAAATCCCTTTTGAAAACCCACCTTTGGGTTTTCTGTCTACCGAAACCCTTTCATTTCCCGTCACTCACCACCCTTTGCTATTTGGGTTTTTTGTTTCCCTCCTCTAATGGTCTGGAAATTTCCCTATATCTATTCCTTGTTGTCGTGAGCTTCGGAACTATCCCATCCCTCCCACCTGCCACCATCACCTCCCCTTTCTTCCTTGTGTAGCCCCCAATCCCCACCCCCCCAAATTTCCTTTCAAAAACCCACCTTTGGTTTTTCTGTTTGCCGAAACCCCTTCTTTGGGTTTTTTGAGTTCCGATTCCCCGTTACTCACCCACCCTTTGCTGTTTGGGTTTTCTATTTCCCTTCTCTAATGGTCTGAAAATTTCCCAATACCTGTTCCTTGTTGTTGTGAGCTTCGGAACTATCCCCTCCCTCCCACCTGCTGCCATCACATCTCCTTTCTTCCTTGTGTAGCCACCCCCCCCGCCCTAAAAAAAAAAAAACCTTTTGAAAACCCACCTCTGGGCTTTCTATCTACCGAAACCCTTTCTTTGGGTTTTTTGAGTTCCGATTACCCGTCTCTCACCCACCCTTTGTTGTTTGGGTTTTTCGTTACCCTCCTCTAATGGTCTGCATATTTTCCTATACCTATTCCTTGTTTTTGTGAGCTTCAGAACTATCTTGTTCATAGTTATGTCGTGTTCATTGGATGGTTGTGTGTGTTCTCGGCTTTCATCTGTTCCGGAGCCGTGTGATGCTGTGTTGGGCTGATTGTTTATCGCCCTGTTTATTTTTTCTTCTTCGTTGTTGTTTGTGGATTTCCTTTCGCCTTTGCTGTTTGTGTTTTCATGGCTACTTCTTTTGGTTCTACCTCGATGTAGCTTCCTATGGTTCAGATGACATCCATCAAATTGGATGGTTTTAATTATCCCTCGTGGCGTAGGGCAGTTGGGATGTTCCTTCTGGGTCGGGGCAAAGTTGATTATCTTGAAAAGGATGCTCCTCTTGTTGATGATAAATTGTATGGCAAGTGGCGCCAAGAGGATGCACATATTCAAACCCTCTCGTGGAATAGCATGGAACCGAAGGTTGCTAATATGATTCTATGGGTTTCTTTAAGGTAAACCAACCTCCTAAACCAAAGCTTGAAGAAAATCCATCATGCCTTATTCAATCAACTAGTCTCTCCTAAATAGAGAGATTTACAGAAGGAAATAATCTCTCATAAATGGAGAGATTTACAAAAAGAAATAACTAATATAGAAGTTCCCAAAAGCAATAAAATCTAGAGAGGAAACCTACCAAACTAAGGAACTAAACATGGCATGAAATAAAAGCATATCAAGAAGATCTTCTAGATCTTCTAGCCGGTCCACGATTGCTATTAGTTGCTGGCCCGGTGTTGTATCTTCACTCTTCCAAAGATGTTTGGAAACGTGCAAAAACTCTATTCCGGGTTGAACAACCTCACGCGGACCTGTGATAAGCTAGTTTCCGAGCATTACTCCCAGTTTGTGACATTATGTCAGCAGTTCCTGGATTCCTTAGGACCTGAGTTTCTCCTCATGCGTAATTTGCTGAATTTTTTGTGATTTTTTCTTTCTTTTTGTAAACATTTCTTTTTTTGTGGTTGGTAAGCTGGAATAGGACCATCACCTTATGGTTAGAAACATGGCACCATCCAACTGAGATATTGATTTCCATTCTCAATATAATTTTCTTTTCAATTAGTTGAAATGGGTGTGAGGGGAGTGGGAACAGCAACTTCCATTTGGATGCTATGACCTTCCGGCCCCTTAAACGTAAAGACTTGTGGTGGGCTCTGAAAAAAAATTGTAATGTACACCCAAGCCACGTCCCAACTAGTTGGTGTGGCAGTTCAATTGTACTCCAATTTCTCACACAGCACAGTTTAAATGCACTGGGTACATCACGTGTGAAGCACCATGTCAAGAAGAATACATGTTTATTTGTTGGTATTCTCGTCGACCTTGCCTTTAGCATTGGCTGTCACTTGTGCTGACAAGCCTTCACCAGCCCATGATCTTCCTTCTTTTGACTTGTTATTTGGCCATGATGACATACATTCTGTTACAGGATTCTGCATGTTATGTATTTTTTTATGACTTGCAACTTTCGAAAGGGATTCTAAATTCTGCATGCTCTGTTTCTGCATGCTGCAAGATAATGCTTTCCTCTCAGGCCAAATATGGCCAAGTGCTTCAATCAATTTGCCTCGAGCAGCCCTCTCATCCTGACCTTGTAGACCCATATAGGAATGATCCTGCTTGTCAAATTGGATGTGTCTTAGATCTTTCCATTCACCATCCTTTTCAATTTCTTTACAATGAAAGGCTATAGAAAATGCCTCTAACCTCGTCTTTTTGTAACAAACCTCTGCACATAAGGATTGATTCTCACTTACCAGATAAGCTTCACATTAGTGATTCATCTTATGTTTTCAAGATCAATAACAATTGATTTGCTTGGTTTACTGGTTTACGAGCACAATTGGCTGGCAAAGTCTGTCTGCTTGATCTGCTCTTGCTTGTGGGGAAGTTTAGCAAATCATGCAATTATACATTGTTCCCATTTGGAAGTGTTTCTATTTCTGGTATGTTTTGTATAGCTGTGCTCCCTCTTCAAAACTTGGTTAATGAGAACCATTCATGTTTTCACCTACCGTAAAATTTTGATTGAGCAACATATGATCCACCTATGGGTTTTTGCATGGAAGATGGCCATTGTTGTTGGTTTGTTGAGGTAAGACAATTGAATTTGTCAGTCATGGAATTCTTCTATTAATAGTAATGTTGGCGACGACTAGAAAATTGGAGAAAGTTGGCATCTCCCTGCAGCTAAAACACCCTGAAGACAGAAATTTTCCATGTATGTTTGAGCTGTTTCCAGGTGCCGGAGTTTTACCACAGGCTTTCTGTTTTTCCAGGTTCGGTTGAAGCTTGTAAGTGTTTGGCTACCGGTGCTCATCGTTTGTCGGGAGAAGAATGTTTCACCAATACCTTCTGGTCAGAAACAGCTGTACCAGGAATTGGAAGAAACGTTTTTGAGGATCATCTCCACGCTGCCCATGTCAGACGCTGAGCTATTGCTGCATCATTGCCTCAGCTTTGCCACCCGCAATGTTGAGGATTGCCCACACTTGGTCTCAGCATTCAATACTTGGTTTCGTCGGGCCACTCGACCCCCACATGATAATGAGAATGCCACTTGACCATGCGTGGCTGGTTTTGCCATCATGCATTCATAATTGTTGCTAAACTTCACTTTTGTGAGGTCAGATTCAAAACTGCCTGCTGTTTTAATCTGAACTGCCAAAATTTGTGTATATTGTAACTTTTGACTTCCATAGATGTGCTATTTGTGTCCCAAAATTAATGTCCGTCTGTGCACAGCAGTGTCTTACTGTATTTTCCTAGATGTATGAAAACTGTCCTCTTGTGTTGTCAAGAACTATGATAAGGGCTTTGTTCTTCTAAGTTGTTGTTCTTAATATAATTTTAATCTTCATATATCTACATATTCAGTCGGGGTTTGAATGATGGAATCATTTAAAGTGGAAATCGAATATCCCAGAAAAAAAGTCTTACTAGGCACAAGATGCCATGTTTCCACAGCTTGAAAATGTCGAACGGGGCTACCCAAAGGTGAGTTTTTATATGGTTGCAAGTCGTGCCTGCACGGTGCAACACAAAAAATACTGTGGGTCCCTCTTTACTGTCCCTTTGGAGGATTTGGCACTAGACGTAGTAAGAAGGCAAAAAACATCCCTTTTGTACCGACTAAAATTCAGTCAAAAATCAGAAAAGAAAGATTAACAATCCTGGGGTTGAGCCTCTACCTCAATTATTCTTCATCTTCGTGGTGGGTGTAACACCCCACGCATACACAACAACAAAACAGAATTTTTTTTTTTTTTTGGGTCTTAGCTTGTATTTTATTACCATGGAACCATGGGTGCAGAAATCATCAAGTCCGCTGAGAGCAAGGAATATCTGCTCTGGTCTGGCCTCCTGAATTTGTTGAAAGACGGTCCGCTAAGTGCTTTTATTTTGCGTATTCACTTTTTGTATCATGAGTAGATGAAGATGAAATCATCAAGGTACAGGGGTAGATGAAGATGGCATTAAAAGCGAATTTTAGTAAGAGAGTGATTTCTGTCTCTATCTCAGCATGAGATTAGAGAGAGAAGCAACAGGCTATATATATATATATATATATATATATACTAGTAAAAAACCCCGTCATACCGTCAAAGAACTGTACGGACCACGTCATAGGTTGATCCAAACCGTCCATGTGATGAAACACAACATAAATAGGTTGTGCCCCAAAAATCATTTCCGTAGGTTGATCCTAGCCCTCCAATCTATAGATGTTTCCATAATTCATCTTAAATCGGATGGTTAAGATCACCCTATAGATTTTTTATTAAAAAACCATAAAGGAGGGGGGTAAGATTGAAATTATATGGCTTTAATGGGTGCCTTTGTTAAAAGCATAAAGGAGGGGGTAGGATTGAAAATATGTGAGTTGAATGGGTGTATTTGTTAAAAAAAGTAAAAAAAAAGTGACTGTGTAATTCTCATAAAATTTTCAAAAAAATCAAAAAATTCTCTTCTTTTCCATCCAGCTTATTATAGTAGATATATATAGATAGATGAGTTTCTATACAATGCTCAACCATCAGTCCCAGGTGGAACTGCCCTTGATATTTGATCCAACAGCAGCTCATTTTCTAATAGGCTGCTGTTGGATCAAAGGGTGGTACTTTTGTCGTATAACCCACATGAGACTGGATGGTCGGGCACCATATAATTTCTCTTTTTATAGATGTTGAGTACAATAGAAAATAAAATATTCCCTTGTAAATAAAGGTAGGTGAATCCCAAAAGCAGAAGTGGAATCAAGAGTAGGGAAATGCGAAACCAGTGTGGAGTCATTGAGGTGAAGAGAAGCGAGTCAACTCGGTCGAGGTGGGAGACGCGTCTCTGGGAGTTTTTAGTTTTGAGTTTTGAGGGCATGAGTAGTCTCATGAGTCATGAGTCATGAGTCAGTCATGACATAAGAGCCAAGAATCGGATAGTCCGTATGTGGGCCGTTACGGCGGCGAGAATCAAAGGAAACTCAACCGAAAAGTCAAAAGGAATACGAATCTCTCTCTCTCTCTCTTAGACATATGAATCTCGCTTGCCAATTAAATACGTGATTTTATTACTGTGAATGTGGTCACGAATAGGGCTGGCAACGGGCGGGTCGGGGCCGGATGTTGGGGTCCCCTAACCCTTCCCCTCTGCGGGGAATTTTCCCCCTCCCCTTCCCCTTCCCCTTTGCGGGGATGGTGGGGAATCCCCCTCCCCTCCCCGCGGGGAATATCTAATCCCCTTCCCCTTCCCCTTCCCCTCTCCGCATCCTTCGGGGACAAAATCCCCTCCCCGCCCCACCCCGCATCCTTCGGAAACAAAGGGAATTCTCCTGATTCCTACCTTAAACAAATTGAAACTACAGGGGTGTATTTGTCACATTTTAAACTATAGGGGTGGAAGTGGATGTGTCAGAAACTAGAGGGGGTGTAAATGTAATTATCCCTATTATTTTAGTGTCCATTTGATATTCTATGTGTTGTGTCTCTCAGTCTCTGTGAAGGCCGTTCAATACCATAGTCATACCATCTAATTACTGATTTACTGGGGAGTGGGGAAATGATACATCTCAATCTAATTACTGGGGAAATGATAGAACCATCTAATTTGGGATGATTTTTGGCCGTTCAATACCATACCAAATTAGGGACTAGCAAATGAACAATCCAGATCATCCGAAGCGAGTCATGTTCTGGGTTGTTGTTTTTTGTGATCTAATGTAGTAATGTGGTACGTGGCACACACGCAAGGTGATCCGAGCTGTTGGTATGGTTTGGCAATTGGCACTTTGGGCCTTTGGCCACCGCCTACTAGATTTGAGATTAGCTGATCCACAACTAGGGGGCGAAAAATCATCTCCCACAAATAAATTGTACATTTTTATTGTGGGGCTAGGATCGTTCAGATCAGTTTTAAGCCGTTTCTTTCGTGGGAAGGAATTAAGGAAACCCTAACTCCCTAAGTCCCTAACCAAAATAAAAATGCAATTTATTATTTTATTTTCGCCACCGATATTGGGCCTGTTGGCACTACGATTTTTTGATAATTGCATACACTCAGCGTCTCAGCTTGTCTTTATTATTTCAACATCTGTGAAAAGGTTATTATAGTTCCCAAAATGCTCTCAGAAGCTAATTAAAAGGAAAAGACAAGCTAAGTTTATGTTTGGGGGAATCTTGTAGCCGATCCACAGAGTTTATAGTAGTTTTTCTTAAAAAAAAAAACTTAAAAATTTACAAAAAAAAATGGCATTGATTATTTGATTAGCGGGGCGGGGCGGGGCGGGGCGGGGACAACTCCATCCCCTTCCCCTTCCCCTCCCCGCACCGGGGAATTTTTATATTCCCCTTCCCCTTCCCCTCTCAAATCGGGGAATCCCCTCTCCAAACGGGGCGGGGCGGATCCCCGCTTTTTCGGGTGAAATTGCCAGCCCTAGTCACGAAAGAAAAAGACAAAGGTAAAGTCTGAGAGCGCACCAAAAGTCTGGTGAGTTAGTGGTCTCCCCTTCTCCCCAAATATCTCCTCCCCATTGCCCCTGCTGTTTTTCCTTCTGCTCTCCTCTGCTCCTGCTTCCACCAGGTAACTGTACATTCTCTCTTCTTTCTTCACTATTTTGTTGCATCTAGATCTAGGATCAGTGGTTCCATTTGAGAAATTTGAAACTTTTTAATTCCCTTGTTATTTGTTGCCTGGAATCAATCTTCACATCTCCCTCTCTCATTCTGTTTAAACCAGACATTTTTCCTTTTTTTTTGGATCTATTCATTCCTCCCTATCTTGAATTCCTGATTTCTTTCTTTTTGAATTGGCATGTTCTTCTTTCTTATTTCCTTTTCCTCCTTGGGGAACTGCTTCTTCACTTGACTCCGAATGATCGAAAATGTCATTCTATTTTTTCTTTTTCTTGTCATTTAAATCCATCCGAGAGTGAGAGCGTTACATGGAAGCATGCTTTGTTATCTGAAAAAGTGCTACAAGTGCCGTTACTTTTTCAGATTTTTAAGATTCTTGAGTTTGCTGATAGTCATTTAGATTGAGCTACGACCCCTTTTTTTTTTTACGATATACTGTGCCGTGTTTTGTCTGATCTCATTACATCATAAATCTGAAGTTCTGAACCACTTCACTTTATCTCATCCCTCTTTCATATATATATATATATATATGAGAAAACGGTTCCTACACATATGTGTAGAGAGTTCTCTACACACTAGCTTAAAATACAGTGGGGCGGTGGATACTCTTTAATCTTGATAAGAGTAGAATATCTGAGGAAAATTAGGGCCTGTTTGGATGCTGAGAAGATTTTGATTTGGATTTCTCACATTTGCAGCCCTTTTTGCTTTGTGATTTGGATCCGGATCAAATCCTTTGATTTCCAAATCAGACACTGATAGTGAAAAAAAATCAGATTTCCAAATATGATGTGGAAATAAGTAATTGGAAATCCACAGATGTGGCAGTTTCCTTCACCCTCTTTGCTCCTCAACCTCTCCCCTAAAGCAGAAAGTACCCCCTTTCCTCTCCATCTCCCTCAACATGAGCTGGCGGATCTATTCATTTTATATTCAAAACTCAATTCCAAATCCAAATATAGAATGTGAGGTATCCAAACGGGCCCTTAGGGTACGTAAACTATGTTAGTAGGTGGATGTTTTGAGAAGTTCCTATCACGTGGATTCTTCCTCATACCAGTGTCTTGATCAAGGAAGCAGGATTCTTCCCTGGGAGCCTTCGATTCCCGCTTCGATTCCCGTTTCGATTCCCACTCTGGAAACCTTTAGTAGGATTCTTCCCTGAGAGCCTTCGATTCCCGCTTTCGATTCCTACTCTGGCAACCTTGGTCTGGATGACTAATTCCGATCGCAGTCACAGAAAAACCGATTCCCTGTGGATTTCTAAAGTTATTCATGATGGTCAGGATTATATTTTGTTTGAAGTTTGAACATTGATATGCTGTGCTGCTTAGATAGCTGACTAAATTGTGCAGGCCTTTAGGCTTTGGGTTGAAGTAATATCAAATTTGGACAGTACAGCCTCTCTGTATGGAGATGAAAATCAATTTCTTGCTCCTTGGTCTCTATATCTTAATTATGATGAGATTTTGCATTATTTCATGACCTCCAATTTTATAGACCTCCAACATGCAGGGGACAAAGAGTTCAGTGATAGGTTGCTTGGCTAATCATTAACACAGTGGCAATTAGATATGTGTGGAGAGTTCACTGTCATAGCTTTGAGGTTTTTATGCCCCAAAATTTTCAAGTGTTCTACTTCATTCCCTTTGTGTAAATTTCTTTTAGTACTGAATGATAAAATGATCTGAAGTTTTCCTTTGTATGGGACAACATGCATGACTTTTAGGAATGGAAGCCGTATCTAATGATTTCTTGATTTGTCATTTTGACTGACGCTCCATATATTCTCTCTAATAAGGTTGTGAGATTTTCAGTTCTTGTGAGTTGTGACCTACTATCTTCACCGCACTCATGGATGTCATCAGAGTCTCAAACAACTAGATTGAGAATTTTAAACCTTTCAGCAATCAATTGGTCAGCCTGGTACCTTTTTAAAGGACAACTGTGGCAAATGCTTACCTAAGAAAACATGCCAAGTTTTACTTTTTAGGCTGTACTTCTTTGCAGATTATAAAGAGAGCACCATGTTCCGTAGATGGCATAATGCTCATGATCATCAGGAGAACAATTCTATACTCCAAGAACAAAAGGTAATTGAAATTTAGTAGACACACAAATAAAGGCATAAATCTATTTGCTTTATTTGGGTTCATGAAATTTCAAGTGTGAAGTTATGTAGATATTGTTATTTCTGTAGAAAATTTAAAATTTAAAGCCCTCCTCCTTTTTGATGGATCTGCATATTAATATATTATGTTATAATATTATAATAGCATAGATAAATATGAAATTTGATTTTCTATTTACGTCTATCATGTAATGGGGAAACGCAGGTGGTCCATGGATGTTTAAAACCCTCCTCCTTTTTGATGGATCTGCATATTATGTTATAATATTATAATAGCATTGATAAATATGAAAATTTTCTATTTACGTCTATCATGTAATGGGGAAAGGCAGTGGTCCATGGATGTAACAAAAGTAGCTACCAGAAGAAATTTTGAATGACTTGATTTTATTGTACTCTTTGATTGCGAGGAACACGAGATGGGAATCCTTCTCATTTGTTTTTCTGCTATGTATAGAGCAAAAATTTATTGTACTCTTTGATTGCGAGGAACGCGACATGGGAATCCTTCTCATTTGTTTTTCTGCTATGTATAGAGCAAAAATTTATAAAAATCCCTGGAAAACATTATCAATAACAGTGTGTAATTTAATCTGTCTTCAATTATATGTGTATGTGTGTGTGTGCAAGCGTGCACGCGCGCGCGTGTGTGCGTGTCCCCAAAATTCTTTTGAGCAAACTAGTCTTTGCTCCAAGATTTTTTCTGGCCTTTGAAAAATAAAAAAGAAATGCGTGTTTTCTCTTATAAAAGCCTTTTTCCTTTTAGCTATGCTCCTTATTTATTCTTTGCCCATAAGTAGCATCTGGAAGCTCTCTAAGAGGCAAGTAGAGTTCTCATCCCATGTTTTTTCCCTTCTCTCTTCATGTTCTTCGAAACTAAAGGCAGTATAAGATGCAAAGAAGAATTATTAACAGCCAAATAAATTCTTAAGACACTATTTACAACAAATTATTCACTTGAAATGGCAATATTGCAGGTAACGGTCCAGACCGCACCTTAATCTCTGACATCTAAGACCATACCTGAAATATTTGCTGTTCTTGACTTCTTTTGTTACTCGTAACCATAGTTGTAAATTCCGTTTCGGTCGCCATTTCGTTTTGGCCACCAAAACGAAATTTCGGTCATTTCGGTGCATTTCGGTCGAAACTTTTCGTTCACACAAAAAATATATTAAAAAATATGAGAAAAATCCAAAATAATAAAAAAATCAATAGAAAAAGATGAAAAACTAATAAATAGTCCAAAATATGTGTCCCAAAAGGCATATTCATTAGTTAAACACATAAAGTCTTGCACAAGTCCAACTGATAGTCTGATACATTGAAAAACATAAAAAAAAAAAAGAGATACATGAAAGTGAAACATAGACAATAGCTAGTAGCAACAACTCTCAGTCATCATAACTCGGATGATCATACTCAATGTCTTCTTCTTCGTCGTCGTCGCCGCCGTCATCACCACCTAGACCACCAGTAGGGACATCTTCAAGAGGCATGAGAAAGTCGTCGTGGTCATCCCTGACCCCAACCACAGCAGTAGGTGTTTCAAGATTTTCCCACCAAATGTCTTCCGGCGTGAATATGACATCTTCTTCTTCTGCAACCCAATCCATCATGACATCCAGATGGTCTATGCTCAAAGGGTCACTAGTGGTAGATGATTTCCTCAACAAATCCCTGAAAAGGAAAACATTAAGTTTAATGTCAAAGGTTAAACTTAAAAGCTTAAAGTGATGAGGTGAGAGTTGAAAACATTATATTACGTTGTATACCTTTCTCGAAACTTAAGATTGTAATGGACAAACACCAAGTCATCGAATCTTTGGTGCTCCAACCTATTTCTCTTTGCAGAGTGAATGCGTTCGAATGTGCTCCAATTCCTTTCACACCCAGTCGCACTGCAGGTCTGACTGAGGATTCTGATCGCAAAGGTCTGTAATTCTTCCACGTCACCTCCGAATTGATTCCACCATGCAACTGTAAAGTAGCAAATAGTAAAGCATTATTTGTTGAGAAACTGAAAGTTAAAATGACTTATACTTAATTAAACAAACAACTCAAATATACCTGGTCCCAACTTCGTTCGGTTGCGGATTGTAAGCTTCATTCCAAACATACCCTTAACCTCTCGATAATTCTCAATCTGATTGGTGATGAGGTCTTGTATACCTTCATCAGGTACTAGTCGAGTGATGCATGCCAACAAGCCTCTGGTTACTTCACTGTGCCTAGAGAAGGTAAGAGTGAAAAAGAGAGCAGGGTTAAGAAAATATCCTGCTGCATGGAGGGGACTGTGGAGTTGCCTATCCCATCTTTGGTCGATGATCCTCCAGATGGGATTGTAATTTGATTTTCTCTTCAACCTCTCCTTGATGTTCTCTTTGGCCTTATCCATGGCCTCATATAGGTAACCCATCGCCGGTTTGTCCTGCCGATCTACCAAACGCAGCACTCTCACTAAAGGCTCGTTGATGTTTTGAATGTACTTGCATTGGTCCCAAAAAGATTTATCCAACACAGTACTAACTACCCCTTCACTCAGTGGGTATTGGACAAACCTACTAGTACTATACTCATCAGACACAAACATCTGCTGAAGTGCTTTCCGATTCAACACCAGACTTTGTATGCTAATGAAATTTGTAGCAAATCTGGTTGCAGCAGGGCGGCATAACTCCTTCCCACCTGTGAACTTCTTCCTCATCAAATTCAAGAGGCTTCCATGGTTGTAGATGAACTTTGTAATCGTCCGAGCCCTCTCAATTGTGGTTGCTATGTGAGGAAATACAATCGGTTTGCACAGATGCTCCAAGATGAGATCTATGCAATGAGCTGCGCACAGAGTCCAGAAGAATGTACCAAACGCGGCTTCTAGTCTTTTCCCAGCAGCTTTGTAACTTGGCTCACTGTCAGTTACAAATTGCACCACATATTCCGGATTCACCTCTCCGACAATCTTTTCAAAGATATTGTGTAATTCATCGGCATTCTTCACTATGCCAGATGTATCAACGGATTTGAGGAATATGACTCCTTTAGGGCAGTACACCAAAAAGTTGATTAGGGAACGTTGTTTGGCGTCTGTCCATCCATCTGCCATAATGCTACAGCCAGTGTATCTCCATGACATCTTAATCTCCTCCAAGTAGTTGTTTACCTCATCCACTGTATTCTTCAAAATGGAACCCGTTAAAGCATGATAAGTAGGTGCCTTATAACCCAAACCCACGGCATTCACAGCATCAAACATAGGTTGCCAGAAAGGTGAATTGGCAACATTGAAAGGGAGATTGGCATCGTAGCAAAGCATGCCAACCGCCATGTCTGCTCTATCCACTGTTTCTTTGGTAGCCAAAGCACTTTTAATGCTTGGCTGGGCTCCAGGGGTTGTTCGTGGTGCAAAGAAATTCCTGATCCCTCTTGTGATTCCCTTCTTCTTCCTTTTTGTACCACTCGGTTCTACAAGAACTTCCTTACCCCTTCGTTGAGGCAATGGTGTGCCAATGTCTTCTTCATCCTGCTATTCTTCTTCGTCTGGTGTGCCATAAAAACCTCCAACCTCTGCACTGGATAGGCTCATCCTAGCCCTTTCTTTTCTCTTTGCATCTAAAAGTTGCTTCATTCGATATTTTATATCTTCAGTCACTTTTTTGCATGATGCTACTTCACCAGGAACAACCGCTAAATGTTCTTTCAAGCGGGTTATACCTCCACCCGATATGACTTTGCCACAAAATATGCAAGTTACTTTATTTTTTTGACCCGGAACCAATGTACCGTAAGCCCATGCCGGGTCATCCGATCTAGCTGGTGCCGAACCAATAGAGGATGCTCCTGCAGAAGGTCCCGAGCCCGACCCCCTCATTCTGAAATGAAGTATAAGACGGGGGAAAATGAATTAGAAGAAAGGAAATTGAAACAAATTACAAAAAAATGAAGTAGAAGGGGACAAATGAAGTAAGAAATAAAAGAAAGGAAATGGAAAGAAATAAAGAGAACCTTGAGGTTGAACTTGATTTGAAGAGAATAAGATAATATTAGCCTCCCCTCTTGAAATTTGTAATGTAACTTGAAAGCCTTCACTTGAAATTTGTAGTGTAACTTGTAATTTGCAAGCTTTAGGAAATAGTTCTTGTAGTTGTAAGTTGAAGGTAGGCCTTCCCTTTGCTCCAAAATGGACTTGGATTGAGTTGAAGAAGAGTGTAGACTTGTAGGAAATTTATTATAATAGATAGTGTAAGTGAAAGTAGAAAAGAGAAGGATAATCACTTATGTGAAGGTGGAGGAGAAGAAGGTAGGGGAAAAGCTATTTATAGAGTTTTTTTATTGTTTGTGCAAGTAAAAATGACTAGAATACCCTTCCCAACAGCTATAAACGGTCACATTTGGAGGCTAAAATGGTCAAAAACCCAAAAGAGCCGTTACAGGGGCATTGATGTAATTTCTGCAAAACAGTCAAACTAGCCGTTATAGCCAATTTCGGATGAAATTCAAAATTTCGTCCATTTCGGATGAAATCCGAAATTTCGGTCAATTTCGAACGAAATGACCGAAATTTCGGACGAAACGAAATTTTGAAGATTTCGTTTTCGTTCCGAGAACGAAAACGAAATGTTTCGTCCATTTCGGACGAAACGAAACGAAATTTATAACCCTGCTCGTAACATCGAACATGTAATTTCTTTTAAGCAATATTGCAGATAATGGTCCAGAGCAACCTTTGTCTCTGCTAGATGCAATCTTTGACCATGTCTGAAAACATTTGTTGTTCTTGATTTTTCCTGTTACTCGTAACATCCAAACATTCAATATCCTTCTAGAAACAGAATTCAGTGTCCTAGGTTACCAAGTAGCTTTTGGTTACCTGGGGTTCAGTTAAGTTGATGACTAATTTGGTGCAAGTTTGGTAGAACCTAATGGACGTTCATTTTTAAAAGTTCTCTCGGGAAGACGATGTCATAAGTTGAATTTATCGTGTTGGTACATTTGTAAATACTTGTTCATATCCTTATCCTACAAACAGGTCAATGAGCTCAAAGCTGCTATTGGACCACTATCCGGACGCAGTTCACAGTTCTGCACTGATGCATGCCTGAGGAGATATTTGGAAGCTCGGAACTGGAACGTTGATAAGGCTAAAAGAATGTTGGAAGAGACACTCAAGTGGAGATCAACCTATAAGCCTGAAGAAATCCGCTGGGTAAGTTTCCCCAACCTGGCTTGCTGGATAGCTTTTTTCTTGATCCTTGAATCATATGGATATCATAAAGTTATTTTCCTCTCTTTTACAGTTTTTCTTTTCATATATTCACGGTAAAAGTATTAAATGGTTCCTCATGAACAAATATATATGCCCTTTTTCATGTAGGATTCATGTAACGGCGCTAATTCTAATTCTCCAGAATGTGCGCTGCAAACTGGTCTTTGTACAGTGGGTATTACCAGTGTATCTGTGATGGTAGATGCTTATAATTTTGAATAGGGAACTGATATTTCTGCCCCTTTATCTGGCCTCCAGCCCCTTTATCAAACTTTGACTGGTTTTGAAGCACTTTTTTTTTTTCATTTAAGAGCGCCCTTCGTTCTAAAACAACTCAGTCACAACTCACAACTGGTCAAGACAGGTCAAAGTGGCAGGAGGGGAAATATCGGGGGTGGAAACAGCAGCTCCCTTTTGAATACTGGAATATGCTTCTCCATTTATGCATATTTTGGCCTGTATTTAGAACTTGATCTGATACTTGAAAAACTCACCAAGTTCATCAACTTGACCCAGACTCCACTACATTTAAAGTCGTAACCTGGTTTCTCTAAAACCCCCGAAAAAAAGTGGAATGAGTACTCAAGAAACTACATTTTAAGTCGTAACCTGGTATTCATGTGTAACTACGAGAGGAGCTCAATTGCCAGTCATTCTATCAGTTTCAACCTTTTCTATCTCAAAAGCTTGATAAGGTACTTGCTCAGAATCCAAGTTTTTTTTTTTTTTTTTTGTTTTTAAAAGGAAGCTCAGAATCCCTTTTAACTCACAGAGTCATTTTAGATGTATTGACACATGTTTTTGAGATAGGCTGATCCCTTTTAGCAAAAGTTTCTTATCATTTCTTTCTATTCTTCAGCTACTATTTATACAGTATTTATAGTTTTACATGTACTCCTTATGTGAATATTAACTTCTCTGTTTAGTACTTGAATGAACTAGCTATGGTATACATTTATATCTGTACATGTGTTGTAGGTCAGGTTTTCCAATGTTTCCACGTTAAAACGTGCACT
The DNA here is from genome assembly GCF_043159265.1 of Tasmannia lanceolata. NCBI lineage: Eukaryota > Viridiplantae > Streptophyta > Magnoliopsida > Canellales > Winteraceae > Tasmannia > Tasmannia lanceolata. The sequence goes on from NW_027518681.1 coordinate 14,140,044, forward strand.
TGTTGTGTAACACTTTCTATTTCAGCATGAAGTAGCAAGTGAAGGCGAAACTGGAAAAGTGTACAGAGCAAATTTTCATGATAGAGTTGGGAGGAGTGTTCTTATATTGAGACCAGGAAAGCAGGTTTGAGTTTGAATTGTTTCTTGTGAGGAGTTAATGTAGTTGTGTAGGTTGAGGAGGAATTTAATTTTGAACTGAGTTTTCTTTTCTTGTGAAGAACACGACGTCACATGACAATCAGATCCGTCATCTGGTATATCTCATAGAGAATGCAATCCTTAACTTACAAGAAGGTCAAGAGCAGATGGTGTGGTTGATAGACTTCAGCGGATGGTCATTGACAAACTCAGTGCCCATCAAGACTACCCGAGAAACTGTAAATATATTGCAGAATCACTATCCCGAGAGGCTTGCTGCAGCATTTCTCTACAATCCCCCAAGGATCTTTGAAGCCTTTTGGAAGGTTTGAGTTCTACTCTTCTATATGTATATGGGATTTATTGTTAGAGCAAACTCAAACACCACCTGATAGGAAATGATTGGAAAAACATTATTGATGCTTTGGAAAGACTGAACATGTACCTCTTTCTTTTTCAGGCTAGGCCTTTTTTACACTGATTTTTACTATTAAAACATTCTGAAAAGAGGTTTTAAATATCACCCACTGGGTTAGGTAATTGGCAGATAAAAATTGGAAATTCAGCTTACAGTGATGTCAAAAATGCTTGGAACTGAGTGTATGATTGTTGGTTTTTATCAATGGTAACCTATGACATGATATTTAGTTGATAATTGCCCGCTAGGTCGCTCCCTACTTTTCCCCATTGTTGCATTCATTAAAATCCTACTCTTTTGAACCGTATACAGAAAAAAATGATAAAGAAAATGGCAGAAGTTTTTAATTCAGTTCCTCCTCCCTGTTTTTTCCTTGAATGTTTATGACTGTTTTCCAGTTAACTCAGAGATTTGGACATCACTTTTTAAAACACTGCCATTTTTTAAATTCAGTAATCACTACCGTGTTTTGGCAGTATTGTGGATATGGTGAATGTTGGGTGCGCTTTTGTTCTATCATAATAAAGGAAAGAAGAGGAGTCCCCCCCTTTCCACTGTACTCCATCATAAATTCATAATCAACTAAGAATTCTACTCTGGCGGTGCAGGTTGTCAAATATTTCCTGGATCCAAAAACTTTCCAGAAGGTGAAATTCGTTTACCCAAAGAATGAAGAGAGTACAGAACTCATGAAACAGAACTTTGACATTGAGATTCTTCCATCAGAGTTTGGAGGTAGGAATCCAGCACAGTATGACCATGAGGAGTTCTCAAGATTGATGGCCGGGGATGATGTAAAAGCTGCCACCTTATGGGGAATGGACAATAAGCGCATCAACTCTAGCAATGGGTATTCAGCAGTAGAGGTGGCTCCATAGTAGGAGTGCTGAGAATTTATCTCAATTATATGTCACCATACATGGCTCACAAGTATTCTGGATTCTATGAAATAATGTGTGTACATCGTAGTATGATTTTACTGACAAAAGCAGGATCTGAAGTTCCATTTCCTGCTGCTATAGGACTGTTGAAAACAGAGAGAAATGTTTAAGTTTTGTTGGCAGAGGAATGACTATATATTCTTCGAGTTTTTGGTATATTTATGTTTATCTTTTGTTTCTGCTAGCTTGCTGTAGGATAATGTTGCTTTGAAGTTGGATCAAAGCAGGTCGAGGAGGGTATAGCTCATTGTTAGGCCCAAAATCGGTTAACAGATATGGCAGTGACGTAAGAGCCGAGCTGGAGGGAAGTAGAGTCCGGATGAGCTGTGTGCTGCACAGGAGCAAACGAGGTCAGAATGACCGACCCGGAGTGTACTCCGGACAGGCCCTTCGACACTCAAGTCAGTATGAGCCGGAGTGAAGAGGGTGTTTTTAAGAGTGGTGGGTGAGAATTTCAATACCCGATTTATGAGCTTTGGAAGCCTTTTTATAAGGAAAGTTTGGGGTAGGTAGGGAGTTAATGCCTCCAACGCAGGTGTCGACCAGCTATAGGTTCAGGTTCACCTACCCCGAGGGAATTACCAAACTACCCCTGCTGGCGAGGGTCCTGCGGTGGGCCCTCCTCTAGCCACGTGTTGGAAGCTAACAGGCTGCTGCGTTGTCGCACCCCATCAGTTGCCCCCCAGTTCTCCAAGTTATTATGGTGACTTGGGGAAATATGGTGGGGTACGCTTCCGATTGGAAGTGGTCGAGGCTTGTCCTGTGGCAGTCCTGAATCTGGAGCAGTCCGGAATCTGTGGTAGTCTGGATTTTGGAGCAGCCCGGAATCTGGGGGCAGTCCGGATTCGGGAGCAGTCCGGAAATTGGGGCAGTCCGGAAATCGGAGGAAGTCCGGAATCTGGAGGCAGTCCGGAATCTGGAGGCGGTCCGGAATCTGAAGCAGTCCGGAAATCGGAGGCGGTCCGGATTTTGGAGGCAGTCCGGAATCTGGTGGCAGTCCGGAATCTGGAGGCAGTCCGGAATCTGAAGCAGTCCGGAAATCGGAGGCAGTCCGGAAATCGGAGGCAGTCCGGAATCTGGAGGCAGTCCGGAATCTGGAGGCAGTCCGGAAATTGGGGCAGTCCGGAAATTGGGGCAGTCCGGAAATCGGGGGCAGTCCGGATTTTGGAGGCAGTCCGGAATCCGTGGCGGTCCGGATTTTGGTCAGTCCGGCTTTGACCGGACTAATCTTTGTCGTTTAGCGACCCAGTCCGGCTTGGGCCGGACTGATTTTTGTCGTTTTTGCGAAACGCGTCGTATCCAGTCCGGCTGGGGCCGGACTGCCTTTTGTCGTTTAGCGACCCAGTCCGGCTTGGGCCGGACTGCTTTTTGTCGTTTTGCGAAACGTGTCATATCCAGTCCGGCTTTAGCCGGACTGCCTTTTGTCGTTTAGCGAAACGCGTCGTATCCAGTCCGGCTTGGGCCGGACTGCCTTTTATCGTTTAGCGACCCAGTCCGGCTTGGGCCGGACTGCCTTTTGTCGTTTAGCGAAACGCGTCATATCCAGTCCGGCTTGGGCCGGACTGCCTTTTGTCGTTTAGCGACCCAGTCCGGCTTGGGCCGGACTGTTTTTTGTCGTTTTGCGAAACGCGTCATATCCAGTCCGGCTTGGGCCGGACTGCCTTTTGTCGTTTAGCGACCCAGTCCGGCTTGGGCCGGACTGCTTTTTGTCGTTTTGCGAAACGCGTCATATCCAGTCCGGCTTGGGCCGGACTGCCTTTTGTCGTTTAGCGACCCAGTCCGGCTTGGGCCTGACTGCTTTTTGTCGTTTTGCGAAACGCGTCATATCCAGTCCGGCTTGGGCCGGACTGCCTTTTGTCGTTTAGCGACCCAGTCCGGCTTGGGCCGGACTGCTTGGAACTCGTCTCGAAGTTTGTGCCCGCCATTAATACAAGACACGTGGCACCCCTCGGGCGTCCTCGAGATGTGCGCCCTTCATTTAATGCACACCGCCTCAGAGAAATCTATATAAGAGTGGGTTTTGCCTTCTCACTTTCACTTTTTACTTCTCCTTCTCCCCCTCTTTTTCCTCTGTCGGTTCGGCGAAGCCCAGTTCGGCGAAGGTCAGTTCGGGCCGTGTAGTTTTTGTGAACGGCGGTGGATTCGGGAGCATTCAGTGTGATCCGGTAATTTTTCTTGAGCGCGTCTCATTCATTTCTTTTCCTGCTTTCATGTCTAGTAGCTCTAGTTCTGAGTCCGGTTCGGGGGAGTCGTCTTCTAGTAGTTCAGGGTTTAGATCGTTGATTAGGATCGAGGATAGGCCTACTTGGTCACCGGCCCCGAAAACGGCGAGTGTGACTGTTATAGGTAGTGATGAGGAGGGGGAGGACGAGGCGATATTAGACTTGAACACCGCTCCGCTTCTAACGGATAGTTACGTCCCACAAGGGGGGAGTGTTGGTAGTGACGCCGGCGAGGCGTCCACAACGTTTCACCCAGGCCGGGCCGTTGAGGTCGTAGCACGGGCCCGTATGGATGCCAACCCTACCTACAACATACAGGCTCTCAATGAGGAGAACTACCTGGATGAGTCCGCCATGGCAGTGATTAGGGATAAGTACTGCATCCCATCCAGGTTTGGACTGAGGGAGGCGACGGAGGGAGATAGAGCCTGTAACGAAAGCTCCGATATTTGCATATATGACGAGTCACTGAGGGCCGGACTCCGATTTCCTCTACACCCCTTCTTCGCTTCGGTGCTTCAGCATTACGGGCTAGCTCCGGCCCAAGTGGCGCCGAACTCGTGGAGGCTGCTCACGGGGTTTGTATACCTCATTCGGGGCCGGCTTCGGAGGGACTTGTCAGTACCGTTGTTCCGCGCGTGTGCGCAATTGAAGAAGCACAAGGGTGGGGGTTGGATTTACATTAGCCAGCATCCGGAGATAAAAATGATCACTGGCATTCCCACCTCCATACACCTGTGGAGGAACAGGTTCTTTTATGTCGAGGACACAGAGTCCAACGAGCCTTGGCCGGTCCCTTTGAAATGGGGAACCCCGGATACAGTCGCGATGAGTCGCAAACCGTTTCTCGAGGGTGAAGATGCGAGAACCCTCGCTCTACTTCGGGAGGTGCTGGACCGGGAGGGGCCTGTTGATTGTTCAAACTTCCAAGGGGAAGAGGTTTTGGTTGGGTTGGGCCTTAGTACTGCGACCCGGGCACGTACGTAGATAGCCTCCTTTAAAATTCGTCTCTCCACCTTCTTCTTTTTTTTGTTGTCTCTGACTGGTTTCGTTTTCGTCTATCTTTCAGAGATGCAGCAGCAGTCGTTAGTGGATAAGATGAGGAAGGGAGCCTTCGGGACGGTCCGTCAGGGCCAGAAAAGGAAGGCCCCAGAGACGGCGAGTCCGGCTCCGACTCAAAACGCACCGCCCCAGCCCAAGGCCAAGAGTTCGGTGAAACTGGTGAGTTCATCCGGCCGGGGCGCAGGGTCCTCGAGGACCGTGGCGACGTCTGCTGGCACCCTCCCGCCCCCGACGAGGCACGGTGATAACGTTTTTCGGTCGAACTGGGCCGTCCAAAAGACTGATTCCGGCCTTGGAGAGAGCCGGGTGGCTGTAGAGATTCAAACTAAATGTATTCTTGACAAAGACAAGCAACAGGTTCTCCACGAGCCGCCAGCTACGGCCGAAGAGGCCGTATTCTCTTCTCTTTATCAGGTAAGATGGCTGACGAGTACGCTTACTCTTTGCTCGCCTTCTGCTTTGTTTGCTTGTGTTAACACTTGCTCCTCTGTATTTTTACAGATCGGAGTGTACTTCAATGATCTGCGGGGGAAGAGTAAGAAATTCTCTGATGCTATAACTAAGTCTGAGGAGGAGAATGGGAAGCTGAAAAAGGAGGCGAAGGAGCTGAAGAAGTCCGTAGAAAAATCTGCCGAAGAGATCAAGCGGCTGAGAGAAGAGTTTGCCGCTCAGCTGGCCGCGTAGAAGGAGGAAGCGACGGAAGCCCTCAACGCTCAGAGGGAGAGAGCCCTATCGAGGCAGGCGACTGCCGTTCAGGAGAAGGAGGACGAACTCCTTCTTCTATCTAGTGAGGCCTACAAGATAGGGTTCTTTGACTGCCTTGGGCAGGTCAAGGATTCCAATCCGGGCGTTGACCTGTCGAGGATGGTTATACCTGATCCACCGACGCTCACTGGCGAGGAGCCGGCCGCAGCTGACGCACTCTTGCCCCCGGGGGCAGATCCAGCGCGGGATGGGGGCGATGAGGCGCCCTGAGTTCTTTTTCTCCCCTTTTTTGGCGATTTCTTGATTCCTTTTTGTAATGGCCCCTTGGAGGCCCAACTCCCTTTTGTAATGGTCCTCTGAGGCCCCAACATATGAATGGAAAGAACTTTTGTTTGTCTAACTCTTCAATGCTTGTCCGTCTCTAGTTTATACTGCTTTTTTGTATGATGCGTAACTATCGCTCCAGGTAGGATTCTTTGCGGAGACGAACCGTGGCGAACCAAACGTCGAGTACCCTAGTTTTAGTGAACTGGGTTTCGAAGGAGCTTTGGTTTTTTGCATCCGGGCTGGTTCCGGACCAGAAGTGGGCTCCCGGTCTTTGCGGAGACGACCCGTGGCGAACCGAACGTTGAGTACCCTAGTTTTAGTGAACTGGGTTTCGAAGGAGCTTTGGTTTTTGCATCCGGGCTGGTTCCGGACCAGGAGTGGGCTCCCGGTCTTTGCGGAGACGAGCCGTGGCGAACCGAACGTTGAGTACCCTAGTTTTAGTGAACTGGGTTTCGAAGGAGCTTTGGTTTTTGCATCCGGGCTGGTTCCGGACCAGGAGTGGGCTCCCGGTCTTTGCGGAGACGAGCCGTGGCGAACCAAACGTTGAGTACCCTAGTTTTAGTGAACTGGGTTTCGAAGGAGCTTTGGTTTTTTGCATCCGGGCTGGTTCCGGACCAGGAGTGGGCTCCCGGTCTTTGCGGAGACAAGCCGTGGCGAACCAAACGTTGAGTACCCTAGTTTTAGTGAACTGGGTTTCGAAGGAGCTTTGGTTTTTGCATCCGGGCTGGTTCCAGACCAGGAGTGGGCTCCCGGTCTTTGCGGAGACGAGCCGTGGCGAACCAAACGTTGAGTACCCTAGTTTTAGTGAACTGGGTTTCGAAATCTGACGGACACGAAGGCATTTGCAAAAAGAAAAGGTTCTTTCGTTCACATTCAGGAGATATTTACAAAGTTTTTTTTTTTGTGTGTGTCGGCTACTTTGCTACTGATGATATTTGCGAAGGTTCTTCGAGTTCCAGGCATGTGGTAATAGTTGTTCCTCGAGTGTTTCCAGTCTATAACTTCCTGGGCGAATCACCTCTTTTACTCGGTAAGGCCCCTCCCAGGTTGGGGAAAGCTTTCCGGCCTTCTTGGGTTGGGAGATAGCAGCTTTCCTTAAGACAAGATCTCTAACTCGAAACTCTCTAGGGCGTATCTTCGAGTCATGGTAGCGAGATACTTTCTGCTTGTAGGCGGCGACTCTTATTCGGGATTCTTCTCTGGCCTCCTCTAATAAGTCAAGATTCGTGCGGAGCCCGTCACCGTTGAGCTGTTCGTTGAAGTTGGAAATTCTAGCGGACGGGGTGCCTACATCGACAGGTATTACCGCCTCTGTTCCGAAGGACAGGTTGAATGGGGACTCACCCGTTGGTGTGCGCGGGGTGGTGCGATAGGCCCATAGGACGTGATACAGCTCATCTGCCCATCGACCAACTTTTTCGTCCAGTCTTTTCTTGATCCCTTGCAGCAGGATTCGGTTTGTGACTTCTGTCTGCCCGTTGGTCTGTGGGTGTGCTACGGAGGTGAACCTCTGCTCAATTTTCAGGTCGGAGCAAAACTTCCGAAAGTTTCGGCAGTCGAACTGTTTGCCGTTGTCTGTTATCAGGGCGCGAGGAATCCCGAATCTGCAGACTACTAATTTCCAGAAGAAGTTCTGCACATTCTGTTCGGTGATCTAGGCTAGAGGTTCAGCCTCCACCCATTTGGTAAAGTAATCAATAGCCATCACTACGAAGGTGCGCCTTCCGGAGGCCGGTGGGAAGGGGCCCAAGATATCCATCCCTCAAATAGCGAAGGGTAGCGGGCTGACAATTGGGGCCATAGATACGGCGGGCTGATGAATGGTGGGGGAGAACTTTTGGCATTTCTCGCATCTCTTTACCAGGGTCAGCGCGTCTTGTCTCAACGTCGGCCAGTACAGACCTCTAAGGAGGACTTTGATCGCCAGGGCTTTGCCCCCCAAGTGCTCCCCGCAAATACCTTCGTGTGTCTCCTGCAGGGCATACGTGGCGTCGCTGGGCCGGAGACACTTTAAGTATGGGAGAGTATAGGATCTTTTGAACAAGTTCTCGCCATCAAGTGAAAAACGGGCTGCTCTTTGGATCACCTTGCGCGCTTCTCTCTTGGCCTCAGGCAGTTTCCCACTACGCAGGTAGTCGACGATCTCATCCATCCAGCAGGGCTCGTGTTCCACCTGCATTATCTCAGCAGCCTTTCTTTCGATACTGGAGGCCTGTAGGAACTCCATGCATATATTCCCGAGAGTCGTGTATCCGGATGCGGCCAGCTTGGACAGTACATCTGCCTTTGTGTTGTCCGTTCTGGGGATTCTGACAACCTCAAAACTTCTGAACTTGGAGGATAGTTGCCGGACCTGGGAGAGGTATTTAATCATTCGCTCGTCGCGGGCTTCGTATATACCTTGGATTTGGTTGGCGACCAACTGGGAGTCACAGTAAGCTTTCAATCTCTGGGCTCCGGTCTGGACTGCAAGATTCATTCCGGCGAGGAGTGCTTCATACTCAGCCTCATTGTTGGAAGCGCGAAAGCCGAACCTCAAGGCGTAGTCTAGTGTGAAACCGTCCGGCCCGGTTAAAACCAGACCGGCTCCGCAACCAGCCTTGTTTGAGGATCCGTCCACGTGCACTTCCCAAAGTGCTTCGGCGATTGAAGGATCATGCTCAACCGGTGGCAGGGGGATGGTTCCTGCTCTGGCTCCATCTTCTGCTGGTTCTCCGGCTGTAGTAGCACCTTTCGCTGCTGGGGCTTGGGCGATTTCAGGTTCGGCGATCTGCTGGGGGATGGAGCATTCAGCTACGAAATCTGCCAATACTTGAGCCTTGATCGCGGGCCTGGGCATGTACCGGATGTCAAATTCACTCAATTCCACGGCCCATTTAACCAATCGTCCTGAAGTATCTGGCTTGTGGAGGACTTGTCTAAGCGGCTGGTCAGTTAGGACCTTTATCGTGTGAGCTTGGAAATACGGTCTCAACTTCCTGGCCGCCATTACCAGCGCGTAAGCCAATTTCTCGACCCGCTGGTACCTTATTTCGGCGTCGTGCAAGGCTTTGCTAACGTAGTAGACCGGTTTTTGTTGGCTGCGCTCTTCACGAACTAGGACCGCAGCCAGAGCCAGGGGGCTTATAGATAGATACAAGATTAGCTCCTCACCGGGCTCCGGTTTTGTCAATAGCGGTGGAGAGGACAAATATTGCTTCAGCTCCTCGAAGGAGGTTTGGCATTCCTCTGTCCAGGGCGAGGTTTTGAGGCCTTTGACTGCGTTGAAAAAAGGGAGACACCTCTCTGCAGATTTTGAGACGAAGCGCCCCAGCGCGGCTATCATCCCTGTCAGTCGTTGCACTTCTCTGATGGTTTTCGGCGGAGCGAGCTCCACCACGGCCTTGATTTTTTCTGGATTGGCCTCTATCCCTCTCTGGCTGACCATAAACCCCAGAAACTTCCCCGAGCTGACCCCAAAAGTGCACTTGGTGGGATTGAGTTTCATCTTATTGTCTCTCAGGACTTGAAACGTTTCTTCTAGATCGGAGACATGATCTTGCGAGCTTAGGCTTTTCACCAGCATGTCGTCGACGTATACTTCCATGTTGCGGCCAATCTGATTCCGGAAGAGTTTGTTTACAAGCCTCTGATATGTGGCCCCAGCATTCTTCAGACCAAAGGGCATGACACGGTAGCAGTAAGTCCCCTGATCCGTTACGAAGGAGGTCTTCGGGATATCTGACTCATACATTCTGATCTGGTTATATCCAGAGAAGGCGTCCATGAAACTGAGCACTTCGTGACCTGCGGTGGCATCGATGAGCTGATCGATTTTTGGGAGCGGGTAGCTGTCCTTTGGACAGGCTTTATTCAAATCCGTGAAGTCGACGCAGGTTCTCCATTTCCCATTGGCCTTTTTCACCAGGACTACATTTGCCAGCCAGTCCGGGTATTGGATTTCTCGGATGAAGTCAGCTCTTAGGAGTCTCTCCACCTCTTCTCTGATCGCCATCTGCCTTTCGAGGGCGAAGTGTCTCTTCTTCTGCTTCACCGGCCTGCAAGTCGGGTCGACACCTAGTCTGTGCGAACTGACCTCCGGGTTGATGCCGGGCATGTCCGTGGGGGCCCATGCGAAGACATCCGCATTGTCCTGGAGGAACTGGGTGAGGTTGTGCCGGACGCCGTCGTCAAGAGAGGAGCCGATCTGGACTACCTTTTCATCATCTTTCTCGCACAGGGGGACGGGGACAAGGTCTTCGGCGGGCTGAGTTCCCTGAGCTTCGTCCCTCAAGTCCAGTAGCTCGATTGGCAACGACTCCGTCGCATTTCTGCCCTTAAGCGCCATTGCATAACATTCCCGAGATTGCGGCTGGTCTCCTCGAACTTCTCCCACGCCATTGGGCGTTATGAACTTCATCTTCTGGTGATAAGCAGACGCGACGGCGCGGATCAGGTTCTGGCCAGGCCGTCCTAAAATAGCGTTATAGACCGAGGTGGCCCTCACTACTAGGAAGTTGACCATGGCGAAGGCCTGGCAGGGCGGTTCTCCGACGAGGACAGGGAGCTCGATTTGTCCCTCAACCTTGACTACTTCTCCTGAAAAGCCGAAAAGATCTGAGTTCGCGGGCTTTAAGCGGTCGTCACCTATCATCATTCTTTCGAAGGCGTGATAGTACAGAATGTCGGCTAAGCTCCCGTTGTCTACCAGGATTTTCCTCAGCTCCCAGTTTGCGACGAGCATAGTCAGGACTAGGGCGTCGTCATGTGGTAATATCAGGCCGTCAAGGTCCCGTCCGAGAAGGAGATCTCATTCTCCGTCTTCGCTTTCTTGCTGCATGTATGCGCGGCATTGACTCGGCGCGCATATGCTTTCCGAGCAGCGGAGGAGGTGCCTCCAGCCGCCGGGCCGCCCATGATTGTGCCAATGACTCCTCTTGGTTGGGAGCCGTGTGCTTCTGGCGGTGGACTGGGCGGCGATGGAGACTGTCTTCGGACTGGGGGCGGTTGAGACCGCCGAGGGCTTCGGCCCTGGGGACCCTTCTCCTTGGGGTCACTCCCGCGGGTGTCACTCCAGACATATTTTTTCAAGTAGCCTCTGCTGATTAACTGCTCGATCTCCTCCTTCAGCTGTCGGCAATCGTCTGTATCGTGTCCGTGGTCCCTGTGGAACCGGCAGTACTTCGATTTGTCTCTCCTGTTTCCCTTGGAGATCATTGGAGTTGGCCATTTTATGAACTCTTCTCCGCTGATGGCCGCCAGGATATGCCTTCGGGAGGTGTTGAGAGGGGTGAAGTTTTCCTCCCTCCTGTGCGGGGATTTGTCCCTTCTGACGACCTTATCGTCCCTGCGCTGCTTAGCATGGGGCTTGTCTTGGTTCCTGTCATCAGAGGTTCTCCTCCGACTCGAATCCAGAGCTGCCAGTGTCTCTTCTACAGATATGTACTCCTCTGCCCCGGACATTAGGTCTGCCAGGGAGTGAGGATTCCGGCGGGCCACTGCTCGGCGGAAATCATTCGATCTAGCACCCGCGAGAAGCGCGTTTGTAGCGGCCGAGGGGTCCAAATCTGGCACTTGGAGTGCCTCCCTGTTGAAGCGGCTGACGAAGGCTTTGAGAGGTTCATTATCCTCCTGCCGCAAGGTCATCAGGGATGCTGCTGTTTTCCTTGGCCTGCGGCTGCTCATGAAGTGACGAACCAGGTCTTCCCCGAAGTCCTCGAAGTTATTGATGGAGTTCGGTCGGATCCTTGAGTACCAATCCCTAGCTGCACCTGTGAGGGTTGTCGGGAATGCTCTACAGAGGAAACTGTCTGACGCACCGTGGAGGAGCATCAATGTCCGGAACGTCTCCAAATGGTCGATGGGGTCAGTGGTCCCATCATACTGCGGGATAACTGGCATTTTAAACCCCATTGGTGCTGGGGCACTCATCACATCGTCGGTGAACGGCGTTCTGCTCGAGAACGCCCTAGACACAGGCCGGCTTTGATCCTTAGCCAGCTCTTCGATTCTGTGGCCCATCTCTTCTATCCTTCGAATCACCGAGTCGTCTTTGTGTTCTGGTGACCTGTTTCTCTCCACGGATTGGCCTGCGGCAGAGCCGGAGTGGCTCTCCGGACTCCGACGACGGGACCCTGATTTCGCCTGTGGCGCGCGCTCTTCATGAGCTCGGCGCCTTGGCGCAGAGCGAGACCTAGACCTCCTACGGCGGTGCGGCTCTGTCTGCGCATGCCTGGCTATGGGGTGACGGACTTGTCCGGGGGAATGGTGATTCCGGTCTTCACTACGGCGCGACGACCCTCCCCTGTGGATTTCTGGCCTTTCGAGGACAGGTTGTGGAGCTTCCGGAGGAGGTTGGGGGGCGCCTGGAGCAGCTGCTGATACTGACCAACGAGAGCGGTCATCTGTTGGAAGAGGGCTTGGACTTGCTCTGGAGTCGGCATGGAGTTAAGATTTACGGAGCGAGGCTGGTTTTGTTCAGCCGTGGCGGAGGCTGCCACTACCAGCGAGGCGAGTCGCTCACTTCGAGTCCTGCCGGGTAGCACGGCTCGGGTGGTCCGTGCGGTTGGCACCCGCGCACTCTTGCGTTCTGCCATTTTTGTGAAGTGGTTGGAACAGCCTTTAGTTCAGCGGTCCCACGGATGGCGCCAATCTGTTAGGCCCAAAATCGGTTAACAGATATGGCAGTGACGTAAGAGCCGAGCTGGAGGGAAGTAGAGTCCGGATGAGCTGTGTGCTGCACAGGAGCAAACGAGGTCAGAATGACCGACCCGGAGTGTACTCCGGACAGGCCCTTCGACACTCAAGTCAGTATGAGCCGGAGTGAAGAGGGTGTTTTTAAGAGTGGTGGGTGAGAATTTCAATACCCGATTTATGAGCTTTGGAAGCTTATAAGGAAAGTTTGGGGTAGGTAGGGAGTTAATGCCTCCAACGCAGGTGTCGACCAGCTATAGGTTCAAGTTCACCTACCCCGAGGGAATTACCAAACTACCCCTGCTGGCGAGGGTCCTGCGGTGGGCCCTCCTCTAGCCACATGTTGGAAGCTAACAGGCTGCTGCGTTGTCGCACCCCATCACTCATATACACCTTTATTTCCTCTGATTGATTGGTAGCAGATAGTGATCAAATAGATGGTTTGTGGAATGTAGAGCAAATTGAAGACACTGAAAGTGGAAGCATAAATCAAACGATCTCGTTCTCGGCCATGACAAAATACACGAACTGCTACCATTAAACTTTGGCAAGTTTACGAGTTCAAATACTACAATGATATTTTGGTTGGAGATGCAGGTGGGCGTGGGACTTACTGTATTATTGCCTTTTGCCGAAAAGAAATTTGAAAGTTCATCCGAGGTTACTGTGTTTTCATCAACTGGATGGAACATCTCTTCAATGGATTTCAAATCACCAGTGGCGGATTCTTTTTCCTTCCTCGAACACTAATCAGATTAGCATTTGGCTAGCTAATTTTCCACGGAAAGTTCTTTTCAGCATAAGTTTTTTCCCTGTTTCCAAGAAAAAACTAACCCTGCTTGACCATGGTGGTTTACTTTTTCTTCATAAAAATTTGTGTCATACATCATCCAAACAACATCTTCTCTAATTATGCTTTTTTATATAATCATGTTCTTTCTTGGTTTTAAGCTATAGAAAGAAGCAAAGAGTAAGAAGTGAAATGTCAATAAATAAGTTTGAATTTAATACATTGGATTTGTATCTTAAATTATGCTACAAACTGACAAAATTTTGAACAGAATAGTGCTAGCTGAAATCGAAAGAACCATCCACAAATAAAAACTATATGTCAGACCGTAGATATCCCCATGTCGCATGTGTTTGGCAAAAGAAGCTGAAATCGATAAAAACATTCACAAAGAAAAACCAAACGTCAGACTGTAGATATCCCCATGTCGTATGTGTTGGGCAAAAGAAATGCATTATAAAGCTGCATATAAGTTTATTTTGCCAGTGACAAAATATATAAAAAGGCAGGGTAACAAGTCTTATATATTGAAGAGATTAGAGATTCTACCACCCATCTATGAAATTTACAACATCCTGTCATGGACTGAACTACACTGCCTTCAAACACCACTAACAAATATAATCAAAGCCAGATGACTCTCAGATACATACAGAAAACTTCTACTCACTAACATTTCGCAGTGGGGAGATATCTCAGAAGCTACACAAAGTTAGCTATGCCTCATGGATGAGGGAATCAAAACACAATGCACTGGAGATGGGTATTGATTTATGTGGTTTGGATTTATGCAAGTCGCCTCTTAAAGTTTTGGGTCGTTGCTTGATACGTGTGGACTAGTAAACTGACTCCTATTCCAATGCCCAGGCAAATGCCAAGGCCAATTCCAACGCCCACCCTGACACCCGCGTTGAACCACGAGAGTTCCCCATTGTCACTTTCAACATATTCTGCCCTCGAGTAGAGAGTACTATAGTCATCATCGTTGCTCTCTTGTTTGTAGTCTCGATACTCTGATAACTGCAAAAATCACAGGAAACAGAGTCGGACATTTGGTGCCCAGGAAAGGAAAGTTTTAAGAACAACTCCAATAATATTATAATGCATGAAATTTAAGAATATATAAGCTCACTGGTTTCTGGTCATTGTTAAAAGAAAGTGAATCAACAGAAATCGAAGCAGTTTCTGATATGGAGAAGACTTTAATAGGGGACCCATTTTTCAAAAGTTTCATCCCGTAAAAATTTCCACCCATATGCATAATGATGTATTCATTCGAGTTTGAAAGCTGCTACCTACACCAGCACCAAATCAATTGAAAGGTGTATGCAACAGAGCATGAGAAAATATCCAACTGGCAAACAGTTGAAAACTCTTGCAAGAAACTGACTAGTTGAGTTTTTGTGTGGATGAATGATGATAACAACCGGTATCAACTATTCAAATTCAAAGCCAGAGGAAAACAAAATGATCCCAATAAAGGTTTAGGAAACACAAATATGAACGGTTTTGCAGCATTTGGATTTGAGTGATCTAAATAAGGAGTAGATTCTATTGTAACAGTGCCATTGTTTTGAAAATCTTACGATTTACGATTTGATTTATGATTCTTAGGCAAAACGATCTGAATCCCATGATTGAATCTTAATTTGTATAAATCTTACGATTTTTAATTGAATCCTACGATTCGATCATAAATTGTACGATTCATACGATTCATGCGATTTATCCAAATTAAGTTTTGTGCAAAAGAAAATATGACTTTCTTTTAAAAGACCTCATTTCCTTTCGACATTACAAGAAGCGTTTGAAATTCCTCTCATTAGAAGGAAGCAGACAAAGGAGGAGGAGGAGTTCGAACAAATTGAACCAGTCAATTGAGCACAAACCATTTGCTTGAGAATATTACTCTCATCGAGGTGGGAGACTACCATAATGAGGACAACATCGACTCCTGTCTTTTATGATTGATATTTGTCACTTGATGTTTGGGACTTTGAGAATTGATGTGATCTTTTGTCGTTTTTAAAGATTATTATCCAAGACGCATGGGTTTGGATGAGAATTAGATGATTAGTATGTGTCAAGTTTGTCAAGAAACAATTCGTATTACAATAGTGAATGCTAATCATGGTAGTTTCTATTTGAATTAATTAATTTGGATGAAAATTGAATAATTGGCTATTTTTATTCTTTAATTTGTTTATCATTTTTTTATTATATATATGTTTATATTTCTGAATGAATCTTACAATTTACGATAGGATTTAAGATCCGATATGATTCGACCCCTATTACGATTTACGATTCGATTTTTAAAACATCGAGTAGTATGGTGCTAACACTGCTCTCAAAAACTTCAGTATAATGTTCCCATAGCAAGCTCCAAACAGAATCTATACAAATGAGGCACAAAAATACCACTGATAAAAGAAATATACAAATGGCTTTGACTTTCTAAAAAGTTAATATACTACTAATGCTGGAATGCTGCATATTATCAATGAAGATTTAATTTCTCCTAACTTACCAACACACCCTGGCCTGAGAAGTTAATTAGCAAATACAATAGATTACACAAGGCAGTCACAGACTACTCTAAAATTTTAATCATTCTAGCAAGCAAGAAATATGGTGAGAAAGCTCAAAAACAGGACTAATTAAATTTCCTCTGAAAATTGGAAGAACAAATTGTAGAGGGAGTTCAGGCCTTCTGCTTGCTTCTGCCCTAGGTACTGCAGCATTAAAGTCTGTGTCCCTATACTATAACATGCTCGTGAAAGAATGAAAGGTCTTGCTAAACAAGGTCACTAAGAACTATCAACTATAAGGGAGTTATGTTTATGTGGGTTCTTATGAACTGAAATGTTACACTAAGTCGTGGAACAAGATGTCAACATGTTGGCTATAGGAGCTCCTGCTATACATAATTACACCTCAGGCAGTATGTTTTTTGAGGTATCCCCAAAAAGATATCAACTTCACATTTTTTTTACCGATTGTATTCATCTTTTAATAATAATAATAATAATAATAATAATAATAATAATAGTTACATACAAACATTCAACTGCTCGAATTCATTTAAATGTAAAAGTTAGTACATGAAAGGATTTTAGGGCGATGATATTTTCACCCCCCCTCTGCCACTCCCCTCCTCCTAATGATGCGATTTGACGTCAAAAAATCGTTAAAGTTGCCCACTTTTCACGTCAAATCACGTTATAAGGGGAGCGCATGCGTAATGCAGGGGGAGTGAAAATATCATCTCCCGGATTTTATCATAACAAGGCAAGCACCAAAGGAAAAATATATATCAAACCATAAGACAAAAGGAAATTTGAAGAATAAGCTCTAAATTTAGCAGTTTGGGGAAGATCATTGGGTAAAAAGTTGATCACATCTGTATACCCGAGTTACAATGAAATTTGACTCCAAGATACAATGAAGTGCAAACTGTGCCAACAAAGTGCAACAATTTGCACCTTTAGTGCCTTACAGCCCATTGCCCTTGCTCTGCATGCGTGCGTGCTATCACTCAACAGTGTGACATGGGCTTTAAAAGAAAATGTCTAGAGCGTGAGGCTTTATAAAGCCTTTATACCTTTTCTAACTTTCCAATAGAGGACTAAAGCTTTTAAGCTTCCTACAAGCTTTCTACTAAAAAGTTTTTTGAATCCTGACCTGGTGGTATTGACTGATGCTGTCTGTAGCACAAGGGAAGGGTATTGATGCAAAGATCATCAAGCCTCAATGGAATGGACCTAGCCAAGTGTGGGATAGCCGTTCTACTAGGCTTCTCCGCCATGTCGATGGGTGCCCCGACCGCTGCTTGGGTGGGGTAGGGTAAGTCATTTCCAGTGAAGGGGTGAGCGGTTTTCGAGGATCTGCCACTTCGAGGACTGATATGTTTGGAGTGGTAGAAGGCTGCGCGATAATTACTTTCACATTTTTACTTTTTTATCCGTGGTTCTTCTATAACCTATAACCGACCTCTCGTCGTCAAGAAACGGGGGCTAAATGCACCCCTTGCCCGTGATGCATTCAAATCCATCCCCCATTTGGATTACGCTCGTTTGTTGGGCAAAACTACGACATATTTCGACAAAATTTTAAAGGGACCTACTTGGGATCCTAAACTACCCTATGATGAAATTTGGGACTTTAGGTCACTAGATTGATAGGATTTTTAATCAAACCTTCACCCGTTTCCATCTTCTTTAAACTTCTTTAAGCTTATGTGAAAAGCATGGAAGAAAAAAGAAGTGTACCACATGGAAGAAAAATGAAAAGTAGGCTAGTGTGTAGATAACTTATCTACAGTGTAGAAACCGTTTTCGGGAGGTTACAAAGGAAAAAAAAAGTGATATCTCATAAGAAGGAAGGGATTCCATTGATTCTTATTATTCCTACCGGATATCAAAACCATAAGGATTGTTTCCAGCGATGAGTTCCCATATGACATAAGCGCTCTTGGGTGGGGTGGGTCATCATTCGCCAGGTCTTTGAGTCCCCGTCGTACCACGTCGTTGGTGCACTAGGCTGATCGAGACTCTACTTTTCGGATATGGCACCTGCGCCTGGCTCGGGGACTTTTGGGGAATTTTTGAGAATGATAGATTATGGGATAACACTTTCTAAGGATGAAAGGGATGGCATGGGTTAAGTTTTGGGGTCCTAGGATAGGATTCTAGGACAAAGTGTCCTAAGGTGGGGATCCTAGGATAGGGTATCCTAAGTTTGGGATCCTAGGATAGAGTATTCTATGTTTGGTTGGCTCATGTCAAGGACCCTTGCTTTGCCCCTTTTTCGTAAGGCTTATGACCCTTGTGACTTTCATCGGTACATATAGTTTAGGGCTATGCATTCTTAGGGTATTGGCGTTGTGCGACACTAGTCCTGTCGTCCGCCTAATTAGTGGGGAGACATTGATGCATGCGGTCAGCCATAATAGGGGTAAAAGATCACCAGAGATACCTTCCAAAGTGATCTTTCCCCTTAAGCTTCCTTGTGTCCCTCTTCATCTTCCTCATCGCTCTTTCAAGTTCGTCTTTTCTTGATGTAGCTTTGGACGTATGTGGTTCTGTGGCATGGTTACTAGGTTACAACGCCCCCATCTCGATGCAGACCACAGCGTATGGGGTGTCTTCGAATATAGCATGTGTAATCTAGTAGTGTTTGGTTTGACATGGGTAAATTGTACTAATGGCTTCTTTTTTCGAACTAGTACAATATTATGTAACTGGGGGTGTGTTTGTTCGCGAGAATTGATTCCTCGTCAAGTCAGTTTGGGGGTGTGGACACAGCCAATTAATGCATTCTCCACGATTTCCTCATCTTCTTGCAGCAAAAAGTTTGGTATGTCAAGGGCACTATTTTTAGAAAACCCTTTTAATTTTGAAAATGCTGTAGCAGTTATATCTAGGTATCGATAAGTTAGCAATAGTAAGAACTAATCTTAAAAAAGAAGAAGAGCAGTAAGATCTATAACCTCTTATAAATCACAAGAATAACACCTGGGCCGATTGTCATTGAACTCCACCAACAGATTATATTGATGCTGTTAACTTTACTTTTCTTCTGTCTTCCTTGTTTCTGGGACAGAGCCAATAAAGCTACGAGTTACAATATTTATGTGATTTCCTTTCCTATCCAAATCTAGATTAGGTGGCTTTGTAAGAGGAGGCTATGAACCAAAAGACAAGGCAAAAATCCATGTCAGGTTCTGATTGAACACAGAAACCAATTCAGAGAAAATAGTAACACGTTATTCAATAATTGAAATATGTATCATGCCCCCATAATGTTACCCATGAAACAAAATATTCCACTGCCACTCTAAGCATCTATATCAAACAAGACACACAATTATGTAACAAAAAGATAGACGTTTGGGCATCCATAATAGTAAACATAAAATAAAAGTGGCGAATAAATAAACCATATGCTGAATTCTTCTCAATAAAATCAGTACACAATGCAAAGCAATAAAAAGATATGTGTAAACAAATTGGAGTCCGTCACTAAGTACCTGCATAGCAAGATTAGAGGATACATCTTTCTTGCTTTCGGTTGTTTGATACTCCGGGATTGAATCTAGCATTCCCTTCCTTGAGTGTTTCCTCCTAAAGTTGAGCTGAAGAGTTTTTGTCAATATAATAGGAGTGCCCGAGAAACAACCCGCAACATAAACCTCCATGGTCGGTGATAGCAATTCAGAACCCATATACTGTTTCGCCCTGAAGAAACCCGTACTGGCAGTTGTCACCAACTGGCAATTCATGTTCCATTTCTTACTATGGTTTTTTGAATCATCAATAAAACCATTACTATTACACTTGTCCAGGACTCCAGAAAGCAACAGATGGTCTTTATCATAGACCTCAAATTTCACACTCCCGCTCATCCTCACACTATCTGTGCTCACAAATGTGGCCTCTTCAGCTTTCTTATCAACCCTATCTCTTCTAAGCAATGAAGAAGCACTGTCAGAGTAAATGCTACTTCTTCCACCATTCACTTGGAGGAGGGTATCAGGGCTCAAAGGTATATGGCTGAGAGTGAGATACTCTGGCGTAGATTGATCAACCTCGTAATTGCTCACCCTCACATAGAAGACCCTCAGATTGAACCAAGACGACGACAACTTGGACTGGTAAGTAGAATGTCTAATGATTTTCCCAGTAGGATCTGCTGATTCTTCTGAACTTGCATTTTCGTAACAGCATTCCATTGTCGGAGTAAAATCCTCACCAAGAAGATCCTTCCATATCAATACAGATGATGACATGGAAACACCATTGACATAAAATCAGAAAGCATGAACAACCAAGAAAGCTGTAGGGGTCTTATAATATGCAAAATCAAATACAGACGAAGGTTTATGAGTGAACAGCCATAAATCCAACTGTTAGGAAATATACCACCAAAAATGTCGATTCAGACTAAAAGCAATCCAGTTGAAAGGAACGACATGTAAGTAAAAAGAAAGCCAGCTGATCAGAGAGAAAACAAAGTAGCGTGAAAAAGGAGACACAATTCAAGGAAAGAAAGAAGCAGTTGGGAGGAAGAAAAGTGAACAACAGAAGAGAAATATGAAATTCAAGAAGGAAGAAAACCCAGTTCAAAGGAACAAAACAAGGCAGAAACAAAAGAAAAATAAGTAAACAAAAAAGTTGAGGAAATAGAATTATACCAATATGGTGGCGGAGACAGAGAGGTGAAGTTTAAACATATTTTCAAAAAATATATGTTTTTGTTCTCCTTTTCCTCTCCAAATAAAGAAATTGAGTTGGAAGGAACAAAATGTTGGAAAATTTGTTGAGGGTACTGTTGATGATAGAAAACAGAAACTTGTTGCTTCAAGGCGTGATATCACTTTCCTTAAGACAAGATTCGCCCCCACTAGTAGTGTGCAAAGGGGATCCGCGAATTGCCTCCAAGATACAATGAAGCCTAGTAGGGAAGCCCTACTAATGTTTGATGACGCGTAGCACTAGCGGAATCAAACCCGAAATGCCCTTCCGAAATTTCAAGCCTTAGAGAAATCTCTAGATTCTGTTTCTGCAGAAAAACAGTATCTAGAACAGTAAAGAAAAGAAAAACAGTATGTAGAAATACTTGGGGATTTTTGTAGGAGTGTAGAAGAGAGTGTAAAATCAGTCAGAATTGCCAATTCGATTTCTATATTAAATGACTGAAGTTTGCACATATTTTATAGACCATCTGGTGTCTTTTCAGTGTGAAAAACACCTCTACAGGGCACCTTTCCAGAATGTTTGAAATCTGACCGTTAGATCGCACCCATTGATATTGAATGGTCCTGATCGATTCTAGAGGTGACTGTTGGTTTGAGTAAATCCTCTCTCCAACCCAGTCATCGTTAGATCAACTATCTATGGTGTGGATCGCACCCCCTTGGCACATGACCGTTGGGGGAAGGGACACAACCCATTTGATCACACCCTTTGACAGTTGGAGTCATGGGCCCGTTGGGCCGACCGTTAGGCCCGAACCGAAGCCCAACCCAACTGAACCATTCGGCTTGATGGGCCTGTGAACCATTTGACCGGTCCACCTTCATCTTGATCCAACGGTGCAGATCAAATCTGGAAAAATTAAAGGCTCCAATCGCTCCTCGCGACGTTGCGTACGTGCGAAGTGCAAAGTGCGCCTAAAAAAGCGCCAATAAAGCGCCACTATGCGCCCTATAGCCCATTGCCCACGCCGCGCGCGCGCGCGTGCGCGTGCGCGTGTGCGAACGGTGCGTTGCACCGTCCCGCGGGTCCAACCATGGGTTCAACCCAATGTGCAATCAACAAGAGTTAGAAAAGGTAGTGCTTTATAAGCCCTTCTCTTTCTTTTCTCTCATCCGATGTGGAACTATCTTTTCAACTACACTTCTACATCCTTTTGTAAAAGCAAATATTTCCAAGAAAACATTTTCTTTTTCCCAAACGCTTTTGATAAAACATTTTCCAAAACACTAAAACATGTAATATACATGATTTTGAAAATGCAAAATCACTAACAATCCCCCACCATTTTCAAAATCAAAGAAAAATTTCTCATCAGGCTTGGAAATCTTATGCATAGATGAAGGTATCTCTCGATTTGAACCTTCACTTAGTGAGGACATATCAAAGTTAACCAGAATTGCATAGTAGACGTATCTTTGAACTAGCTATTCTATTTGGTTAACCGGATACGTCTCACACACAAGATTTCACCTCTTTGGGCAATTTCTAAAACCGACACATGTACTGGCCTTGTGTCTATATCTTGGTTTCGTGAGCGCTCTAGAGACTAGCCAGGTCTCATAGGAAGCGGCACCACTTCCACACTCACATAGGTAGGCTTATCAAAAGTGCCCCTGTAACTAAAACACTCCAACACTATGTTATAAGCCTATTAAGAGTTTAAATACTCAGCCTTCTCCTTTTAAACATTACAGGTACCAAGCACTTTACCTTGGGATGGCAAATAATACAGATTATAGTGCTTGCAATCACTCCATATGATGTACTTGGACTCATTGAACTCAAGACTTGATGTTTATTCAAGTGTTGAGTTGATGTTCCATCATAGGTGACTATTGGTTAATGGCTTTAACCCCATCCCTAATGATGTTTTACACACCAGATCTCTTGCAAGAGCTTTAGTGAATGGATCGGCCAAGTTTTGGCTCGATCTCACAAAATCAATAGTTACTACTCCATTAGTAAGTAACTCTCTTATAGCACTATGTCTAAGTCCTATATGTCTGGACTTACCATTATAAACATGATTATATGCCCTTGATAGTGTGGCCTGACTATCACAATGGACATAAATCGATGGCATTGGTTTAGACCATAACGGAATTTCCAATAACAAATTCCGAAGCCATTCCGCCTCTTTACAGCATGCTGCCAGAGCTATAAACTCTGCTTCCATAGTTGAAGTTGTTATGCATGTCTGTTTCTTAGAGGCCCAGGAGACTGCTCCCCCACCAAGGGTGAAAATCCACCCACTGGTTGATAAATGGTCTATACGCTCAGTTATCCAACTAGCATCAGAGTATCCTTCTATTACAGTTGGATACCCACTATAACATAAACCATAGTCTATAGTTTTCTTTAAATATTTTAAAATTCTATAGACTGCATTCCAATGAGAAAAACTAGGATTACTGGTAAACCTACTAAGTTTACCTACAGCATATGCTATGTCTGGCCTAGTACAAGTCATAGCATACATAAGACTACCAATTACACTAGCATATCCTAGTTGAGAGATAGTCCTGCCAGTATTAAGATACAACTTTATATTTGGGTCAAAAGGTGTTGAAATGGGTGAACATTCAAAATGGTTAAACTTTTTAAGAACTTTCTTAATATAATGTGATTGTGTTAGAATAAGACCATTGTCCTGTCTTATGATTCTAATACCCAAAATCACATCAGCTTCACCCATATCTTTCATATCAAAGTTTTGAGAAAGATATGATTTAGTACTTTGAATGCTTACAATATCAGTACCAAAAATTAACATGTCATCAACATATAAACAAATAACAACACCTTTGCCGCCCTTAAATTTACTGTATATACATTTATCTGATTCATGTATCTTATAACCATTTGACACTAAGACTTTATCAAATCTTTCATGCCATTGTTTAGGGGCATGCTTAAGCCCATACAAAGATTTGATAAGCTTACAAACTTTATGCTCTTGGCCTGGCAGAATAAATCCCTCAGGTTGTTCCATATACACTTCTTCATCAAGTTCACCATTTAAGAATGCGGTTTTAACATCCATCTGGTGAATGTGAAGTTTGTATATGGAAGCAAGGGCAATCAACACTCTAATGGTAGAAATCCTAGCAACAGGTGCATATGTGTCAAAGTAATCAATACCGGGTTTTTGAGTAAACCCTTTGGCAACTAACCTTGCCTTAAACTTTTCTATGGTCCCATCTACTTTGATCTTCTTCTTGAAGATCCATTTACATCCTATAGGTTTAGACCCAGGTGGTAGATCAACCAAAATCCAAGTTTTATTACCCATGATAGAATCCATTTCGTCATTAATTGCTTCTTTCCAAAAAGCAGCATCTTGTGACTTTATGGCTTCTCCATAGGTTTGAGGGTCACTTTCTATGCTAAAGTTTAACAAGACAGAACCTTGGAGTTTTTCCCTTGTCCCTTCTACCAGGTAGGTTACAAAGTCAGGGCCAAAACTCCTATCCCTTCTATCTCTTGAACTTCTTCTTATTTTACTAGGTTGTACACTAGGTTCACCAACTTCTGTTTGTGATTCTAAATGATGATCTACAGAAGTTGTAGGTTCAATTTCTTTAGGAATTGAAGTGAACCTATTTTCATAGAAAAAGGCATCTCTAGATTCAATTATGGTATTGACATCTATAAAATCATTGGGTTCTATAACTAAGAACCTATAGGCCTTACTGTGACTAGCATATCCCAAAAAGATACACTCAATACCCTTTTCACCTAATTTTCTTAACTTAGGTTTAGGGACTTTAACTATAGATCTACAACCCCAAACTTTAAGGTAACTTAAGTTTGGTTTCCTTTTCTTCCACAATTCATAAGGGGTTATATCAGATTTCTTACTTGGTACCCTATTCAAAATGTGACAAGCTGTAAGTAAGGCTTCACCCCAAAAACTTTTATTTAAACCAGAATTAACAAGCATAGCATTAATCATTTCAGTAAGTGTCCTATTCTTCCTTTCTGCTACACCATTTTGTTGTGGTGTATAAGGGGCAGAAGATTCATGGACTATGCCTACTGATTCACAGAAATGAGGAAAGTGATATTCACCACCTCTATCTGATCTGAGACATTTAATGCTTGTTATACATTGGTTTTCTACTTCAGTTTTATAAATCTTAAATTTTTCTAAAACCTCATCTTTATGACTAAGTAGATAAACATAACAGTACCTAGAATAATCATCAATAAATGTAACAAAGTACTTTTTACCTCCCTTTGTGGGAACACTATGTATGTCACATACATCACTATGAATTAAATCTAACAAGTTAGAAGTTCTATCTACTTTAGGAAATGACTTAGTGATTATCTTGGTTTGCATGCATGTTTTACATCTATCTACTAAGTCATTTTCATATTTAGGAATTAAGGTCAACTTAACCATATCATTCATTTTCCTAGTATTTACATGTCCTAAACGATTATGCCATAAAGATAAAGAAGAATCCAAAACATAAGCAAAGACATTCACTTTATTGATATTAAGTTTGAACATCCCTTCATACATATATCCCTTCCCAACAAAAGTACCCCCCTTAGAAAGAATGAACTTGTCAGATTCAAATACAAGTTTGAAGCCATTCTTGTTGAGAATGCTTCCAGACACTAAGTTCTTTCTAACTTCTGGTACATGGTAGACACCGGTTAGAGTGAGTTGCTTGCCGGATGTGAACTCAAGTTCCACCTTGCCCTTCCCTTTGACTTCTGCTGTCGACGAATTTCCCATGTATAACACGCTTCCATCTTCAACTGTTTCATAAGTTGAAAACAGGTTCCTGTCTTTACAGACATGCATCGTCGCACCAGAGTCAATCCACCAATCATTGCCATCTTCAAGCATATTTGCCTCTGAAATCATGGCGACAAACTTTTCTTTGTCTGTTGGTGCACCCGACTTCTTATCCTTAAGAAGTCGGCACTCACTCTTGTAATGGCCTGGTTTGCCACAGTTGAAACAAGCACCCTTTCTTTTCTTATTCTTATTAGTATTCTTTTCAGGGTGTTTGTTTCTCTTCCAATTGCCTTTTCTTTGTTGGTTCGAATTCTTGACATTTTCCACCAAATGGATCTTAGAGGATACAGTTTCATTTTCTTTCTTGTCTCTGATTCTTGACTCTTCCTCAATCCTGAGGCATTGAGCCAAGTCTTCAATAGACATTTCCTCTTTCTTGTGTTTTAGACTTTTTCTAAAATCTTTCCAATTTGGTGGAAGTTTGTCAATAATTGACGGGACAATGAAGGAATCATCAAGAAGGATGCCTTGCAAATGAATTTGATTAATTACATGTTGTATTTCATGTAATTGATCAATAACAGACTTATCATCTACCATTTTAAAATTTAAAAATTGACTCACAGTGAATTTCTTGCTACTGGCGTCTTCCGCCAAGTATTTGGCTTCAAGTGCATTCCAGATTTCACTTGCTGATCCCATGCCTTGATATATGTCAAATAGTGTATCTGACATAGCATTTAGGATGTGCCCTTTGCAAATGTAGTCATCCTGTTCCCACTTCATCCTTGCACGAGCCTCCGCCAAAGTTTCATTTTCATTTGCTGACGGCTTTAGAGTGGTGAGAACATGGACCACTTTGAGTGATGTCAAAATGAAGTGCAACTTCTTCTGCCAGCGCTTGAAATTTCCTTTGTCGAAACGTTCGAGTTTGACAAAGTCTTGCGTCATTTGACGAACTGAATAAAGTGCCATTGAAACAACAGTAGAAAATCTTGTCTTAAGATTGTTGGAAAATTTGTTGAGGGTACTGTTGATGATAGAAAACAGAAACTTGTTGCTTCAAGGCGTGATATCACTTTCCTTAAGACAAGATTCGCCCCCACTAGTAGTGTGCAAAGGGGATCCGCGAATTGCCTCCAAGATACAATGAAGCCTAGTAGGGAAGCCCTACTAATGTTTGATGACGCGTAGCACTAGCGGAATCAAACCTGAAATGCCCTTCCGAAATTTCAAGCCTTAGAGAAATCTCTAGATTCTGTTTCTGCAGAAAAACAGTATCTAGAACAGTAAAGAAAAGAAAAACAGTATGTAGAAATACTTGGGGATTTTTGTAGGAGTGTAGAAGAGAGTGTAAAATCAGTCAGAATTGCCAATTCGATTTCTATATTAAATGACTGAAGTTTGCACATATTTTATAGACCATCTGGTGTCTTTTCAGTGTGAAAAACACCTCTACAGGGCACCTTTCCAGAATGTTTGAAATCTGACCGTTAGATCGCACCCATTGATATTGAATGGTCCTGATCGATTCTAGAGGTGACTGTTGGTTTGAGTAAATCCTCTCTCCAACCCAGTCATCGTTAGATCAACTATCTATGGTGTGGATCGCACCCCCTTGGCACATGACCGTTGGGGGAAGGGACACAACCCATTTGATCACACCCTTTGACCGTTGGAGTCATGGGCCCGTTGGGCCGACCGTTAGGCCCGAACCGAAGCCCAACCCAACTGAACCATTCGGCTTGATGGGCCTGCGAACCATTTGACCGGTCCACCTTCATCTTGATCCAACGGTGCAGATCAAATCTGGAAAAATTAAAGTGCAAAGTGCGCCTAAAAAAGCGCCAATAAAGCGCCACTATGCGCCCTATAGCCCATTGCCCACGCCGCGCGCGCGCGCGTGCGCGTGCGCGTGTGCGAACGGTGCGTTGCACCGTCCCGCGGGTCCAACCATGGGTTCAACCCAATGTGCAATCAACAAGAGTTAGAAAAGGTAGTGCTTTATAAGCCCTTCTCTTTCTTTTCTCTCATCCGATGTGGAACTATCTTTTCAACTACACTTCTACATCCTTTTGTAAAAGCAAATATTTCCAAGAAAACATTTTCTTTTTCCCAAACGCTTTTGATAAAACATTTTCCAAAACACTAAAACATGTAATATACATGATTTTGAAAATGCAAAATCACTAACACAAAAAAGGGAAAACAAAAAGTTACAGATTCTAACAAAATTGCCGGCAAGGGACCGTCACACCCACGTCATACAACGGGCCAAATCCCCCCTCTCATTTTTCCTTCATTCTCGTATGTATACAAAACCACAAGATTTATTTTTATTATATAAGCAAAGAAACTTGATTCCTCCTCCGTTGATGGCCGGCTTCCCAAATCGCTTTCAGCAGCCAAGGAAATAGAGATTTGGATTGTGTTGTGCCCCAGTAAGAGACAAGGATCACAGAAGAGGAAGGGGCCCGCCCCAATTTAGAAATTCCTCTTCTTCTATCATTTTTTTCCTTATCCAGAGAAAAATTGAACATGCATGATCAATGCGGGTTCAAATATGACTATTAGATCGTGCCTGATGTAAATTAACAATTCATATCGACTTTAGATTACTCCCTTTTGGCTAGAAACGGTTATTATACAGTTCGATTGTGATCAATTTCAAAACTATGGTTTAGATTGTTCCCTACGCATCCGGTCGCGATCTTGTGCTCCAGATTGCACCCACTTTATTCCTGATCAGTTAAACTCACCTACGCACGATCCTCTCAACTGATGACACTCAGTTGGGCAACCGATGGCCAATGCTACTCATCTGGGCACTATCCCCTATCGATGACCAATCAAGATCAAAGTGCAAATTACACTAAAAAGCATCATTATGCATCTCTAACACCCTGCAGTCCACTGCCTCTCGCACAAGTATGCAGACGATGCATTGCACCAACCATGCAAAACGTGCTTTTAATAAAGCAAAAGCTAGGAGTAAGAGATGCTTTATAGAGAATTTATCTGATGGGTGGCCGTAAAAACACGTGAAGTCTAAAAAAGTAGGTACGGCCAATCCATATGATGATCCAAACCGTTCATCTGTTTGGGCACAACGTAAATAGGTCATGCCCCAAAAACCATTTCCATAGGATGATCCTAACCCTCCGATCTGAACTGATCTGAATATGGAGTGCCCCAAAAATCATTTATGAAATCTTCTACAGATCAGAGGGTAAGGATCATGCCATGGAAATGATTTTTGGGGCACAACCTATTTATGTTGTGCCCAAACAGCTGAACGGTTTGGATCATCATAAGGATTGGGCCATACCTAAATTTTTAAACTTCACATGTTTTCACGGCCACTCATCATATAAATTCTCTGCTTTACAAGCGGATATTTTAGTAAGGCTTATTATACGTTTCAAGGATCCCATTAGGCTAACTAGCCCATTGAATGCTCTCTATCGTACAATGAAAATGACTCACTGCAAGAATGGGCATTACAAGCCCAAGGGTGCTCTCTATCTCAATGTAAAAGACTATTGTTAACGTTGGAAAATGGGCCTTGAAAGCCCATCACGCTAAATTACTCTCAATTGTACAATTCATCCGACTATCATCTCATTGTTCAAGTTACTGCAGATGACTCAATCAACTCATCGTTAAAGTTTGAATACGGTATGTAAATTGCTCTATAACTATGACAACTTTGCATAATTCTTGGGTTTTGTGCCCGTGGTTGGTATGCGGAAGTAAGACCCCTCTTGTCCGATAATATTTTTGTCTCTCTCTCTCTCTCTCTCTCTCTCTCCTCTGCTCTCCTTTTAACGTAGGCAGACAGCGTAAGAAAGAATCATGTGGACAGGTGGTGGGGTGGGCCATCATATTCGTCCCCTCCATCCCTTAAATGTCAGGTGGATATTCTCTCGCGATCATAACCATGACCCTCATCAATTGGTATTGACACCCATAAATTCAGGTATCTGCACCACGCCTGTCGGTTTTATTTGATATGCTTTTTTTTACTGTTGGCACATATAGGATAAGGAGACATGTTTGTTTGTGATGCTTTCTCTTCTCATCGCACATCTCCTTTATATTTAGGACAGATGAGAAATTATATGATGAGAGGAATGCTAGATTCACGGTGCTCTTGCAATATGATGAATGGGTGTACAAAACTTGTATTTGTGGTACCACGAAAGTAATATTTGATCCAACACTAGCATCTTAAAAAATACGGCAAAAATCCTCTAACATTCTTATCAGAGGGTTAGGATCAATCCTCTGATCAGAGAGTTAGGATCAACCTATGGAAATGCTTTTTGGGGCACGACCTATTTAGGCTGTGGCTCATCTAATGGACGGTTTGGATCATCCTACGGTGCGGGTCATACCATAATTTTAATAAAATGAGGAGTGTCCTCATCAAAATACGGTAGTGCGGATAACATTTTCCAAAAACATCTTAAAAAATACGGCAAAAATTCGGATGACCCGCGGGTCGAACTACATTTTATACCCCGGAACCACTAGGGAACCGCATTTTATACCCCGGAACCATTAGTGAACCACATTTTCTACCCTAGAACCACTAAGGAAACACATTTTCTACCCAGGAACCACTAGGGAAACACATTTTATACCTTGAAACCACTAGGGAACCACATTTAATACCTCAGAACCTCTAGGGAACCACATTTTATACCCTGGAACCACTAGGGAACCACATCTTATACCCCGGAACCACTAGGGAAGCACATTTTATACCTCGGAACAACTAGGGAACCACATTTTATATCCTGGAACCACTAGGGAACCACATTTTATACCTCGAAACCACTACGGAACCACATTTTATACCCGAGAACCATTACGGAACCACATTTTATACCTCAGAACCACTATGGAACCACATTTTCTACCTCGGAACCACTAGGGAACTACATTCTATACTCCGGAACCACTAGGGGACCACATTTTATACCCCGGAACCACTACCGAACCACATTTTATACGCCAGAACCACTAGGGAATCACATTTTATACCCCAGAACCACTACCGAACCACATTTTATACGCCGGAACTACTAGGGGACCACATTTATAGCCCAGAACCACTAGGGAACCACATTTTGTACCCTGGAACCACATTTTATACCCCGGAACCACTACGGAACCACATTTTATACTTCGGAACCACTAGGGAACCACATTTTGTACCCTGGAACCACTAGGGAACCACATTTTATATCCCGTAACCACTATCGAACCACATTTTATACGCAGGAACCACTAGGGAACCACATTTTATTCCTCGGAACCACTAGGGAACCACATTTTATACCCTCGAACCACTACTGAACCACATTTTATGCTTCGAAACCACTGGGGAACCACATTTTCTACCCCGGACTAGGGAACCACACTTTCTACCCGGAACCACTAGGGAACCACATTTTATACCTCAGAACCACTAGGGAACCACATTTTCTACTCCGGAACCACTAGGGAACCACATTTTCTACTCCGGAACCACTAGAGAACCACATTTTCTACCCCGAAACCACTAGGGAACCACATTTTATACCTCGGAACCACTACGGAACCACATTTTATACTCTGGAACCACTACGGAATCACATTTTATACCTCAGAACCACTAGGGAATAGGGGTGTAAACGAGCCGAGCCGAGCTTGGCCAGGGTCGGCTCCTTAAGCTCAAAAGCTCGGCTCGGGCTCGAACCAGGCTCGCGAGTCTTACCGAGCTCGGGTTATATTAAGTTCACACCCCTCATCTTCCCTGGACAGCCTTATCTAGTGTAATTTGACTACTTTTTTTACACTATGGGGGGTGGTCCAAGTAACAAATGGGGTTCCAAAAATGAAGTGACATATTTTGCCTCCCTCTTTCACTCACTGGACAACCCTTTTAGTGTATATATTAATATATAATATATATATATATCTAAATATATTAAATTCTTAACGAGCCTTAACGAGCCGAGCCGAGCTTGGCCTAAATCGGGCTCGGCTCGTTAAGCTTAACGAGCCTAGCGAGCTGACTCGGCTCGGCTCGTTAAGGATTCGAGCCGAGCTCGAGCGAGCTTCCGAGCCCGAGCCCGAGCCAAAATTGACACCTTTACTAGGGAATCACATTTTATATCCCGTAACCACTATGGAACCACATTTTCTACCCGGAACCACTAGGGAACCACATTTTATACCCCGGAACCATTACGGAACCACATTTAATACCTTGGAACCACTAGGGAACCACATTTTCTACCTCAGAACCACTAGGGAACCACATTTTATACCTCGAAACCACTAGGGAACCACATTTTATACCCCGAAACCACTACCGAACCACATTTTATACGCCAGAACTGCTAGGGAATCACATTTTATACCCTGGAAGTACTACCGAACCACATTTTATACGCCAGAACCACTAGGGGACCACATTTTATACCCCGGAACCACTAGGGAACCACATTTTCTACTCCGGAACCACTAGGGAACCACATTTTATACCTCGGAACCACTAGGGAACCATATTTTGTACCCCGGAACCACTAAGGAACCACATTTTATACCTTGAAACCACTATGGAACCACATTTTATACCTCAGAACCACTAGGTAATAACATTTTATACCTCAGAACCATTAGGGAACCACATTTTATACCCCGGAACCACTAGGGAACCACATTTTATACATCGGAACAACTAGGGAACCACATTTTATACCCCGGAACCACATTTTATACCTCAGAACCACTAAGGAACCACATTTTCTACCCCGGAACCACTACGGAACCACATTTTATATACCGGAACCACTCGGTTCTAACATGTAACCAAACATGATTGTATACATACAGAGAGATAGAGAGAGGTCAAGATAAACATGGCAACCAAACAAAGAGTCATAAATAGGGTGAAAAAAACCAAAGCACAAAAAACATAAAAACATGAAGAGAAGATGTTAAACCTAACCGAAACTATGTTTATCATCCAAACAAGGAATGGAGATTTTTTTCCAGACTACAATGGCAATGAAGCTTTATCACATTGCAAATGGAGTCTTTTTTTTCAACACTACAATGGTAATGGAGCTTGGAAACGTTGGCAATGATGTTTTTCTCCAAAACTACAATGACAATGGCAAGCTTCAAAAACCTTCCATGAAGCCTTGAGGAAGAAGAAGGTGATAGGTAAATGGCAACCTTCAAAACCCTCTCATGGAGTTTTCCACGTTAGAAAAGCCTTGAGGAAGAAGAAGGTGGTAAGTGAGAAGGTAATAAGTGTATAGGGATAGGTGAAAAAGGTGTAGGGAAAAAAAGAGGTAGGAGGGGTATATTTGTTCTAAAAACCATCTTCTCTCACCTGACAACACCTTTTTTATAATTTTCAAATCACTACCCTTTATTCACAATTTAGACAAAACTTAGCATTTTTTTTAATAATTTCTCCTTAAAATAACAATAACATGCATTCTTTATGATTATTTCTTTTGGTACAGAAAATCAAATTTTCTTATTAATACATTGAAACTTAATTTGATCAGAAGGAGTAGTATGATCATATGGGGTTGTCAGTGGGTTCAACAAGCAGCTAGAATGCATGATCTAAAAACAGTTCAATCCCAGAGAGAATCGTCCAGCCCAAAACTTGCTAACGTCGTAGAAAAATACGAGTTTCAACCCAAAACCACAAAATCAAAACATGAGTCAATTTTTCTAAAACCAATGGCCATCTCTTCAAATCATGGCATGCCCAATTTGAGTCTTTCCCAAGAAGAAAAATGACCTTCCGACATATCGAAAACATGACAACAAGTAACAGAAAGAAGGTTCGGATCACCAAAAGCAGAAGCAGAGGCAAGCAAGACACACACAAAGCGTTCTATTGATATGGATCTGAAATCACCAAATGCTCAAGAGAACCAATTAGCCAGACCTTTTCCTTCTTGTTGCTGGATATCTCGTCCGTACACATCTTCCCTTTATTTCCCAGGTCTGCGGGCACGAGCCCGCACGCGCACTCGCTCACACACATATAACTTCTCAGGTAAGAAAGAATCCTACAGATTTATTTTCCCTTCTGGAGCCAGCACGCCTTGTCACAACGGAAATGAAAATCCTATATCATTAAGTAAAGAAACAAGTCAGGATTCAAACTGAACATGAAGCAATATGCATATGTCATCAACAATTGATGTATAAAAATTATTAAATGGCAGAAATTTAGCATGTAGTGAAACACAAGAAGGAATTCAAAATGGTTGTTGTGAGAAAAATTATCAGTATATGAGGACATCAAAAGTAGCTATCAAGCACAGAAGTTCATGGCGTAATAGCAAATCAGAAACAAAACATACGTACGGTATCATTACAACTGTCACAATCTTTAACTAGTTGAAGAGCGAAAAGTGTGACATGGAAGCCTAAATATATTGACATGCCTGACTGAGGAATGGTAGCACCACTTCCCATCTCACTCTCCAGCCAACATAAATGTGGCATGTGGATTTTGCAACTGGATCATTCATTTTTTTATCATAATGGGACAGTAACAGAATGATTGGTTACATGCCAGATGGGTAATACCAACCCATTGATAAAGAAGAGCATGTCTTTGGTGTTTTGCATTAGACTAAGAGAATTCTTGGATTGGAATCATGAAGCTCTCTCACCTGACAAATGTGGTTTCTTGTGAATGGGAGGAAATCTCTATGGTTTTAATGGGTAAACAAGAAATACATCAAAGGAAGATCAGTTTGGGATCTCAAAATTCCATCAACAGCTTTGTGGGATTGGAGGAATATTTTAAATACTAGGGATGATTCTAAAAACTTCCTTAGACTTATTGGAAATGGTGAAAATTCTCTCTTACAGAAAGATACATGGTATCCAATGGGTAATCTCTCTGACCATATTTTGAATCATAGCATTTATGACCTTCGTATTTCAAAACATCTAGGCTAATGATGAATGGACAATGGAATATAGATCTGTTCTCCAAAGCTTCTCCCCATGAATCATGGTATGTTTGTTCTAGACTTTCTGTCTTTCTGGTACAAATTACTTTTATGAAGGCTGAAACTTAAAATGAATATTTACTCTCTAACGAGCCTTGTAACTCCATTCGGGTAAAGTTTTATATTTTTGAATGGTTTCATCTTTTTTTTTCTTTCTTTTTTAATGGTATCATCTTATTTTGTTCACAGGTTACATTGCAAGCCAGTCTTTCAAGCTATAACTACATATTTTTCGGTTGTGGTTTTCCTTTGTGGATTTAGAAATGTACCTTATGGAAATTTCATCATGGAATAAAACCTTATAAATCCTTAGTTGAGGAAGAAAAATGGATGTTTTCAAGATTCCATGGGGCAGGGCATGTGGCAATGGCTATGAAAATTGGGTTTGATTCATTCATTTTCCAGATTTGGATTGAGAGAAATAACTAAATTTTTGAGAAGAAAAGTATGCACAAACATATGACTCTCAAAAGCATTCTTCTTGATATCCTATGAAGACTCAAACATTGGAGTTTGTAAAGTTTAGAATGAGAATGGTGTCATCCATCAGTCTTAGTCATTAAATTAAGCTATATTATATTGGACATGTGTTATTTTTCTTTTATGAAGGATTTTATTTTGATTTAATGATTTATTTAACCTATATGTGGAGAATGACTACATCAGCCTATGGCCCATCATACCCCTTTTACCCATAGTTCACTTGTCAATTTAAATCCAAAAGTAATAATCTTTTGACCCTGATCCACTAATCCTTATTTCCTCTTGGTTAAATCCCCTAAATCCCTTAAATTTATTTCTTTAATCCTATTAGCCAGCATCATGGCCCACCACTTAAACATCAATTCTTCTATTATGGAACCCCTAAACCTCCCCGTCAAACCCTAATATTGAAGAAAAATGAAAGGTAACTCTTCCCCTCTCCCTGTGCTTTCTTTTTTCTTCTTTCGCTCCTTTCCCTCTGTCCTCACGGCTGGTGCAGTCGATAACAGCTCCCTAATTATCTTTTCCCCCTTACTTTCTTCTTTCTCTTCCTCCTTTCTTTCTTCCTTTTCTCTCCTTTCTTCCTCCCTCTTTCTTCTTTTCTTCTACCTCTCCCTTCTCTCCCTCCTATTCTCCACGGCTGGAGCACCTACCAGGCTACTACTACTATCTACCAACCCTTTTTTCTCTCCTCTTGGCCTCCAGTTCCTTGTTGTTTCTGCTGATGTTGCAGCATCTTTCCCCCCTCTAAATTTTTTTTCTTTCTACTTCTTTCCATGACTAAGATCTCCCAACAGACGCCATCTTTCCGCTTTTCCTTCATTTTCTTCTAGAATCTTAGCTCACAACCAGGATGCCATCACTCCTCTAATTGCTTTCCCCTTTTCATCTCTTTCTTCCTATTATTTCTTCTCTTCTTTGGCTGAGATCAGCTCCCTCCCTCCTCCCTGAGACCACTTGCATCAGACGACCAGGGCCCAGGGCTTGGCTGATGCAGCAGCATTCCCTTAGCAAAGTCTACATCGGCCTTAACATCACATTAGTGTAGATCATAGTTAGGAGACTTTTTATAGATCTGATTTGTTTAAGAGACCTAATTTGAGATCTGATTTTTATAGATAAGTGAGCAGATTTCCCCGATTTATAATTTATTATTTGGAACTCACTTGGTCAATTGGTCAATTTAATTACTATTGATGAGAGAACTAATTTGAGATATGATTTTTATAGATAAACAAGCTGATTTCCCCGATTTATAATTTATTATTTGGAACTAGCTTGGTCAATTTAATTACTATTGATGAGAGAATTTAAAGCTTTGTATCTTCGTGAAAACCGAACTACCATTTGATTATTACTTACTGTTTCGTGAAAACCGAACTACCATTTGATTATTACTCACTGTTTATTTTATTATGAGGATGTATAACGCTGCTTTATTGAATTAGAACCTATTTTATACTAAAATTCCCAGAATGGTCATTTGCAAACCCAAATTTGCACCAATTCGGTCCCAGAGCTGAGAGCTCAGATTCATAGTCAGTACTCCGTTCCACAATCATACACCATCTCAGCATTCAATCAAAACCTCGTTGGAGTCTAGGCTAGTCCTTATCTGCTAGGGCATCTTTATATAGAAATTGGTCGTAGGGTCTCCTCCAGTTCGATTAGGTGTCAGTTTCGTAGTATAGCATCACTCTATTTCTTGTTTAGGCATCTCAGTATCTTTCAGTGTCCGAAGGTTTGTAATGCACGTTGAATCACACCTTTTCGACTATGGCTAACAGGGCAAATGCTCCACCAAGAGGAAGGTCGAGTACAGCATGGTGGGGCCTGGCAACAGAGCACGCATGCCACATTAAATCAGCATTCAAATATGTTGGCCTAAATTAGGGTTGTATTGAACCATATTAATGAGGACAGACGCATGTGAGCCTTAGGGACTCTTAGGATGTGTGCTCTTAGGATTGTATTGAACCAGATTACATGCTTGGGGCCCCTAGAAACACCGTGACTCTTAGGATTTCACGCTCAGCTTACACGCTTGACAACTTCTCTGAAGGCCAATCATATCAAGACAATGAGTTTGAGGCTTATGAAGAGCCAAGCTAATTCACTGACAGGCCCAATCCTCACATTGAGGATAGGCGCGTGCAAGCCTTAGGGAGGTCTAGAGATTACAACATACAAGTCAACGTAGGGGTTTTTAAGTTTCACATTGACCCTGATGAAATCCTTGAGTGAGTTGATAGAGTTGATCCCTTCTTTGAATGGAAAGAACTACCATAAGACGATGAGTATAAGTTTGTGACCATGAAACTGAAGGACACTACCCTTGTTTGGTAAAAATGAATACAATATAGGGGACTTCAAAGAGGTAAAGGCCGAAATTGATAGTTGGGCCAAAATGAACAAGAAAATGAAAAGTATCCACCGACTGACTTTAAGGCTACTCTATATCGGAGAATATTGTGCCTTCAGCAATGAGCGAAACTAGTGAAAGAATACGTGGAAGAATTTCACCTCCTGACTGCTCGTAACAAGATAGTTGAAGACGAAGAGCAGACCACTATTCGATACATTAACGGGCTATGAGACACGAGAGCCTTATCCACAAGCTTCACAGTAGAGGCTTCGCAAGTCACTGGGCAAGCAAAAACCATACCTCTGGTAGAGCACCGGTACTTTTGGCTCCAGTTGAAAAGCTATGTGATTTGTTACATTCATCAGTGCAAGATGTATCACTCATTTAAAGGCCGAGCTCAAAATACTGATCTTTGTACTATTCTGCCCATTGCCAGCTGTCATTTGATTATTACTTGTTATTTATTTTACTATGAGAATGTACGGTGTCGCTTTCCACCTGCAAACTCCCCTCTAGCTAGTTAAGCAAGATAATCAATCGCTGATGGAAAGCACAAACCTCAGTCTCAAAAGAATCAGAGCACCTAATCAGGCCATCAAAGGAGTAGATGATGTTAGCCAAAGAGTCCCTAAAAACATGACCAATACTAAAGAATCAGAGCACCCATCAAAGGGGAGTAGATGATGTTAGCCAAAGAGTCCCTAAAAACACCACCAATACTGCCACATCTGAGTTGCCAACGAATCTATCATCAACAATGAGTTTGAGGACATTCCTTGGAGGAGGGTTCCACATCGCTACTACTTTCACTTTAGCGAACATACCAATCAGAAACGCATCCCAATTTCCAATAATATTATCCGCCGAATGGAATGATGAGGACTTGTGTTGCAAAGCCCTAGATACCACGGTAAATCTAATTTTTCATGCCAACCAGTTAGGTAGGGAACCGTCATCATAAAAAAAAGAAGTCAAGGGTTCCTCTCCATTCAAATGCTCTAGAAAACAACAACGGATCTTTGGTATTCACGGTTTCAAAATTGGTTGAGAAAGGGAAAGCTATGGATTTGATTCAAGGTTTCAAAATTGGTTTGGAAGAGGCTGAAGTCTCCCATTTACAATTTGTTGACGACACGGTTCTTTTCAATTCTCCCGATGTGTTGAAGATCTTGAACTTGAAAGCTATATTAAGATGTTATGAATTGGTCACCGGCCAAAGATCTAACTTCCACAAATCCCGGGTCTTTGGTATTCACCTTGAAGATGAGCAAACACAAGGTTTGGTGCGGATCTCTGGATGCAAGGTGGATCATCTTCCTACTTCGTACCTTGGGTTGCCTCTCGGACCGGGTCGTGCCAAAGAGGCCAGCTGGGATAATGTGGTTGAAAGAGTCGAGAGAAGAATAGACACTTGGACGAGAAACCTTGTTTCAAGAGGCGGCTTGATAAAGGCGGTTTTAGCCAACATCCCAATATACCAAATGTCTATTTTTAAGTGCCCGGTGAGTATCATAAATAGAATTGAGCAAATCCAAAGAAGATTCCTGTGGGGAGCAGTGATGAAAAGCGGGGCATTCCTTTGGTTAGCTGGGAAAATGTCTGTAAATCTACTAGAGGAGGTGGTCTTGGCATCAAGAAGATAAAGGAAGTTTTACTTTTTTTAAAAAAATTCGGAAGATAAAGGAAGTAAATATTGCCCTTTTGGGTAAGTGGCTTTGGAGATTTGAGAAGGAGAGATCTCAACTTTGGGTTAGAGTCATTGAGTAAATACGGAATTACCCCGGGCCATGGGAATCAAAGGATTGCTTTAGACACCTAGGTTAACGGTATGGAGAGATATTATGCGATTTAAACACTTGTTTGAAGAAGGAATAAGGTTCAAAGTATTCTATGGGGAAAGAATACGGTTTTGGTTAGACAAATGGTCCACAGCTCGTCCTCTAAAAGAGATCTTCCCGGATTTATATTTATTGGTAGTGGCTAAGGAGGCTTTTGTAAAGGACTATATGGACAAGAGCGGTAATGGTGTAGAACAGAGGTTGGTTTTCAGAAGACATTTCTTTGACAGAGAACTTCACTCTAATGCCAGATCGGTTCAGTTTTTAGACAAGACTTATGTCAAACGGAGGGGAAGAC
Organism: Tasmannia lanceolata; assembly: GCF_043159265.1. Classification (NCBI taxonomy): domain Eukaryota; kingdom Viridiplantae; phylum Streptophyta; class Magnoliopsida; order Canellales; family Winteraceae; genus Tasmannia; species Tasmannia lanceolata. The sequence continues at coordinate 14,179,365 of NW_027518681.1, forward strand.
AAAAGGGGGTTTAGACATGGAACTCATCTGGGGGGAATTTTCTGTCAAATCTTACTATTTCCACCTTGTGGCTAGCTCTGTCTCTTCAAACATTGCTAGGGTTTGGACGATCCAAGCCCCTTCTAGGGTGTGTGTCTTTGGATGAGCAGTTCTCTTGGAAAGAATTTAGACTATTGATTTTCTTCGAAAGAGGAAGATTTTTATTATTGATCACTGTGCTCTATGTATTGAGGTGGGGGAGTCAATGAACCATTTGTATTTGCACTGTCGCATAGCCAGGGAGGCGTGGATCAAGATTCTAAGTAGATTCAGAATTGTTTGGGTGTTCCCAGCAAAGTTTATAGATCTCTTCTTGGGGTGGTCTTTTGTGCCTTGAAAAAAGAAAGGAAGAATTCTTTGGAATGTTTGTCTTCTTGCAACCTTGTGGGTCCTTTGGAAAGAAAGAAATGCAAGAGTCTTCAAAAATATTGCAAAGAATTCTTCCTACCTTTACATTAAAGTGGTAGCTCTAACCATATCATGGGTCAAGACTATTCCTTCAAATTTATTTCTGCTTTTGAGCTATGGAACGGTTGGAGAGAAATATGCCTTAGCGTGGAACACGAGCAAAAGCCTATGCAAAATTGGGATCCTCTACCCCATGGCTTTTTGAAGCTTAATTTTGACGGTTTTAGTCTGGGGAATCCAGGCCCTACAAGAATTGGCAGTGTTCTAAGAAATGAATCAGGAGAGGTTCCTTGGGTCTTGGCAGGCCCTATAGGCATAGCCAATGCTAATGAGGCGGATATGTATACCTTGCACCAAGGAATCAAGCTACTAGATAAAGAGATTGTAAATAAGGTAGTGGTTGAAGAAGATGCTTTAAATATGATTCGGTGGACTTCCGGTTCCCATCCTCATCCTTGGAGATTCGGCCATTTCTTTGACGAGATCCAGGATTGGTCAGGTTCTTCATGAAGTAGCCGACAGTCTCGACAGAGAGGGGGTGACTAAGGAGTCTCTAGATCTTTCTGACTTCTTGCCTTCCTCACTATGCCATGCTTTGTCTCTATTTGGGTTGTCTTTCTCTGCTTCTAGCGGTTCTTTTTTTTTTTTTGGTTTTCGTTTTTCTATCCTTGTATCGACCACCTAGGTCTTTGTTGCTTTCAAACAAAGAGAGTCAAAACTTGCCATCCTCCACTTCAAAATCAAATCCTAGATCGATTTGGAAAGAAGTTGGCCGGTATTGTACCATCTAAACACCTGATCCCAAATGAAAGATGCCACCCTGCAACGAATAAATAGGAGAGAAACAGATTCTTCTTACAAAGCACGGAAGTAGCACCTATTCACCAAAAGAAAATTTCAGTCTTTGAGCCTATCCCGCGTCTTGATTTTGCCGAGTATCGTCATCCAACAGGTACCCTGCGTCTTGATTTTGGCGAGGATCATCATCCAACAGGAAGCATGAGCTCTTGGAGGAACTAAAGGTCTCTAGAGTTCAGACCTTCTGCTAAGGGAAAGAAATCACAGTAGGAATGTAGGATGGCCCAAGAAGTCAAAAAGCAATTTGACTGAGAAATCGCCTCTTGGATCCGAGGCTCACACCCTACTGTCAGACTGATCAAGGGAAATGAGGCCCACACCGTACTCCTCACTTTCATTGATACCCACGCTGTTGCAACTACTACCCATCTTTCTCCACCTTGAAAGAAATAGGATGTGAGTTTTTATAATTAGAAATCATTCACCAAATGAGAATTTTGGAGGGGAGGAGACCGTGAGACACTTATGTTTTCTTTTTGTCACCCGATCAATTAATTTGTTGGCAACATGCAGTCTTTGACAACGAATTCTATCTGCAGCTCATTAAAAATGAATTGAAAGTGTCAAGTGGTGACAGAAGGGGATTCTAAGATGATGTTTCTGGAGGCATCTAAGATGAATCTAGGTCCGAATGGTCTTTATGAAATCTGGGATCTGTTATGTAATAATTTAAGAGGCAAACGAATTTGGCACATTCTTTAGCTAGAGAAGGCGATGGTTGGGGCTTTTTGTATCGGGCAATCTCTGCCATTGTTGTAGTTTGTTGTTAATAAAGTTGTCATTCATTAAGAATAAAAAGAAGAAAAAAATATAACTAGGCCTCTGCTGAAATATTTGAAACATCACCTACTTAATAGAGAGCAATAGAAGTTAACATCCTCAGGGTGACGAGCAACATGATGAGGATGATGCTACATGATAAGTACTGACCATAAGGAGCTTGTATATTTATCCATAGGCCACAGATTAAAGGGAAGGAATTAAAAAGGAAGAAAAAGGGAAAGGTACCTGGTGAGAGGCAACTCCAGTAGGTGGAGTCGACGCCAATGATGGATCTAAGACGAGCGGAAGCGATGGCGGTATGGAGAGGCATGAGAGATTCGGAGCATCCTCCTAACGCCGCCACCATGGAAATCCTGAAATGAAACACAGATTCAAAAAAATGCGAGGGATCTTCTTAAAGGAGACTAGACGAGCAATTCATTGAATCAAAGAAAAGAGGAAAACCTGGAAATGCAAGGGGCGGTGGTTCTTCTGGTTTTGGAAAGTAAGGGGGGCGTCGGATATTATTATTAGTGCCTTCAACGACCTCGCTGCATCTCAATACCCTCAAACCCATTTCCTACTTTTTTTTCTTTTCTCGGCGTCACACAGCCTTGAAATGCTCCTCGAATAAAACCCTTGAAACAAACACAACCCATTTGCTTCTTTAGGCAGCTGATATCGGCACCATCATATTTTAATAATGGCACTACTCACTCTGATTTATAGTTTTCTGTTGGCTATCATGCTTATAAATTTCTCATGAATTCATCCAAAATCATAACTGTATACCAGTATGTACCATTATGTATGAATATTTATATGAATTGCACGTGAAATTTAATATATGCTAAAATTCATGCACTAGGCTGAGTATGATGTTTTTAAACCGTTACGAATGATTGTGTTGCTTATATAATGTTCTTTAAGTGTGTTACAGCATGTCCTAAATTTTTATCATCATTTGAAAATGTTTGTGTAATGAGTGACCGAGAGCATGAATCCAGGTATTGGAAGGCCTTTAATTTTTCCATAGTTAATGAATAAGAATGACCACTTGTGCTTTGTGATCAGGATCATTCCTCTGACGGAGTAACCCAGCGTGTCCAATTCCCAATTCGGGTACAAAAATCATCTTTTAGCAACAGACCGGATTTGAGATGGCCAGCCATATCACTTCGAGGACAACAAATTTGTCTGAAAAGATGTTTTTTTTCCACACTACTGTATTTTGATGAGGGCACTCCTCACTTTATTAAGAGTACGGTATGGTCCGCACCATAGGATGATCCAAACCGTCCATTAGATGGGCCATAACCTAAATAGGTTGTGCCCCAAAAATGATTTCCATAGGTTGATCCTAACCCTCCGATCTATAGAGCTTTAAGTTCAACCCTCTAACATTCAGATCGGAGGGTTAGGATTAACCTATGGAAATGATTTTTGGGGCACAACCTATTTAGTCTGTGGCCCATCTAATGGACGGTTTGGATCATCCTATGGTGCTGTCCATACCGTGCTTTTAATAAAGTGAGGAGTGCCCTCATCAAAATATAGTAGTGTTGATAACATTTCCCTTTTTTTTTTTTTTTTTATCTCAAATACATTTGGTTCTAGTGCATCCTAAGCACTCAGTAATATTGAAACCGCATCCTTATTTTCCATGGAATTAGGAATCTGAAGAACGAATAAAAGTTGTAATATTGAAACCACATCCTTACTTTCCATTGAATGGGGCATTAGAAGAATGACTAAACTGATACTTCAACACTCAGAGCACAATATCTTCTAGATAAGGCGTTGGTGAAAGTAACGGACCAAGTTTACTACCCACAAGTCTAGGTTTAATTTTAGAGAAGCAAACAAGATCAGCTTCCGAATGACACGAGCACCATTTACAGAGTACAAATAACTTCAAACCATTTACGGACTGTCAGTAATGTCCACGGGCATCTTAGTCTGAGTATTGACTATACAAGGATTAAGGCGGAAATGAGTTTATTCAAAGTTCATTAGAGTAAAGGCACTCATCCACCAGTTGGCGAAGGTTGGGATTCTCCAGTGCTGCAGCAACCCTTTCTTTATCATTCAACTGCTTGTTAACTGCAAATGATCAATTAGTTATTGGGTTGGTATCAATCAAGTAGAGAAATTTATTTGAACCGTTGCTTGATGCAGCAATGTATTATCTGAGCCAAGTCAATCAATAGTGTCATAAGAGAGTTGAGAGTTTTATAGTGCACCTGATTCTTCATTTGCATGGGATCCTGGAGATACATTGATATCAACCTGCACAGATGATCCACAGATCATGTCATGGAGTGCTCTAGTAAAACATGTATAAATAAATTACCCTCAGATAATAACATCTCGAGGCCACAATTTTTTTATTTTTTTTTGAATTCAGGCTACAATAATTACAAAACTCAAGGTAAAGCAAACCAAATAGATAAAATAACACACACACATATGGGATTTGCTAGACAAGTTTACGGAAAGCCGTTTTGCAGCTCACTTTTGCAGGTGAGAACAGCCATTTTACACTTCTCTAAGTGGCTGTTGAGAGCTGTTTGGGAATTGTAATAGTTTTTGACAGCTGGTTAAAAAAGTGTAAAACAAGGTGATTCATCCCATTATCAAAACAACCTATGGCCCTGCGGATATCAGTCTTCTATATATGCACAGATGCACACAAAGGTGACTAAACCATTTCCCGACAATATGCACTGGAAGACAACAAAAGTTGGAGCAAAAAAATTAACCCTAACATAACCGTAACATAAATGGAGAATATACTTGAGCTCAGACTGCCCAATCAATCGGGTCATATCTAAGCTTGGTGAATATATATCTATCATTTGGAGATTAGCTAGTACTGTGTGGGCCCTCCAAAGTTTTGACATGCACGCAAGCTCGAGTCCCATCAGCAGGATCATGATGTATCTGATCATGGCCATCTAGAACCACTTTATACGCATCCTCCGATCCTCACTGTCCCGCTGACCCAAAGTGGTAGACACAAGTCAGACACCCTTGGGAATGGAAGGTCACAACAGCCTCTGAGTAGAGGGAACCAAGCTTAGCCTCCCATCCTCTCTCTCCCCAACCTTTAACAACACACGCTCATGATATTCAAGAGGCAACTATTGCTGTATTGGTTCGCATCCCGCTCCAAGGAAATGAGAGTGCTGGTAGCATCACCAGTCTAAGATAACGGGGGCATGGGTGGTGTTTACACTACACTCTCCCTATCAAGCATGGAATGAGAATGACAATCCCTCCCTCCATGAAAATGAGGATGCCCCTACCCACAAATGTGGGAGCAGAGTAAATGTCAACCGCCACGGGTGAAGATGCTGGTTTGACACCCCAACCCTTCACAGAGACTGGGGACTAATCTTTTTTCTCTGAAAGGTAACTGAATTTTCTTCCAAATAAAAGTGATTACAAGTAGGGGACAAGAGGTCCCCCAAATGTACATACAACCATCCCAACATACATTATCCACCCGCAAGAAAAAACTCGCCGGTCAATTCAAGCCAATCAATGGGTTAAGCCCCCATCAGATAGAATTAAATTTATAGCAGGGATGTCGACGCCCTCCTTTGCAAGCTAGTCCGCCATGGTGTTTGCCGATAATCTTTTGCCTTCCGTTTCAAATGCCATAGTTGCTGTGACACAGTATCTAATGACGATAAGTTGCGACTGTGCTAAATTAGAATGACATAGGCTCGACACCCTTAGGTGTGATTGTCCTATTGACACTTACGTTTAGAAGCTAGCGGAAAAGATGAGGTTTATGCCATAATTCCTCAAAGCTTATTTGAGGCCAAAATGCGGGTATCTTACAACACCTAAAAGGCTTGAGGCCCAAGCCTCATCAAAGACTTAAGATTCACCGTGTTATTTTAGAAACATACTATGGAAACAATTGTTAGTTTTATATATAATTTCCTGGTTTTATTATGTTTTCATATTTTTTTAATTCCAATCATTAGGGAAAAATTCCTTGAAGTGAGGCTAATGCCTCATACCTCAAGTCTCATGTTTTGTATTTTTTGACTTGACTAATTAGCTTCAGAATTTATCTTTTCAAAACTTGGTGCCAACTCCAAACAACAAATGACAATGCACCCCAAAAATGCCAAAACCCATGTCACACCAAGAGTAGACATGGTGCTTCAAAGTGCCTCATGCAGCAAACTGAAAATCGCCCCAAGGCATTGAGGTTGCGACTTGCAAGACATTATTGACGCATCGGCGGATAGCGGAAGCTTATGGATAAGGAGTGGTCTTAAAGGGGTGGAAAAGGGTATGTGGAAGGGATGACAAAGGATATTTGAAGGGTTGAAAGGGTGTGGTTATGTAGGCAACTATTTGGGTAGGTTAGAGGGAGGTTAAATTAAGGTGGAAGGGGTATTGGAAGTTCTTGGTTGGTTTAAGCAGAATGTGAGACGGTTGGTGCAAGAAAGGTAGTTAAAAGATTTAAAGGATGCAAGGGTGATCGGTTAGAGAAGGTGTTGGTTCCTTGAGTTTAGGTATTTATTTCAAGAACTAGGTGGTAGAAACAAGATGATTGGCTATCAAGAAAAGCAAAAGGGTGGTTTCAAGGTGGCAAGAAAGGAAAGGGGTAATCCGTTAATAAAGTTGAAGGCAAGGAATCTTGGATAATTATGGCAAGAAAGGAAAGGGGCTTGGGTAATAATTATGGCTACTATTGGGTGCAATTTAAGGTTCTTGGATGTCAAGTTTAATAATGATCGGTTAACAAAAGAATGGAATGGGCCGAGGGTCTTCTTGGCTAAAGAATGGGTGACGGTTTGGTTAGTAATTAAGGGGGTGAAGGAAAGGGCCGTTCCATGGGAGAACTGTTGGGATTTCAAATCAGCTACGAATAAGGATATTTCGTGTGGTTTTGAAAGGCCAAAAAGGGGCTGATTGGCTATTGAAAGAGGTGTGGAAAATGATAAAAAGAAGGTGCTGCTAATTTGTGGCAATCCTGGGCTGATCGTGTGCTTGCTACGAACCAGAAAACTTGTGGTTTCTTTGCGTGAAATCATGAAAAAAGAATCAACCTTCAATCTTCAAGAAGCAGAGGTGTGCCTGCTTCAATGCTCGGAACTTGTGGCAGATCGGAACGGTGAAGCAGGAAGAGGGCTACTTGTGGCGGATCGGAATGGTGAAGCAGGAAGAAGGCTGCTTCTATGGAGTTTGCTGTAGGAAACCAACAAGCACAAAGTAGATGGGGAAAAAAGGATTGAAACACAAATATGGTTTTGTTTACAACCTTCAATTCAAGAAGAAGATGGAGATAGAAAAGGGAAATTTCCCTAAAACTTAACTTTTATTCAAAATAAAATCCAGCACTCTCAAATTAGTTACATGGATAGATATTTATAGGCTTTGAAAAACATTCCTAATTCTAGTCTAACATGCTTTCCTACTTGAACTAAAAGTCAAACAAAGTGTCCTAAAATATCTCTAATTCACCTCCAAAGCAAACTCTCCTAAAACCTCTAAATTTTTTTAAATAATTAAAAATCCTAATAAACTAAGGGAGATGATATTTTCACCCCCGCTGCATGACGTGCACCCCTCCCTAGCCTGATTATAGGGGGAGTGTGCAAGTAATGCGGGGGGGGGGGGTGGGGGGGTGTGAAAAATATCATCACCCTAAACTAAAACAATGAATAATTTTACCCAATTAGAGATTTCTAAATAAAAAAACTAAAGCAAATAAATTTGGATCCTTGTGAAACAAGGACCGTTGATTTCAACGGCATCCGTTCTCTTGATGATTTTGCATTGATTACCCTTGAAGAAACATGATATTGCATAATTTTGGGGCTTGACCATTGATTTGTGGCATCCGTTGGTCGATCCAACGGTCCAAAATGGGCCGATCATGGCTCTAGAGTTCTCGGCCTTCGAACAACATAGATTCACCTGCATCAATTATGGAGCCCCAATATGCGTCAGCATAGCAAAGTGCCTAAGAATTAACGTGTCAAGGCCACACTCAGTGTCTTGATGTGACTCAACATGGAAGCTTCATAAAGAAACTAAGGCAACGTAACGTCCCCTGATGTGCCTCAAAATTGTGCGAAGGCAAAACTACATCAGTGTCTTCTATTTCTTCTCTTTCCAACCAGTATACTTCTTCAGCATAGGTTGCGACTCATGCTGCTTGAGTGGGTTGTTTACATATTTGATCCAGGTGGGCTAGAACTCGAGGTCGAGTTCTTTTCAAGCGGGAGAGAATGATGCAAATAATAGGCCAATAAGTGGCAAATTTTCCGATCAAGATTTATATTTCCATGTTATTTAATTTAGGAATTTATTTTCATCTTATTTAGATTCTAGGATATTTATTTCCATGCTTTTAGTTGTTAGAACTTTTATTTTCCATGGATTTTATTTCCATCCCATTGCCTATATATAGGCTTCATTATATTAGGAATTATAACTTTGATGATTAATTGAGATTCTCCCCTCTAATTTCCTCTCTTCTTCTCCCCTCTAATTCCCTCCTTCTAGTTCTAGTTCTCCTCTCCTCTCCTGTTCTTCTCTCCCAAATTTCGTCTTCTATTCTCTTCTTCCCCTATTCGTCTCTCTCTCTCTCTCTCTCTCTCTCTCTCTCTCTCTCTCTCTCTTCTCTTTTCTCCCCTTTCTTCTATTTCTCTTCCCTTTCTTCCAGTTCGCTTCCCGGTCCTACATCAGGGAGTCAAGCTTCCCAACTTATCAGACAATCGCACCAAAGATGCCTACAGTATGAAGGGATCATATCGAAGCTACGCGTCACAACAACCCTCACAATGGTGATGAAGCCTAAAGCAATGTCAACAGTGGTTAAGTATATAGAAAACTAAGGCAACCATGGAGACAAGAAGCTAGAGTATCGCAAGGACAAGGTGGGTGTAGACATTGGTGTAGGCCCACACAATCCTAGTTTTACACCTATTAGTACAGGCTTGACTGGAGAAAGTTTGACAAGAGGTTCAACATGAGCCAGATTATGTGCTGCGTGAAGTAAACTACTCCCTTTGACTTAATTTTGGTACAACAGCGACGTTAAGGGTCCACGAAGTCACATATCCTGAGATTTAACCAAGCTACTAACAAGAACGCAGTGACAAATGCAACTATGGAAGCTGTCAGCTACTGGTCACTAAGGTGTCACAAATTCTTGGGAGCCATCTAACCAATATTGGGTAGAGAAAATTTGACAATCAAAACCTCGTGGGCTTAGGGAAACCCAAACAACACCAATCCACGTGGGAGAAAATTTCATACTTGGGAAGAAAAGCTACAGAGCATTATAAGGCTTAAAGATTCCTCTGCTATGGAGTACACAGGATGTGATGGACTCCCAAAAATACAAACTGAAAAGCATTGACCTCCAACATTCTGGTAAGATGGTGCTCTCTACTCATCCATTTGAGGCTATACTGGCATTCATAAAAAGACGAACGCAGATAGACTGCATATTCTCAAAATAATGGATATGAAGTCTCAAAGAGAGATTGCTTTAGAGGCAAAAAGTCAAGCATGTAGATGGTTGGAAACTGGGTTAAGCAGTTTCGTATCCATAGCAGACAAGATATACATGTATAAACTTTAAAAATAAATAGTAACAAGATGAGCTAACTTCTTCAAACTTAAGGACAATTTATGGAAGTCTTGGCCTTGGCAAGAGGATTAAGAAAAGTAACTCACCTTGAAATGTGGAGGAAAACACTGCATCAGCTTAACTCGCAGACACAGACCGATGACTGTTGCCATGCTGCAATGCTGGATAGTTGGAGTAAAGGTAATCCTACGAGTTTACAGAGATAATTAGTAGAGTAAAATTGAGTTAGAATTTGTTTTCATGTAATCAACTCAACTCAACTAAGCATTTGTCCCAAACTAGTTGGGGTTGGCTAAAGAATCCTTTAGAAAATTTTCATGAAGAATCATTTAACACGACATCCAGGCTTGTTTTCATGTAATCAATAGTAGAAGTATTGTTCAATGACAAGTCCTAAGGTGTGTGAAGGAATGATAGTATGGGGTGTGCGTGTGTGATGGTGATGGTTTGTGTGCGTGTGTGCACGCGCGTGTGCGGGGGGAGGCTCTATTATTACTTATTAGGTATGTTGAATAATGATCCTAAAATAGCTTTCCAAAATTGCTCTTGAGGACCAGATTTAAGATCTAACATCCCACGCTTAGAACCTATGTCACAAATATCTCCAATATTTTCAAAATATAGCGTTTTTATTGCGAGATTTTGATAAAACGACAAAATCCCGAACTAATCCCGAGATTTTAAAAATATAGCGATATTTTCATTTCTATCATAAAATATCCAGATAATATCGCGATATTATCGGGATATTTTTACAATATTTTTATTTTATATTTTTTCTTAAATTTAATATTTTTATATATTTTTTAAATAATTTTAATTTTACCGTTTATTTCCCGATATAAACCTGAAAAAATTAATAAAAATTAATTTATCCTGAGCTTTTCCCTTGCCGAGAAATTCCCGAGAACGACATTTGTGACATAGCTTAGAACTAACTCCTAACTCCTTGGAATATCGCATTCCGATTAGATGATTTAATCTTTTGAGTGTTTCTGCATTCAGCTGTTTGGTGAATATTTTTTTAATAGCAACAGACTTTTTATTGGTAAAAGTTAAGTTGAAACAGCAAAACAAGGCTCGATCAAGATGATCAGCCCAAGCAAAGGAAAACCAGACAGCTAGATAAGAGGAAAACTACTATAAACAACCTATCAGACACTAAAAAACAGGTATAAAGTTTCATAACTATAAGATTGATCTTAGATTTCCATCTAGGAACAATTTTCCTTTTGATAGCATAGCCCATTACACAGCCCTACTAATCGCTCGCGCAGGGGCGGAGCCAAGAATTTGCTCGTGCGCCGCTCGCGTGCGCAAGGGGGAGGGCGCTTTTTTTTTTTATAAGAAAAAAAAAACAACTATTTATTGTTTAAGTATCTAAAGCTAATTAAATTGGTTTCGCTTTCAGAATGTTCTCTATGTCATCGAACTTTTAACTTGGTTGGATTTTGCTCTTTGCACATCCATAAAAGTTTAACAAAAAAATGGCTCTTATTAGCCGGATTAAATTAAACTTTGAGGGGAGTAATAAAGTAACATTTGACGACTCTAGAGTCAAAGGTAGCTAATTTTAATGTTTCTTTATAAAAATTTCTTTCATATATGTGAAGATATAAGAACAAAAAAAAGAAAAGAAAAGCACTTAATTACAGTCGCCAAAATCTTACTTTTATTAAGGCAAATAAAATGGTGAAACTCCCAACATCTGCAAGGAAGCTCACTGCACGTGACAAAAACATAGTAACTGGTCTGAGTTTATGAACAGCTGAGAAAAGGTGTTAAATTGAATGAGATTTTAGAAAAAGAACAGGTTACGGAAATGGGTGTTTAAAGAAACACCCATATGAGAGAGATAGAGATTGCAGATGAAATAAAGAGGGTGACAGAGCCAGACAGGGAGAGACATTGAGGGAGAGAGCATACCTTTGGAAGATTAATGAAGGAGATGGAGATGGAGGCAGCAATAGATGGAGACAGAGAGCGCCTAAAATCGTGAATCTTGAGAAACCGAAACAAGATAAAAGTTCATAAAACCCTAAAAATCGTGAATATTGAGTAAAACTAGAGATGGAGATGGAGGCATGGGAAGATGGAGATGGAGGGCGTCGAAAATTGGGAATCTTGATAAAGCGAAAGAAAATAAAACCCTAAAAAATAGTCACTATTGACTAAAACCCTAAATAGATGGAGATGGAGGATGGAGAGGGAAAGCGCCAAAATTGTTGAAACAAAATCAAAGCCTAAAAAGTAGGATCATTCCCTTCTTGAAAAGGCAAGAAATTGTTTTAGACCAAAATAGGTAGACGAATTTCAAGAAAGATCTTTGCCCCCACTTCATGACAATTCGGAAATTAAAGGGGGGCAAAGCATACTTTAGGAATTTTGGAAGCTATATAATATAAAATTTTGAGATTTTTCGCCGGGGGGGTTCCTCCGCCCATGCGCTCACTTCTTTTACTTTTCCGCACTTGTGGCTTTTTTATTGAATATTTGTTGATTCCTTTCCATAACAATAATAAAGACTTCTGGAAGGCAATATGATGCAGTGCCAACTTGGCAGCTATGTCAAGCCTAGGTGGCTTGGGTGGAGTATCCAAGATTGTTTTGTAATGAATGCTTGGAAGACTTTTTCTACAACTATCTCATTTATGAGTCCTAGTGAGTTGTATTTCATTAAGTGGTCTAGTAAGTTGAGTTTCATTAGCTAGTGGCTAGTAAGTTGAGTTGCATTAACTAAGTCTAGTAAATTGTGTTTCTTTGAGTTAGCCTAGTAAGTTAAGGTGTTGAAAATTGTGGTAGTTAATATTGTGTAGAGATTTCTATGTGTAGTTAATGCTTTGCAGAGATTCCTTTGTAAGGATTCTATAAAATGTGTTGTATGAGATGTAGATGGGGATTTTGGACAGACTTAGATTAATTATAATCTATCAATTTGGTTGAGCATTGCTGCCGTTTCCTCCTTCTCTTGGTTGTGTTCTTGTGTTCTAGATTGTTCTTCTTCCCTTCAGGATTGTTTGTATGTTAAAGCCGAGGAGAGAACATCGAAGGAGATTGGCAAATGAAGCAATCAGTATGAGTCACATGATTATATTTATATGAACTGCATGTGAAATGCGGTGTATGTATTATATGTAAATATTTGTATGAAATATTTATAAAAATTAGATGTAAAATGTGGCATGTACTATGTTATTAAACCATTATAGATGACTGTGTTGCTTATGTTGTGGTTTTCAAGTGTGTATTTGTGCTTATTCTCCTGAAGTTTCATCTTAAAATTCTATCATTTGCATATGCTTCCACATGTTTCCCTGATTTTACATGATTTTCACCGACATATCTAACCAAAATCAAACCGTTTATGTGGCGACTGAAAGTGAAATTTAAAACCTTGCGTAAATATACACCCGCATCATGCTTGAAGCAGTAGATATGTCCCCGCCACCCACACCACAGACACACACACCCTCATAACAACATGCATAGATCTAAGCATTTCCCCTTTGAAACTCTGGATCTATCCCACCTAACACATTTGACATTCCAAATTTGTCATTCCATCCCTATTGAACACGTAGATCTACATATTTGCTCTTTCAAAAACCCAAATCCACCAACCAGACTCCTAGATCCATACCTTTCTCCCATTGACGTGTGCATGCCCTATGGCACTTCCTCTTCTGTATTTATTCTCTCCTTGAGAGATTTGGTTAGGTTTGTCATTCAGAGAGAGAGAGAGAGAGAGAGAGAGAGAGAGAGAGAGAGAGAGAGAGAGAGAGACTTGGTTAGGTTTGTCACAAACTGTCCAAGATAAATTAGTTAGACCTTTTGCATGCCCTATGGCACTTCCTCTTCTTTATTTCTCCTCTCCTTAAGAGATTTGGTTAGGTTTGCCATTCAGAAAAAAGAGAGAGATCGGTTAGGTTTGTCACAAACTGTCCAAAGATAAAGTAGTTAGACCTGCTGATTCCACTATTACAACAAAAATATGATAAGAAAAGGTCACGCATAATTCTAAGAATACTTTCAATTACTATGCGATCCCATCTACCCTTAATTCACTGACTATTGTGGTGACACGAGTAATAAATAACGAAGTCTAGATGAGGGTGTTGTGTAAAGAAGGGCCGTAACTGATACTCATAAGATTTATTTTTTATGTTTTTGGTAGTAAAGGCAGCAGATGATGGATTGGAAATTTTATTTAATTAAACATAGTGGGCAAAAGTAAAAGAAGGAGGAGAAGGGAAAATGGTTACAGAATGCGGCCGAGCTTCTCATCGACGGTGATGGATTCCTCGGATAGAACACTGAGTTGTTCCAGTGAGTAGGGATGCTCTGGATCTCTGATGTCCCTCACAAAATCTGCTCCTTCAGTCAAGAAACCAAATTTCCCTAATTTCTATCTACACCGCTGATTTTGAGCAACAAGAAAGATTCAGACCCAAAATAAAAATAAAAAATCCATATAAAGTCGGAAAGCGGTGATTTTGACGAAAAAGAAAAGGATATCATAGATGTCGAGAGGATCGACGGCATCGTCGGCGTGGGGATCTTCTGTTCGAGCGATCCTTTCTTTCTTGGCATGAACCACTGGATTAGCATTGATCAGTCCCAGAGTCATCTCTCCTCCTCCTCCTCCTCCTCCAACAAACCTTGCTTGCTTTCACCCTCTTCTTCTCCTCTTCTTCTATCAAACAAACGCAAGGAAATGCCAACTCAACTGACCTTGGATGACTTAAATGCCCCTCCCTCTCTCACTTACCTTTTTCTTTTCTTTTTTTGTCCTTTTTTGCTGCTTGTTTGAGCCCGAGTTTAGGTGAGCCATCCAACCCGAGCGTGTAGTCTATTGGCCAGATGCCTCACGCTCTTCACCTTAATTTCCAACACTACTAATAATTATGAGTTTGTCTCACTACTTTCACTTTTATGCTACATTATAATCAATATTAAATTCCTAATTTGTAAGTGTAAACACCTCTTTTTTCAAAAAGAAAATCAAACAAAGGCAAAGGCCCTCACTTTTCAACTTTATTACAGCCTAAGTGTTAAAAAAACCCTAAGAACACTTAGAATTTACAAAAGAGTGCCGTTGAGCCCTTAAAAACGGGATTCTTCCCTTTCCAAATCCATTTTCATCACCAAAAGCAACTTTTCCAAAATTCCAACCATGGATATCCTTTAACCTACCCAATATCCATTCAATCTTGCCAAAAATACATTCTTACCTTGCCTTGCTCATCATTCCCTCTCTCATCGGTAATTTAATTTTAAGCTCGATTTCTTCCCTAATCTTCGCCCATGCCAATAGATACAACCGAGGAAGAAGATGTGCGGCCTACAACGGTTATTTTTCGCCCATCTCCGCAGCATCTTCTCACACGAGAAAACCACAATTACAAGCTCTCTTTATTCTCTTCGAGCAATTTCTTCTTTTCTTCCCCTTTTTCTGCAATTTTTTGCTATTTTATTATTCCTGGGGCAGCAACACAACATCATCTCATAGACGGAGAGGTATCATCCTTCTTTCGTTTCGCATTTCTCATAAGACAAATAAGGTCAAGGAATAAAAATGACAATAACTAGTACCGATTGATGGGGGAGAGACATATGTAGGTTGGTACAATGATACCTCCCTTTTATCATACCCTGACCCGAAACTCCTAGTTCTACAAGCTCATGGCTGCTAAGCGCCATAGCTTTCCTTACAGCTCTTCCTCACCCGATTATTAGGCTCTTATTAGGTCTATGGTGAAGAAAGGAGGCTTTCTTCTATTAAGAAAAGCGAGTCTTCTATTACTCCTTCCCGCCTCAAGGAAGATGTTTATCGCGCGAGGGCATCTCATATCTCACGTTGGCACTGGTCCTGACCTCCTCTTTCGAGTTCACCAACATCCATCCTCCTCTAGCACAACGCAATCGTCAAGCATACGGAAGTGGCTCCGCCGATTCCATCGCCAGACGACCCTCTAACAGGGAAGGACTAAACTTCCTTTCTCCTTATTTTCTTTCCATCTGCTTGTCATAATCTTCATGAATAAAGTATCAATTACAGAAAATTGTCCGATTTTATGAATGATCAACAAAAAAGATTTCTTACAAAATAATACAGGGAATCATATATGTATATTTTGCCTTAGATTGGGTGAATACAGTACTTGTATTCTCTTCCCCCCAATTGCTTCTATCAAAATTCTGTAAAATCAACCTCGCCACCATTTTATTTGTTTCGTCATTACACACTGAAAATTACATAGGTTTATATTAGTTGTTTACTGGGCCAGATCCGTTTTATCTCATTTAACACAAAAATTTTAAACTAGTTCAAATTTTTTGGTGTTTTCATTAAGATATATAATCCCAATAAGTCATCATGAATCATCATTTAGCAACAAGTTTAACTTTTTGAAAACAAAAAAACGAAGAAGCTCCATTTACCTTTCAACTTCAATCACTCTTTAATATAAGAAAGACCCAAAATTCATAGGCATAAAGATTGGTCGATATTGGTGCTGAAAAAAAGGATGGTGAAATCATATAATATTTCAACAAAGATTTCACCAAAAAAAAATGAAACGCAGAATGATATTGACTTATTGAGAGAAGAATTGAATGGTGCAGAATGATATTACGAGAAAAACAGGGTTTGGGGTGTCAATTGGGCAGTCTTAATAAAAAAAGAGAAAACGGTTCCTACACACATGTGTAGATAAGTTATCTACACACTAGCTTAAAAGACAGTGGGGGCCCACATTGTTTGGGTGATCCAAACCATTCATTTTTAAGGCCCTCACATAGATAGGGTGTCCACAAAAAATCAGATCCATAGGATAATCCTAACCATTCGAACTGTGGAGGCAAAAGATGGACTAATTTGTGAAGGTTTAAAGACATCCATTTTACATCCACAAATCGTAGGGTTGGGATGATCCTATGGATCTGATTTTTTGTAGACACCCTATCTATGTGAGAGCCTTTAAAATGGATGGCTTGGATCACCTAAACAATGTGGGCCCCCACTCTATTTTAAGCTAGTGTGTAGAGAACTCTCTACACATATGTGGAGGAACCGTTTTCTCATAAAAAAACAAAATTTTTTTTTTGAATAATGACAGGTTACGCAGAGTGGAACCAACAAATAGCCTTTTCCCATCCTGGCTTTCTTAAAATGGCAAAACTACCCCTCCTGTGCCATGTGGGGTGTAGTGATTTGTTTGGTTCCACTCTCGATTTCCTTTTTTTTTTTTTTTTTTTTCCGTTTTGATGGGTAAGCTGGGGTTAGGCAAGACTCCTACCAGATTCATTTAAAAATAAAAATAAAAGAGATACATCAGGGGGGCTCAAAAGCCAGCAAAAAGGGCACATCACCCAACAAGACAGAGACCAAAGCACATGGGGAGCCTTAAAAGGCATACAGATTGAAACACACAAACAAAAATTACAAATCATCATAGCTAAATACTAGCGACGAAGAGGACTGGAGAGAGGGGAGCTACAATCTCAAGTAGCTATGCCCTGCATCGAGAGCTACAATATTTGCAAGCTCCTGGGGCATTAGATTAGTAGGGATATCCTCCCTTAAACAGCAGCAAGCAGGTTTGGAGAGGTAATCCGCTGCGGAATTGCCTTCTCTCCAAATGTGTGAGATCTTCCATTCCTTGATTAGAGCTAATGTAGCTTTGATTTCAATCAAGATAGAGATTGCTTTCCACGGACAGTCCCAATTTTCTTTGATAACATTCACCGCAATCAATGCATCTGACTCAACCTTTTTGAATCCTTTGGCCAAAGCCAGCGTAATGTCATGTAGAATTGCTCCGAGTTCAAGAATGTGTATCTCCTCTTTTTTCTGCCTAACCGAGAACATGGCATGAACCTGACTGAGGTGGTCTCTTATTATTCCTCCGATGCTGGCCTCATCCTCATCAAGAGCAGCATCAGTATTTATCTTCATCTCTCCCTGCTCCGGCCGAGACCAAAAGCAAAATTCCGGGTTCTTCTCCCCTTGGATGCAAGCCAGTCCAAAATTTTCCGCAGTCTTCATATTCCGATTATTTTTTATATCATTCAGCTGAAGGTGAGTCAATCTCCCACGAATAACATTCAGGATATTGTTCAGAATCTCCTGCTTGTGCTTTTTGTGGGCCACCATGAATTCCGCGATTTCTTTCACACGATATGTTGTAGACAGTAGCACAAAACCCACTCTGATGATTGTAGTTGATTGCCCTCTGCCATGAAATGTGTTCCGGATCCGTTCTTCTTCAGATAACAAGGCTTTGAAAGGTTTTCTACGAAACCCGCATCTCGACAGGATGGATCTCCATATCTAGGGGGAGTAAGAACATCTAAAGAAGAGGTGATTTATACATTCAGGGTTAGCTTTACATAGACTACATTTCATGTCTCGATTTCCTTGGCAGCGCTGAAAGAGAAATGAATAATGTTATCGATTAAATAAAGTTGTGGCGCCACCCTATGCATGGACTTGGGTGGAGGATCATGAGGCCTACCAATTCAAAACATGAAGTAAATTTTAATTAGCTTGCTAGAAAAGAGGACCAAACACTTAAGAATCAGAATCAGAATCAGAATCAGCATCCCATTCCGATTCCACTAGAATCAGTACACCACCTCTTGGTCAAGAAATTGATGGGAGCACTATAAACTTCCACATCAATTCCGCACCATATTTCATTCGTTTATTCGAGCTAAACATTGAAACATGATGCCATTCCCCTGCATGATTCCATGCAATCCAAATGGGTTCTTAATATTTTTATTAGAATAATGATATGGTAGGCGAGTTGGGAAACGACCATGGAACCACACGATCTGTTCACACATTAACAATTACTTTCATTTATCTTAGCTCCTTTTTTTCGTATTTTCTTAAGCTGGCAAGACTAACCGTCCCCATGCCATACGGCATGTAGGGATTTGTTCTGTTCCACTCTCGGTCAGCGAAGGAACCGGATTTCCTAGCAGCACTCTTTTTATCATCGAGGGTCTCTTAATACGCTTTCCCATTGAAAAACTAAGAAGCATATTGCACAAACTCAGATAAAAGGCACACCATCAAAATGGATGGGCCCATTATCCTTGTGCATGGATTTAGTTGTAAAATGGATGGCCCCATCCTATGCATGTATTTTGGTGGAGACAGTGGGTCCAACCGTGGATGTAAAATGGTGCTCACCATATGAATGAGTCTGTATGGAAATGGTAGGCCCACCCCATCAAAGCATGGTATAAACGATGGGCCCCACTCACGCTATTATCTCAGGTTGATAATATAATTTCATAAATTATAATTTCTAAAGCTCAGGTCACCCACGTCTCTCTCACATAGTCATGCACGACCCAATTTCAAAGAGAAAACTGAATTTGTAGGGGATGCATAGATGCGAATCGCGAGGGAATGAATGTTAGTGAAAATCCGAATTTGTTGGGGGGAACCGAAATTTGCGGGTGAAAAACTTAATAATCAGCCAGATAACTTAATATTAGCCACGCAACATAATAGTTTGAGAATAGGAATAAACGTGGCAAAACTGAATGTCAAGAGAAAAATCTTTTCCAATAAAAATAGGGAAATGCTTTTAACACTCCAATGTTCTGCTTTTAATTGGGATTGTCAGAGAGGAACGGTAAATAACCTTTTGACTGCCAGTTAAAAGCAAAACGACAAGCTACTTTCGCTCCATAAAAAAAAATCATTGGAGTGTTAAAATCATTTCCCTAAAAATATTTCTTCAAAAAAGCGAACGACACGCAGAAGAAACCTGATTAGTATATGTCTGTTAGGGGTAAAAACGGTATATATATTTAGTATTGACCCAAAGATCACCAGACACCAAACACATTCGACGTAATCCCATACAAGGGAACCATCGGAGCCAACCTAACTCTCACCCCGAATCCGCGCCACACACGCAATGGACACATCTAGAATCATCAGTTCCGACCCTCCAAGAAAATAAGACACAACCACGGAAATCCCGCAAGCGAGCGGGGAATCCGGTTGACCGTTACAAGAAACCCGCCTTCCACGTCAGAGAGAGGAATCAAAGGTTCCCGCTATGACCATCATCCCACCAATTCCGCCTGGATATTCTGCAACAATTAAAGCATGGTTGTGCTGATATCGTTTACCTATATTATAGATAGATAAATTGGAGGAATTATATGGTATCCTAGGGGGTCAAGTCCGTGTAGTTGGTACATAAAAGCACCACTCTTGATATTTGATCCAACAGAAGGATCAAACATCAACGGGTACCTGACTCTTACGGCCGGGCACATTATAAAAGCTCGATAAATTGATATCACGTAGGGGAATTATGGTGGTTTAATCCTAAATGTGAAAAATAGAGAATTGACGTGGTCCGTATATATCGAAAAGTACAAATCAAGAAGCGTTCATATTGCTACAGGTGTGGGCAAGACGCGCAGTTTCGCGGAAAAAGCATGCCGGAAGATTTTACTGGATTCGCAAGGGATGGATCGATTAATTAGCAGGGCCCCACGAAATGAGTGGACCAGAAGAGTCTCAATCCGGTCAACTAATAGCGTCGGTGTAATCGAGACCGTTGAGATCACTTGTAAGGAGTCATCGTGAGAGAGGAGACATGCCCTCCTTGGGCTAGGGCTATGCATTTATCTCATCTGCTATGCTGTTTTGGTACTGCCCGCACCGCACCCTTTTTTTAATTGCTTGGAAGTATATGATTTATTTGAATTGCTTAATATATGTATGGAGATATAAATGAAGTACCGAAACCATGGCCCACTGTACAATTAATGGCGGGATGTGTCATTGTATCAGTTCAAATACCTTAGGACCTTCAATTTGAAACTGAAATTCAGAACTATTCGATTCATTTGACAGTGGGCTTCTCAACAAAAGAAAATGAGAATGCCCCACATTATTTTATCATTATCATTTTGGCGATTCATCGGCGAAGTGAGTTGGGCAGTAGAGTAGCTCCAGTGTAAACCAAACCCAACACGGAATTGGGGAAAAGGCACCCTGCTTGACTCTTTATTTGGTTCAATTTATTTATATCTCCTTTTCGTCCCTGCTCTACTGCCTCCCTCCTTCTTCCGTCCTAGTCGAGAGAGAGAGAGAGAGAGAGAGAGAGTCTAAGGGTTTTCCCGGGGCTATATAGATGACAGAGGATTTGAGTCTTGCTCTATTGATCCCCTGTGATAGATTATGAGAGAGGTTTTTTGTGTGTGTGGCTGAGGATGTGGACACCTATGCTATTCAGTAACAACTGCTTGGAGAAGGATTAAGCTGTTTTCTGATTGGTTCTGTGACAGCTGCTCTGAGGTGGGATGAGAAGCTTCTTCGAATAAGAGCACGTAAAGTTGGTTCTTTCTTTTCTTTTTTGTATCTATGGAGGGGAAGAAGAGCTAGAGAAAATCAAAGATTGGAGCAGAATCAGCAAGCGAAGATCAGCAGCAGCAGCCCCCAAGAAAACGAGGTCGTGGTCGGCCGCGAAAAATCATCGAAAATACGGAGGAGGCAGAAGAAAAAGATGAAGCCCATGGCGAAGACAAATTGAGAATTGGCAAAGAGGAGAAGCAGAAAGGAAAGGAATCGTCGTCTTCAGCTGCTGCTGCGCCTCAGGAGGAAGAAGAAGAGAAGGCAAAGGAGGAGGAGCCTCTCAGAAGAAGCAGAGGGAGACGAAAAAGACAGCCTCAGAAGAGTAGCTGAATAAATTGTTGGAGATAATCCTTGTTAAGAGATTCTTGGCCAGATCTCTACTTTGGATATTACAAGATCCTTAGGCCAAGATTGGGCATGATTCATTTCTATCCCTCAAATCTCTGCCATGATCCATTTCCATCTTTAGCTAAAGATTGCTGGCAAATTATTTCCATCTCTATTGTAATTGCCAGCCAAGATATTTGCTGAAATTTATTCTGTATATTTGACTTTCTTTTGTAGTATTCTAATCCTGAGATTTCTCTACAATCTTGGGATCCTAATTTATTCTTGTAATTGTATATATATACCTCTAATGTAATGAAGAAATTCATATAGTATTCTTCTATTCTAAAATCCCATTTTTAGCATTCTATTATGAAATTATGTTCTTAACATGGTATCAAAGCAAACAACGATCTTTAGGCCTATCTTCTTCAACTCCATTTTATCTTCTCACAAGCTTTCGTTCTCAACTCGCTTCCCTTACCGTTTGTCATTGTTGAAGCTACTATTCATATTATTTGTGTTGTTCTTTAACCACAGATCCTTTAATCATGTCTTCAAATGACCATGTCACATCTGCCAATGACAATTCGTCAAAGATTACAGACTCCAATGACTTTCCCGTTAAAGGTACGAACGAGGAAAATGTCTCTACCAACAATCCTTATTTTCTCCATCACTCTGACAATGCAGGGACTGTTCTTGTTTCTCATTCTCTCACCGGAGAGAATTATGCTACTTGGTCTCGTGCCATGACCATGGCACTCACTGCAAAAAATAAGTGGGCTTTCGTTGATGGCTCCCTTCCACTACCTAAAACCTGATTCACCACTGTTTTCATCTTGGGTTCGAGCCAATACCATGGTCTCTTCCTGGATTGCTAATGCCTGTGAAAAAGACCTTGCTGATAGTGTTAAGAACATAATTTCATGTTAGAATGCTAAGAATGGGATTTTAGAATAGAAGAATGATATATGTATTTCTTCATTACATTAGAGGTATATATATACAATTACAAGAATAAATTAGAATCCCAAGATTGTAGAGAAATCTCAGGATTATAGAATAAATTTCAGCAAATATCTTGGCTGTCAATTACAGTAGAGATGGAAATAATTTGCCAGCAATCTTTAGCTAAAGATGGAAATGGATCATGGCAGAGATTTGAGCCAATGATAGAAATGAATCATGCCCAATCTTGGCCTAAGGATCTTGTAATATCCAAAGTAGAGATCTGGCCAAGAATCTCTTAACACTCCCCCTCAAGTTGGAGCATGAACATTGAGAATGCCCAACTTGCTGACTTTCAAAACGTAACAAGTACACCCCCTGAGGTTTTGTCTGGTTTTTTTAATGTGACGGAATCGATGGAGAGCATAAGATTGACTATAATGCCCTCGTCTTCCCCAAATAAAATTTAGCGTTTTCATACTTAAAATGAAAATTAGGGTTTGATTCAAACCCCACGTTCATTTATCAGCACAAACTCTCGGTGTAGGGGTTTTATTTGTCTTCATTCACATCATTATCATGCTTTGCACATAAACCCTAATATTTTAAGGGTTTTTTTGTCTTTTTCAGTATCTTTTTTCTTGAAATGTGGGGTTTGATGTAGCCATGGACTGGTGTTTCGTTGTCTGTGGTGGGGGGATGTCTTGAAGAAGAGCCACTTGATGCCATTGAAGAGGAGGAACTGTCAACAAGGAAGAAACAACCTTGGAAGGAAATAGTGTAACCCTAATCCCTTTGCAAATGGCTTAAAACCAGTAAGGAGGGTATTTTTGTCCTCAAAATATTAACCCAAGTAAGTTTTAGTCAGTCCATCAAGTTAAATTGACGGACCGTCAATGGAGGGGGTCTACTTAAATATGTCAGAAAGTTGAGGGGGTGTACTTGTTACGTTTTGAAAGTCAGCGTTAGAGTTGAATGTGTCAGAAACTAGAGAGGGTGTAAATGTATTTTTCTCTAAAATAAAAAAATGGAATGTTATCAGCACAACCATGTTTTGATATTTGCAGTAATATATCTTATCTTTCAATATTTAAAAAGCTGTAAAAGGTCAACACAGAAACCGAAATTCCCGAAACGTATCAAATTTTGGTCGAAATTTCAGAAATTCAGGCAAAATTTAAGATAAAATATTAATTTTTTATTCATTTACAGAATTGCAGCCTAAATTAAGGAAATTTTCGGCCCAAAAAACGACATTTCAAGCGCCCGTTACCAAATTTCGGCTAAAATTTCGGTTAAAATTTCGGTTTTGAATAGAACAGAAACCGAAATTTAAAACCTTGTTGACAAGTCAATTAAAAAAGAAAAGATCTACTGCATTTGTGCAGTAATTAAAACATGGTTGTGTTGATAACATTTCCCTAAAAAATGATGGGTATTTTCATACATTGGTATACCCACACAAAAGAACTATAGGAGTTTTCGAAGAGCATGTAAAATGAATCTGAAATGACAAAATGTTCTTTCCATAGCCATATGGAACAAATCCAGCAAATTCTCTGTTTTTCTTTAGAAACATGGAGAAATGAGATTGGCATGATGATAAATTTGGCCATTTTCAACCAACTATGATTTCCTCTTTTTAATTCTCTTAATTTTTTCTTTATTAAACCTCTAAAGTTGCTTCCTTTTTTTTTAACCTTGATCAGGGGTCTGAGATTCTCCAATCACTACGGTTAGCAAAAATGGATGAGGCAAGTGATGGGCGGCCAGACCAACCAGATCGCAAGCCAAGTCACATATTAGGACTTCTCGGTTCATCATTTGTCTCAACTCAACCAGTGGCTCAAGTATGTAATGCCTAGTATTGAAATTCAATGAGTCAACCAGTTGCTCAAGTAAATAATGGTTAGTATTGAAATTCAATACAAGGATATATCATATAAAGAGGCCATTTAAGTCGTTGACTCTTCGACAAATGATGCTTGCAAAAGAAAAGGCAATAAATCATCTTGTCAATGGAACAGTCTTCATATAAATTCTAGGGGTGCTATTAGATGTGATCCATTGGATATTCTAAGCATCCATCGTAAGTTGTGTTACAACTTACCTTTTGGGTTTTGAGGTACGGTGAATTGTCTTTTTGTAATTTTTTTTCTCCTTTCAGGATTAATACTATCATCTGCAAATAACATACACCATGACACCTCATCCAAGATACCCTCTGTAAGCTCATCCATAACAAAGAAAATATGGAGTGCAACTTTAGTAATATAAGAAGTTATGGAGAACTACTTTAGAATCCAAAGGTTTTAGACTGAGTAGGACTAAGACAGAGTACATGGAGTGCAACTTTAGTAATGTAAGGAGGCAGGACGAGGATGTAGTAAATATGACTGGACAGGTGGTACCTAAGATGGATATCTTTCGCTATCTTGGTTCAATTCTACATAAGGAATGAGAGATTGAAGAAGATGTTATCCATAGAATAAGAGCAGGTTGATTGTAGTGGAAGCTTGCCTCGGGAGTTCTATGCGACCGTAAAATCCTACCAAGTTGAAGGGAAAGTTTTATAAGACAGCTGTGAGGCCAGCCATGCTGTACAACTTAGAATGTTGGGCCACCAAGAAGCAGCATGTGCATAAGATGAGTGTAGCGGAGATGCGAATGCTTAGATGGATGTGCGGCCACACAAGGTTAGATAGAATTAAAAATGAAGACATTCGTAAAAAGGAGGGGGTGGCACCAATTGAGAAGAAGATGAGAGAGCACCGCTTAAGATGGTTTGGACATATTCAACGTAGACCTTTGGATGCTCTGGTGAGAAGAGGTGACTCGTGCCAAATTGATGGAGTAAAAAGAGGTAGGGGTAGACCGAAAACAACTTGGGTAGAAACAGTGAGGAAATACATGATAACTAGGAACATAACAGAGAACATGACCTTAGAGAGGATAGAATGGAAGAAAATGATCCACGTAGAAGAACCTAACTAGAGCCAGGATTAGAGCCGGGTAGATTCCTTCACCTTCTTCATGAAAATTTTCTATAGGATTCATTTAGCCAACCCCAACTAGTTTGGGACAAAGGCTTTGTTGAGTTGAGTTTCATCAATAAAATCCAAGGTCCCACCCCCGGGTTCCTAGATAAATTAAGGGGTTAAAAAAGATGCTAGTATTGAAACTCGGTTGACCAAGACAGGAATCTTCCAAGTTGACTCAGTTGACTTGGCAAACACAGTGGATGAAAAAGGGCTTCAATAGAATGAGTGACAAACAAGCCCATGATTCACATTCAACAACAACAACAAAAATGCATGCAACTAAGCGTCCAAATGGGGCTATAGATACAAATGGGGTCATAAAGCACCAGCATCTTATATAATTTTATAACTAACTGTCCAAAATATCTGATCGATTCAACTAAGGATTGCATTACCCACTGTCAGGGGTACATCACATTCACACACGAGTTTTGATCTACTAATACATTACAGCATTCCTGGCATTTTTGGGCTTACGTGCTTAAATTTCTTTCTCTAAATCTACAGATTGATAAAAGTGTTTCAATATTAATCTTAAGCAATTTAGGATGATGCATAAAACTTAATTGTACTTTAAAATATCAACTATCTCTTTGGCATACTTCCTCAGAAGCTTGGAAAGGTATAGTAACAGCAGGTGAGCCTGTAACTGTACTGCCTGCAGAAACAGAGAGTGTTGGTGTGGGTCCTGGTACTGGCAGGCAAGGAGAGGCATTCGGCGAATGGCGATTGAAATTGTATGTCTCTGATATTGGAGACATAGTTGTCGGTGTGCATGTTAGTGATGACACTGTAGAAGGTTGAGATGAATTTGAGTGGGGACCACTTCTCTGAGATGCTTGCATGTTGACTTTTATCCTGCATTTCATAAAAAAAGAACCAATGTTTAGAAATACAATACAGCAAGAAGGATGAAGCAATCAAAAGGCTTGCTGACACGAGATGATCATTGTTCTTTCTTGAGAAGAACTCAACTGAGTACTCAATAAACATGGTCGATTACTTATGAACTCGACTACTCAAAAGCATTTTTAGGACCTTAATTCAACTGGAGAGATCACACGTTTTTTTGTGTCGAGTTGGAAACGGACGATCACAAGTGAGTCGAGTTTTGATTTTCTTAAAATCTTGATAATGACAGATTACCTGTTGTGAAGATTGATATACTCGTCAGTTTCATCCAATATTTCCTCCTGAATGACAAACAAAAATATTAATGATTAGCATGAATCATTCTAGAGAATGTAAATACTTCACAGCACATGAGGAATAATCCTTGCAATGTAGGATGCAAGGTCAGGAAGAAATACTTCTCTCTCTCTCTCTCTCTCTCTCTCTCTCTCTCTCACACACACACACACACACACCCAATATGCCATATTGTGAGATCTATGTGACATATATGATGGTTGCAATTCAAATAACTCAAATCTTCAACAAGGAGAATACAACGCAGGTCCATTCAGTATCTCCAATGCAAAGGGCTAGGTGGTCTTCTGGTCTAGCATCCGCTATAACATGGAGTTTGATGTGATTTGACCCTACCCATTGCATAAGCACATTTTGGAGTTTTAGTCATATGAATTTACTAGTTATCAATGAGCATTTATGCCAAACTCTACTGTGTGGTTTGTAAGTATATACATGTGTGATATACTAACCATGGTCCAACTGGAACATCTACATGGTGGAAACTTTCAAGTTTTCATGACCATTATATACATAATGGTCGATGGACCATTATGCAAAACAAAACAAAAAAAATTGCTAAATTTTTGCATAATGGCGGGAGCCTTGTGCACTGGTCCGCCCCTTTTTTTTTGCATAATGGTCAATGGCAATTTGCAATTGAGCAAATGGAAGCAACTATGTCACCAAATATTATTCAACCTACTTGCATACTTTATCCAATGGTTCCCATATGCAAAAAAACAAAAAACAAAAAACAAAAAACAAAAAAAAAAACTGATGCCTAATGTGCAAAGTAATTATCACTCCTTGAATAAAATATATCATCGTGTAACAGTATGGACATTCCACTGTTTGTTTTTTCAACAAGCGTGTTCATGTCGTATTTACCTAGCCTATGTAACATATATAGCAAACACATAAGCAAGAGAGATCATCAATAGATTGATTCATTTTAGCTCCCTATTGCAATTGCTAACCAGTTACGAGCATAAAGTTGCTACTTCCAAGAGCTGATATCATCCAATCTACTTACCTGTAGAAGTTCTTCAATCACATCCTCCATGGTAATTACGCCCACAACCTCTTCACTGGATAAATACTCTGGAATAGGAGCATTTTCAATGTCTAAAATGCAATCTGAACGCCTATGCCGCTTCTTTGACATTGGAGCTGCCAAAGGTCTATTGCTTAGCTGTTGATTTCCATCCTCCTACTAATCGCTCGCGCAGGGGCGGAGCCAAGAATTTGCTCGTGCGCCGCTCGCGTGCGCAAGGGGGAGGGCGCTTTTTTTTTTTATAAGAAAAAAAAAACAACTATTTATTGTTTAAGTATCTAAAGCTAATTAAATTGGTTTCGCTTTCAGAATGTTCTCTATGTCATCGAACTTTTAACTTGGTTGGATTTTGCTCTTTGCACATCCATAAAAGTTTAACAAAAAAATGGCTCTTATTAGCCGGATTAAATTAAACTTTGAGGGGAGTAATAAAGTAACATTTGACGACTCTAGAGTCAAAGGTAGCTAATTTTAATGTTTCTTTATAAAAATTTCTTTCATATATGTGAAGATATAAGAACAAAAAAAAGAAAAGAAAAGCACTTAATTACAGTCGCCAAAATCTTACTTTTATTAAGGCAAATAAAATGGTGAAACTCCCAACATCTGCAAGGAAGCTCACTGCACGTGACAAAAACATAGTAACTGGTCTGAGTTTATGAACAGCTGAGAAAAGGTGTTAAATTGAATGAGATTTTAGAAAAAGAACAGGTTACGGAAATGGGTGTTTAAAGAAACACCCATATGAGAGAGATAGAGACTGCAGATGAAATAAAGAGGGTGACAGAGCCAGACAGGGAGAGACATTGAGGGAGAGAGCATACCTTTGGAAGATTAATGAAGGAGATGGAGATGGAGGCAGCAATAGATGGAGACAGAGAGCGCCTAAAATCGTGAATCTTGAGAAACCGAAACAAGATAAAAGTTCATAAAACCCTAAAAATCGTGAATATTGAGTAAAACTAGAGATGGAGATGGAGGCATGGGAAGATGGAGATGGAGGGCGTCGAAAATTGGGAATCTTGATAAAGCGAAAGAAAATAAAACCCTAAAAAATAGTCACTATTGACTAAAACCCTAAATAGATGGAGATGGAGGATGGAGAGGGAAAGCGCCAAAATTGTTGAAACAAAATCAAAGCCTAAAAAGTAGGATCATTCCCTTCTTGAAAAGGCAAGAAATTGTTTTAGACCAAAATAGGTAGACGAATTTCAAGAAAGATCTTTGCCCCCACTTCATGACAATTCGGAAATTAAAGGGGGGCAAAGCATACTTTAGGAATTTTGGAAGCTATATAATATAAAATTTTGAGATTTTTCGCCGGGGGGGTTCCTCCGCCCATGCGCTCACTTC
The DNA here is from genome assembly GCF_043159265.1 of Tasmannia lanceolata. Classification (NCBI taxonomy): domain Eukaryota; kingdom Viridiplantae; phylum Streptophyta; class Magnoliopsida; order Canellales; family Winteraceae; genus Tasmannia; species Tasmannia lanceolata. The sequence continues at coordinate 14,208,374 of NW_027518681.1, forward strand.
TTTTACTTTTCCGCACTTGTGGTTTTTTATTGAATATTTGTTGATTCCTTTCCATAACAATAATAAAGACTTCTGGAAGGCAATATGATGCAGTGCCAACTTGGCAGCTATGTCAAGCCTAGGTGGCTTGGGTGGAGTATCCAAGATTGTTTTGTAATGAATGCTTGGAAGACTTTTTCTACAACTATCTCATTTATGAGTCCTAGTGAGTTGTATTTCATTAAGTGGTCTAGTAAGTTGAGTTTCATTAGCTAGTGGCTAGTAAGTTGAGTTGCATTAACTAAGTCTAGTAAATTGTGTTTCTTTGAGTTAGCCTAGTAAGTTAAGGTGTTGAAAATTGTGGTAGTTAATATTGTGTAGAGATTTCTATGTGTAGTTAATGCTTTGCAGAGATTCCTTTGTAAGGATTCTATAAAATGTGTTGTATGAGATGTAGATGGGGATTTTGGACAGACTTAGATTAATTATAATCTATCAATTTGGTTGAGCATTGCTGCCGTTTCCTCCTTCTCTTGGTTGTGTTCTTGTGTTCTAGATTGTTCTTCTTCCCTTCAGGATTGTTTGTATGTTAAAGCCGAGGAGAGAACATCGAAGGAGATTGGCAAATGAAGCAATCAGTATGAGTCACATGATTATATTTATATGAACTGCATGTGAAATGCGGTGTATGTATTATATGTAAATATTTGTATGAAATATTTATAAAAATTAGATGTAAAATGTGGCATGTACTATGTTATTAAACCATTATAGATGACTGTGTTGCTTATGTTGTGGTTTTCAAGTGTGTATTTGTGCTTATTCTCCTGAAGTTTCATCTTAAAATTCTATCATTTGCATATGCTTCCACATGTTTCCCTGATTTTACATGATTTTCACCGACATATCTAACCAAAATCAAACCGTTTATGTGGCGACTGAAAGTGAAATTTAAAACCTTGCGTAAATATACACCCGCATCATGCTTGAAGCAGTAGATATGTCCCCGCCACCCACACCACAGACACACACACCCTCATAACAACATGCATAGATCTAAGCATTTCCCCTTTGAAACTCTGGATCTATCCCACCTAACACATTTGACATTCCAAATTTGTCATTCCATCCCTATTGAACACGTAGATCTACATATTTGCTCTTTCAAAAACCCAAATCCACCAACCAGACTCCTAGATCCATACCTTTCTCCCATTGACGTGTGCATGCCCTATGGCACTTCCTCTTCTGTATTTATTCTCTCCTTGAGAGATTTGGTTAGGTTTGTCATTCAGAGAGAGAGAGAGAGAGAGAGAGAGAGAGAGAGAGAGAGAGAGAGAGAGAGAGAGAGACTTGGTTAGGTTTGTCACAAACTGTCCAAGATAAATTAGTTAGACCTTTTGCATGCCCTATGGCACTTCCTCTTCTTTATTTCTCCTCTCCTTAAGAGATTTGGTTAGGTTTGCCATTCAGAAAAAAGAGAGAGATCGGTTAGGTTTGTCACAAACTGTCCAAAGATAAAGTAGTTAGACCTGCTGATTCCACTATTACAACAAAAATATGATAAGAAAAGGTCACGCATAATTCTAAGAATACTTTCAATTACTATGCGATCCCATCTACCCTTAATTCACTGACTATTGTGGTGACACGAGTAATAAATAACGAAGTCTAGATGAGGGTGTTGTGTAAAGAAGGGCCGTAACTGATACTCATAAGATTTATTTTTTATGTTTTTGGTAGTAAAGGCAGCAGATGATGGATTGGAAATTTTATTTAATTAAACATAGTGGGCAAAAGTAAAAGAAGGAGGAGAAGGGAAAATGGTTACAGAATGCGGCCGAGCTTCTCATCGACGGTGATGGATTCCTCGGATAGAACACTGAGTTGTTCCAGTGAGTAGGGATGCTCTGGATCTCTGATGTCCCTCACAAAATCTGCTCCTTCAGTCAAGAAACCAAATTTCCCTAATTTCTATCTACACCGCTGATTTTGAGCAACAAGAAAGATTCAGACCCAAAATAAAAATAAAAAATCCATATAAAGTCGGAAAGCGGTGATTTTGACGAAAAAGAAAAGGATATCATAGATGTCGAGAGGATCGACGGCATCGTCGGCGTGGGGATCTTCTGTTCGAGCGATCCTTTCTTTCTTGGCATGAACCACTGGATTAGCATTGATCAGTCCCAGAGTCATCTCTCCTCCTCCTCCTCCTCCTCCAACAAACCTTGCTTGCTTTCACCCTCTTCTTCTCCTCTTCTTCTATCAAACAAACGCAAGGAAATGCCAACTCAACTGACCTTGGATGACTTAAATGCCCCTCCCTCTCTCACTTACCTTTTTCTTTTCTTTTTTTGTCCTTTTTTGCTGCTTGTTTGAGCCCGAGTTTAGGTGAGCCATCCAACCCGAGCGTGTAGTCTATTGGCCAGATGCCTCACGCTCTTCACCTTAATTTCCAACACTACTAATAATTATGAGTTTGTCTCACTACTTTCACTTTTATGCTACATTATAATCAATATTAAATTCCTAATTTGTAAGTGTAAACACCTCTTTTTTCAAAAAGAAAATCAAACAAAGGCAAAGGCCCTCACTTTTCAACTTTATTACAGCCTAAGTGTTAAAAAAACCCTAAGAACACTTAGAATTTACAAAAGAGTGCCGTTGAGCCCTTAAAAACGGGATTCTTCCCTTTCCAAATCCATTTTCATCACCAAAAGCAACTTTTCCAAAATTCCAACCATGGATATCCTTTAACCTACCCAATATCCATTCAATCTTGCCAAAAATACATTCTTACCTTGCCTTGCTCATCATTCCCTCTCTCATCGGTAATTTAATTTTAAGCTCGATTTCTTCCCTAATCTTCGCCCATGCCAATAGATACAACCGAGGAAGAAGATGTGCGGCCTACAACGGTTATTTTTCGCCCATCTCCGCAGCATCTTCTCACACGAGAAAACCACAATTACAAGCTCTCTTTATTCTCTTCGAGCAATTTCTTCTTTTCTTCCCCTTTTTCTGCAATTTTTTGCTATTTTATTATTCCTGGGGCAGCAACACAACATCATCTCATAGACGGAGAGGTATCATCCTTCTTTCGTTTCGCATTTCTCATAAGACAAATAAGGTCAAGGAATAAAAATGACAATAACTAGTACCGATTGATGGGGGAGAGACATATGTAGGTTGGTACAATGATACCTCCCTTTTATCATACCCTGACCCGAAACTCCTAGTTCTACAAGCTCATGGCTGCTAAGCGCCATAGCTTTCCTTACAGCTCTTCCTCACCCGATTATTAGGCTCTTATTAGGTCTATGGTGAAGAAAGGAGGCTTTCTTCTATTAAGAAAAGTGAGTCTTCTATTACTCCTTCCCGCCTCAAGGAAGATGTTTATCGCGCGAGGGCATCTCATATCTCACGTTGGCACTGGTCCTGACCTCCTCTTTCGAGTTCACCAACATCCATCCTCCTCTAGCACAACGCAATCGTCAAGCATACGGAAGTGGCTCCGCCGATTCCATCGCCAGACGACCCTCTAACAGGGAAGGACTAAACTTCCTTTCTCCTTATTTTCTTTCCATCTGCTTGTCATAATCTTCATGAATAAAGTATCAATTACAGAAAATTGTCCGATTTTATGAATGATCAACAAAAAAGATTTCTTACAAAATAATACAGGGAATCATATATGTATATTTTGCCTTAGATTGGGTGAATACAGTACTTGTATTCTCTTCCCCCCAATTGCTTCTATCAAAATTCTGTAAAATCAACCTCGCCACCATTTTATTTGTTTCGTCATTACACACTGAAAATTACATAGGTTTATATTAGTTGTTTACTGGGCCAGATCCGTTTTATCTCATTTAACACAAAAATTTTAAACTAGTTCAAATTTTTTGGTGTTTTCATTAAGATATATAATCCCAATAAGTCATCATGAATCATCATTTAGCAACAAGTTTAACTTTTTGAAAACAAAAAAACGAAGAAGCTCCATTTACCTTTCAACTTCAATCACTCTTTAATATAAGAAAGACCCAAAATTCATAGGCATAAAGATTGGTCGATATTGGTGCTGAAAAAAAGGATGGTGAAATCATATAATATTTCAACAAAGATTTCACCAAAAAAAAATGAAACGCAGAATGATATTGACTTATTGAGAGAAGAATTGAATGGTGCAGAATGATATTACGAGAAAAACAGGGTTTGGGGTGTCAATTGGGCAGTCTTAATAAAAAAAGAGAAAACGGTTCCTACACACATGTGTAGATAAGTTATCTACACACTAGCTTAAAAGACAGTGGGGGCCCACATTGTTTGGGTGATCCAAACCATTCATTTTTAAGGCCCTCACATAGATAGGGTGTCCACAAAAAATCAGATCCATAGGATAATCCTAACCATTCGAACTGTGGAGGCAAAAGATGGACTAATTTGTGAAGGTTTAAAGACATCCATTTTACATCCACAAATCGTAGGGTTGGGATGATCCTATGGATCTGATTTTTTGTAGACACCCTATCTATGTGAGAGCCTTTAAAATGGATGGCTTGGATCACCTAAACAATGTGGGCCCCCACTCTATTTTAAGCTAGTGTGTAGAGAACTCTCTACACATATGTGGAGGAACCGTTTTCTCATAAAAAAACAAAATTTTTTTTTTGAATAATGACAGGTTACGCAGAGTGGAACCAACAAATAGCCTTTTCCCATCCTGGCTTTCTTAAAATGGCAAAACTACCCCTCCTGTGCCATGTGGGGTGTAGTGATTTGTTTGGTTCCACTCTCGATTTCCTTTTTTTTTTTTTTTTTTTCCGTTTTGATGGGTAAGCTGGGGTTAGGCAAGACTCCTACCAGATTCATTTAAAAATAAAAATAAAAGAGATACATCAGGGGGGCTCAAAAGCCAGCAAAAAGGGCACATCACCCAACAAGACAGAGACCAAAGCACATGGGGAGCCTTAAAAGGCATACAGATTGAAACACACAAACAAAAATTACAAATCATCATAGCTAAATACTAGCGACGAAGAGGACTGGAGAGAGGGGAGCTACAATCTCAAGTAGCTATGCCCTGCATCGAGAGCTACAATATTTGCAAGCTCCTGGGGCATTAGATTAGTAGGGATATCCTCCCTTAAACAGCAGCAAGCAGGTTTGGAGAGGTAATCCGCTGCGGAATTGCCTTCTCTCCAAATGTGTGAGATCTTCCATTCCTTGATTAGAGCTAATGTAGCTTTGATTTCAATCAAGATAGAGATTGCTTTCCACGGACAGTCCCAATTTTCTTTGATAACATTCACCGCAATCAATGCATCTGACTCAACCTTTTTGAATCCTTTGGCCAAAGCCAGCGTAATGTCATGTAGAATTGCTCCGAGTTCAAGAATGTGTATCTCCTCTTTTTTCTGCCTAACCGAGAACATGGCATGAACCTGACTGAGGTGGTCTCTTATTATTCCTCCGATGCTGGCCTCATCCTCATCAAGAGCAGCATCAGTATTTATCTTCATCTCTCCCTGCTCCGGCCGAGACCAAAAGCAAAATTCCGGGTTCTTCTCCCCTTGGATGCAAGCCAGTCCAAAATTTTCCGCAGTCTTCATATTCCGATTATTTTTTATATCATTCAGCTGAAGGTGAGTCAATCTCCCACGAATAACATTCAGGATATTGTTCAGAATCTCCTGCTTGTGCTTTTTGTGGGCCACCATGAATTCCGCGATTTCTTTCACACGATATGTTGTAGACAGTAGCACAAAACCCACTCTGATGATTGTAGTTGATTGCCCTCTGCCATGAAATGTGTTCCGGATCCGTTCTTCTTCAGATAACAAGGCTTTGAAAGGTTTTCTACGAAACCCGCATCTCGACAGGATGGATCTCCATATCTAGGGGGAGTAAGAACATCTAAAGAAGAGGTGATTTATACATTCAGGGTTAGCTTTACATAGACTACATTTCATGTCTCGATTTCCTTGGCAGCGCTGAAAGAGAAATGAATAATGTTATCGATTAAATAAAGTTGTGGCGCCACCCTATGCATGGACTTGGGTGGAGGATCATGAGGCCTACCAATTCAAAACATGAAGTAAATTTTAATTAGCTTGCTAGAAAAGAGGACCAAACACTTAAGAATCAGAATCAGAATCAGAATCAGCATCCCATTCCGATTCCACTAGAATCAGTACACCACCTCTTGGTCAAGAAATTGATGGGAGCACTATAAACTTCCACATCAATTCCGCACCATATTTCATTCGTTTATTCGAGCTAAACATTGAAACATGATGCCATTCCCCTGCATGATTCCATGCAATCCAAATGGGTTCTTAATATTTTTATTAGAATAATGATATGGTAGGCGAGTTGGGAAACGACCATGGAACCACACGATCTGTTCACACATTAACAATTACTTTCATTTATCTTAGCTCCTTTTTTTCGTATTTTCTTAAGCTGGCAAGACTAACCGTCCCCATGCCATACGGCATGTAGGGATTTGTTCTGTTCCACTCTCGGTCAGCGAAGGAACCGGATTTCCTAGCAGCACTCTTTTTATCATCGAGGGTCTCTTAATACGCTTTCCCATTGAAAAACTAAGAAGCATATTGCACAAACTCAGATAAAAGGCACACCATCAAAATGGATGGGCCCATTATCCTTGTGCATGGATTTAGTTGTAAAATGGATGGCCCCATCCTATGCATGTATTTTGGTGGAGACAGTGGGTCCAACCGTGGATGTAAAATGGTGCTCACCATATGAATGAGTCTGTATGGAAATGGTAGGCCCACCCCATCAAAGCATGGTATAAACGATGGGCCCCACTCACGCTATTATCTCAGGTTGATAATATAATTTCATAAATTATAATTTCTAAAGCTCAGGTCACCCACGTCTCTCTCACATAGTCATGCACGACCCAATTTCAAAGAGAAAACTGAATTTGTAGGGGATGCATAGATGCGAATCGCGAGGGAATGAATGTTAGTGAAAATCCGAATTTGTTGGGGGGAACCGAAATTTGCGGGTGAAAAACTTAATAATCAGCCAGATAACTTAATATTAGCCACGCAACATAATAGTTTGAGAATAGGAATAAACGTGGCAAAACTGAATGTCAAGAGAAAAATCTTTTCCAATAAAAATAGGGAAATGCTTTTAACACTCCAATGTTCTGCTTTTAATTGGGATTGTCAGAGAGGAACGGTAAATAACCTTTTGACTGCCAGTTAAAAGCAAAACGACAAGCTACTTTCGCTCCATAAAAAAAAATCATTGGAGTGTTAAAATCATTTCCCTAAAAATATTTCTTCAAAAAAGCGAACGACACGCAGAAGAAACCTGATTAGTATATGTCTGTTAGGGGTAAAAACGGTATATATATTTAGTATTGACCCAAAGATCACCAGACACCAAACACATTCGACGTAATCCCATACAAGGGAACCATCGGAGCCAACCTAACTCTCACCCCGAATCCGCGCCACACACGCAATGGACACATCTAGAATCATCAGTTCCGACCCTCCAAGAAAATAAGACACAACCACGGAAATCCCGCAAGCGAGCGGGGAATCCGGTTGACCGTTACAAGAAACCCGCCTTCCACGTCAGAGAGAGGAATCAAAGGTTCCCGCTATGACCATCATCCCACCAATTCCGCCTGGATATTCTGCAACAATTAAAGCATGGTTGTGCTGATATCGTTTACCTATATTATAGATAGATAAATTGGAGGAATTATATGGTATCCTAGGGGGTCAAGTCCGTGTAGTTGGTACATAAAAGCACCACTCTTGATATTTGATCCAACAGAAGGATCAAACATCAACGGGTACCTGACTCTTACGGCCGGGCACATTATAAAAGCTCGATAAATTGATATCACGTAGGGGAATTATGGTGGTTTAATCCTAAATGTGAAAAATAGAGAATTGACGTGGTCCGTATATATCGAAAAGTACAAATCAAGAAGCGTTCATATTGCTACAGGTGTGGGCAAGACGCGCAGTTTCGCGGAAAAAGCATGCCGGAAGATTTTACTGGATTCGCAAGGGATGGATCGATTAATTAGCAGGGCCCCACGAAATGAGTGGACCAGAAGAGTCTCAATCCGGTCAACTAATAGCGTCGGTGTAATCGAGACCGTTGAGATCACTTGTAAGGAGTCATCGTGAGAGAGGAGACATGCCCTCCTTGGGCTAGGGCTATGCATTTATCTCATCTGCTATGCTGTTTTGGTACTGCCCGCACCGCACCCTTTTTTTAATTGCTTGGAAGTATATGATTTATTTGAATTGCTTAATATATGTATGGAGATATAAATGAAGTACCGAAACCATGGCCCACTGTACAATTAATGGCGGGATGTGTCATTGTATCAGTTCAAATACCTTAGGACCTTCAATTTGAAACTGAAATTCAGAACTATTCGATTCATTTGACAGTGGGCTTCTCAACAAAAGAAAATGAGAATGCCCCACATTATTTTATCATTATCATTTTGGCGATTCATCGGCGAAGTGAGTTGGGCAGTAGAGTAGCTCCAGTGTAAACCAAACCCAACACGGAATTGGGGAAAAGGCACCCTGCTTGACTCTTTATTTGGTTCAATTTATTTATATCTCCTTTTCGTCCCTGCTCTACTGCCTCCCTCCTTCTTCCGTCCTAGTCGAGAGAGAGAGAGAGAGAGAGAGAGAGAGTCTAAGGGTTTTCCCGGGGCTATATAGATGACAGAGGATTTGAGTCTTGCTCTATTGATCCCCTGTGATAGATTATGAGAGAGGTTTTTTGTGTGTGTGGCTGAGGATGTGGACACCTATGCTATTCAGTAACAACTGCTTGGAGAAGGATTAAGCTGTTTTCTGATTGGTTCTGTGACAGCTGCTCTGAGGTGGGATGAGAAGCTTCTTCGAATAAGAGCACGTAAAGTTGGTTCTTTCTTTTCTTTTTTGTATCTATGGAGGGGAAGAAGAGCTAGAGAAAATCAAAGATTGGAGCAGAATCAGCAAGAGAAGATCAGCAGCAGCAGCCCCCAAGAAAACGAGGTCGTGGTCGGCCGCGAAAAATCATCGAAAATACGGAGGAGGCAGAAGAAAAAGATGAAGCCCATGGCGAAGACAAATTGAGAATTGGCAAAGAGGAGAAGCAGAAAGGAAAGGAATCGTCGTCTTCAGCTGCTGCTGCGCCTCAGGAGGAAGAAGAAGAGAAGGCAAAGGAGGAGGAGCCTCTCAGAAGAAGCAGAGGGAGACGAAAAAGACAGCCTCAGAAGAGTAGCTGAATAAATTGTTGGAGATAATCCTTGTTAAGAGATTCTTGGCCAGATCTCTACTTTGGATATTACAAGATCCTTAGGCCAAGATTGGGCATGATTCATTTCTATCCCTCAAATCTCTGCCATGATCCATTTCCATCTTTAGCTAAAGATTGCTGGCAAATTATTTCCATCTCTATTGTAATTGCCAGCCAAGATATTTGCTGAAATTTATTCTGTATATTTGACTTTCTTTTGTAGTATTCTAATCCTGAGATTTCTCTACAATCTTGGGATCCTAATTTATTCTTGTAATTGTATATATATACCTCTAATGTAATGAAGAAATTCATATAGTATTCTTCTATTCTAAAATCCCATTTTTAGCATTCTATTATGAAATTATGTTCTTAACATGGTATCAAAGCAAACAACGATCTTTAGGCCTATCTTCTTCAACTCCATTTTATCTTCTCACAAGCTTTCGTTCTCAACTCGCTTCCCTTACCGTTTGTCATTGTTGAAGCTACTATTCATATTATTTGTGTTGTTCTTTAACCACAGATCCTTTAATCATGTCTTCAAATGACCATGTCACATCTGCCAATGACAATTCGTCAAAGATTACAGACTCCAATGACTTTCCCGTTAAAGGTACGAACGAGGAAAATGTCTCTACCAACAATCCTTATTTTCTCCATCACTCTGACAATGCAGGGACTGTTCTTGTTTCTCATTCTCTCACCGGAGAGAATTATGCTACTTGGTCTCGTGCCATGACCATGGCACTCACTGCAAAAAATAAGTGGGCTTTCGTTGATGGCTCCCTTCCACTACCTAAAACCTGATTCACCACTGTTTTCATCTTGGGTTCGAGCCAATACCATGGTCTCTTCCTGGATTGCTAATGCCTGTGAAAAAGACCTTGCTGATAGTGTTAAGAACATAATTTCATGTTAGAATGCTAAGAATGGGATTTTAGAATAGAAGAATGATATATGTATTTCTTCATTACATTAGAGGTATATATATACAATTACAAGAATAAATTAGAATCCCAAGATTGTAGAGAAATCTCAGGATTATAGAATAAATTTCAGCAAATATCTTGGCTGTCAATTACAGTAGAGATGGAAATAATTTGCCAGCAATCTTTAGCTAAAGATGGAAATGGATCATGGCAGAGATTTGAGCCAATGATAGAAATGAATCATGCCCAATCTTGGCCTAAGGATCTTGTAATATCCAAAGTAGAGATCTGGCCAAGAATCTCTTAACACTCCCCCTCAAGTTGGAGCATGAACATTGAGAATGCCCAACTTGCTGACTTTCAAAACGTAACAAGTACACCCCCTGAGGTTTTGTCTGGTTTTTTTAATGTGACGGAATCGATGGAGAGCATAAGATTGACTATAATGCCCTCGTCTTCCCCAAATAAAATTTAGCGTTTTCATACTTAAAAAATGAAAATTAGGGTTTGATTCAAACCCCACGTTCATTTATCAGCACAAACTCTCGGTGTAGGGGTTTTATTTGTCTTCATTCACATCATTATCATGCTTTGCACATAAACCCTAATATTTTAAGGGTTTTTTTGTCTTTTTCAGTATCTTTTTTCTTGAAATGTGGGGTTTGATGTAGCCATGGACTGGTGTTTCGTTGTCTGTGGTGGGGGGATGTCTTGAAGAAGAGCCACTTGATGCCATTGAAGAGGAGGAACTGTCAACAAGGAAGAAACAACCTTGGAAGGAAATAGTGTAACCCTAATCCCTTTGCAAATGGCTTAAAACCAGTAAGGAGGGTATTTTTGTCCTCAAAATATTAACCCAAGTAAGTTTTAGTCAGTCCATCAAGTTAAATTGACGGACCGTCAATGGAGGGGGTCTACTTAAATATGTCAGAAAGTTGAGGGGGTGTACTTGTTACGTTTTGAAAGTCAGCGTTAGAGTTGAATGTGTCAGAAACTAGAGAGGGTGTAAATGTATTTTTCTCTAAAATAAAAAAATGGAATGTTATCAGCACAACCATGTTTTGATATTTGCAGTAATATATCTTATCTTTCAATATTTAAAAAGCTGTAAAAGGTCAACACAGAAACCGAAATTCCCGAAACGTATCAAATTTTGGTCGAAATTTCAGAAATTCAGGCAAAATTTAAGATAAAATATTAATTTTTTATTCATTTACAGAATTGCAGCCTAAATTAAGGAAATTTTCGGCCCAAAAAACGACATTTCAAGCGCCCGTTACCAAATTTCGGCTAAAATTTCGGTTAAAATTTCGGTTTTGAATAGAACAGAAACCGAAATTTAAAACCTTGTTGACAAGTCAATTAAAAAAGAAAAGATCTACTGCATTTGTGCAGTAATTAAAACATGGTTGTGTTGATAACATTTCCCTAAAAAATGATGGGTATTTTCATACATTGGTATACCCACACAAAAGAACTATAGGAGTTTTCGAAGAGCATGTAAAATGAATCTGAAATGACAAAATGTTCTTTCCATAGCCATATGGAACAAATCCAGCAAATTCTCTGTTTTTCTTTAGAAACATGGAGAAATGAGATTGGCATGATGATAAATTTGGCCATTTTCAACCAACTATGATTTCCTCTTTTTAATTCTCTTAATTTTTTCTTTATTAAACCTCTAAAGTTGCTTCCTTTTTTTTTAACCTTGATCAGGGGTCTGAGATTCTCCAATCACTACGGTTAGCAAAAATGGATGAGGCAAGTGATGGGCGGCCAGACCAACCAGATCGCAAGCCAAGTCACATATTAGGACTTCTCGGTTCATCATTTGTCTCAACTCAACCAGTGGCTCAAGTATGTAATGCCTAGTATTGAAATTCAATGAGTCAACCAGTTGCTCAAGTAAATAATGGTTAGTATTGAAATTCAATACAAGGATATATCATATAAAGAGGCCATTTAAGTCGTTGACTCTTCGACAAATGATGCTTGCAAAAGAAAAGGCAATAAATCATCTTGTCAATGGAACAGTCTTCATATAAATTCTAGGGGTGCTATTAGATGTGATCCATTGGATATTCTAAGCATCCATCGTAAGTTGTGTTACAACTTACCTTTTGGGTTTTGAGGTACGGTGAATTGTCTTTTTGTAATTTTTTTTCTCCTTTCAGGATTAATACTATCATCTGCAAATAACATACACCATGACACCTCATCCAAGATACCCTCTGTAAGCTCATCCATAACAAAGAAAATATGGAGTGCAACTTTAGTAATATAAGAAGTTATGGAGAACTACTTTAGAATCCAAAGGTTTTAGACTGAGTAGGACTAAGACAGAGTACATGGAGTGCAACTTTAGTAATGTAAGGAGGCAGGACGAGGATGTAGTAAATATGACTGGACAGGTGGTACCTAAGATGGATATCTTTCGCTATCTTGGTTCAATTCTACATAAGGAATGAGAGATTGAAGAAGATGTTATCCATAGAATAAGAGCAGGTTGATTGTAGTGGAAGCTTGCCTCGGGAGTTCTATGCGACCGTAAAATCCTACCAAGTTGAAGGGAAAGTTTTATAAGACAGCTGTGAGGCCAGCCATGCTGTACAACTTAGAATGTTGGGCCACCAAGAAGCAGCATGTGCATAAGATGAGTGTAGCGGAGATGCGAATGCTTAGATGGATGTGCGGCCACACAAGGTTAGATAGAATTAAAAATGAAGACATTCGTAAAAAGGTGGGGGTGGCACCAATTGAGAAGAAGATGAGAGAGCACCGCTTAAGATGGTTTGGACATATTCAACGTAGACCTTTGGATGCTCTGGTGAGAAGAGGTGACTCGTGCCAAATTGATGGAGTAAAAAGAGGTAGGGGTAGACCGAAAACAACTTGGGTAGAAACAGTGAGGAAATACATGATAACTAGGAACATAACAGAGAACATGACCTTAGAGAGGATAGAATGGAAGAAAATGATCCACGTAGAAGAACCTAACTAGAGCCAGGATTAGAGCCGGGTAAATTCCTTCACCTTCTTCATGAAAATTTTCTATAGGATTCATTTAGCCAACCCCAACTAGTTTGGGACAAAGGCTTTGTTGAGTTGAGTTTCATCAATAAAATCCAAGGTGCCACCCCCGGGTTCCTAGATAAATTAAGGGGTTAAAAAAGATGCTAGTATTGAAACTCGGTTGACCAAGACAGGAATCTTCCAAGTTGACTCAGTTGACTTGGCAAACACAGTGGATGAAAAAGGGCTTCAATAGAATGAGTGACAAACAAGCCCATGATTCACATTCAACAACAACAACAAAAATGCATGCAACTAAGCGTCCAAATGGGGCTATAGATACAAATGGGGTCATAAAGCACCAGCATCTTATATAATTTTATAACTAACTGTCCAAAATATCTGATCGATTCAACTAAGGATTGCATTACCCACTGTCAGGGGTACATCACATTCACACACGAGTTTTGATCTACTAATACATTACAGCATTCCTGGCATTTTTGGGCTTACGTGCTTAAATTTCTTTCTCTAAATCTACAGATTGATAAAAGTGTTTCAATATTAATCTTAAGCAATTTAGGATGATGCATAAAACTTAATTGTACTTTAAAATATCAACTATCTCTTTGGCATACTTCCTCAGAAGCTTGGAAAGGTATAGTAACAGCAGGTGAGCCTGTAACTGTACTGCCTGCAGAAACAGAGAGTGTTGGTGTGGGTCCTGGTACTGGCAGGCAAGGAGAGGCATTCGGCGAATGGCGATTGAAATTGTATGTCTCTGATATTGGAGACATAGTTGTCGGTGTGCATGTTAGTGATGACACTGTAGAAGGTTGAGATGAATTTGAGTGGGGACCACTTCTCTGAGATGCTTGCATGTTGACTTTTATCCTGCATTTCATAAAAAAAGAACCAATGTTTAGAAATACAATACAGCAAGAAGGATGAAGCAATCAAAAGGCTTGCTGACACGAGATGATCATTGTTCTTTCTTGAGAAGAACTCAACTGAGTACTCAATAAACATGGTCGATTACTTATGAACTCGACTACTCAAAAGCATTTTTAGGACCTTAATTCAACTGGAGAGATCACACGTTTTTTTGTGTCGAGTTGGAAACGGACGATCACAAGTGAGTCGAGTTTTGATTTTCTTAAAATCTTGATAATGACAGATTACCTGTTGTGAAGATTGATATACTCGTCAGTTTCATCCAATATTTCCTCCTGAATGACAAACAAAAATATTAATGATTAGCATGAATCATTCTAGAGAATGTAAATACTTCACAGCACATGAGGAATAATCCTTGCAATGTAGGATGCAAGGTCAGGAAGAAATACTTCTCTCTCTCTCTCTCTCTCTCTCTCTCTCTCTCTCACACACACACACACACACACCCAATATGCCATATTGTGAGATCTATGTGACATATATGATGGTTGCAATTCAAATAACTCAAATCTTCAACAAGGAGAATACAACGCAGGTCCATTCAGTATCTCCAATGCAAAGGGCTAGGTGGTCTTCTGGTCTAGCATCCGCTATAACATGGAGTTTGATGTGATTTGACCCTACCCATTGCATAAGCACATTTTGGAGTTTTAGTCATATGAATTTACTAGTTATCAATGAGCATTTATGCCAAACTCTACTGTGTGGTTTGTAAGTATATACATGTGTGATATACTAACCATGGTCCAACTGGAACATCTACATGGTGGAAACTTTCAAGTTTTCATGACCATTATATACATAATGGTCGATGGACCATTATGCAAAACAAAACAAAAAAAATTGCTAAATTTTTGCATAATGGCGGGAGCCTTGTGCACTGGTCCGCCCCTTTTTTTTTGCATAATGGTCAATGGCAATTTGCAATTGAGCAAATGGAAGCAACTATGTCACCAAATATTATTCAACCTACTTGCATACTTTATCCAATGGTTCCCATATGCAAAAAAACAAAAAACAAAAAACAAAAAACAAAAAAAAAAACTGATGCCTAATGTGCAAAGTAATTATCACTCCTTGAATAAAATATATCATCGTGTAACAGTATGGACATTCCACTGTTTGTTTTTTCAACAAGCGTGTTCATGTCGTATTTACCTAGCCTATGTAACATATATAGCAAACACATAAGCAAGAGAGATCATCAATAGATTGATTCATTTCAGCTCCCTATTGCAATTGCTAACCAGTTACGAGCATAAAGTTGCTACTTCCAAGAGCTGATATCATCCAATCTACTTACCTGTAGAAGTTCTTCAATCACATCCTCCATGGTAATTACGCCCACAACCTCTTCACTGGATAAATACTCTGGAATAGGAGCATTTTCAATGTCTAAAATGCAATCTGAACGCCTATGCCGCTTCTTTGACATTGGAGCTGCCAAAGGTCTATTGCTTAGCTGTTGATTTCCATCCTTCTGTATAGCCGCAGTATGAGAACCACTTAATTCTGATTTTTGGTCAAGAGCAGAATGGTTCAGACTATCATGTTCTGCAACTGTGGCAAAGAAAGTCATATCTACAATTCAAGAGATTAGAACATAAAATCCAGGAGACATAATATTCATGATAATCCATAACCGAGGTGTCTAAAGAAGCAAAACAATAGAAAGCACAAGTGTCAAAACATGAGATATAAGTAACCGATATAAAAAAATAGAAAAAGCCTAGAGAATAACCATTTTCTGACATTTGAAATTTTTTCATCATGCTCCATCATGTTTTGGTAACTTGTCAACTATTTAAGGCTGAATTAAGATTGTATTATTTTAGCCTGCATGTATCAATAAATTCTTGTTCATCATTATGCACATGAAATAAGTTAGAGAATATTTCTCCATTGGAAAGTGCTTTGTGTTGCAACCTAGACATTGAGGGTGTTATTCTAGCTTACCTGCTAGAATAAATAAATAATCTACACTGCAACAACCCATGGGAATAGCAACTTCAAGAACTGTAGAATGTCCAATGATATTTAATGTGAATCTAGAGTTCGCAGGTTGATTTATGGGAATATTGATTTATGGGAATATGCACCATACATTCTCATAATAGAATAGACAACAGGTGGTATGCCAAAGAAATCAAACATGAAACTGAGATGGAATAATGATGTACTAGTATGTCCACAATGCAAAAAAGATATAAAATAAATTCCGTAACTATGGCCCAAATAAATCTAGAAGGGGTAATGGAATAAGGGTAGGGATATGTGTAGGGTATATGATCTCCTCTAAGACAAGAAAGAAATATAGATAGAGATATGAGAAGGATGTGCTGATCTTAGTCAAGATAAGGAAGATAAAGGAAATAAGAATCAAGATCAAGATCTGAGAGATCTGATCTTGAAAATTTCAAGGTCAAGAAAAGGAATGAAGATAAAGCTGAGGAAAAGATAAGGGGAAAAGGAGAAACGGTTTATAAACTCAACCAGGAAGGGTGAAAATAGGGGAAACGGTTCATAAACCCAACCGGGAAGGGTGAAAAGAGGAAAAAGGGGAAACAATTTATAAACCCAACCGAAAAGGGTAAATGAAAAAGGAAAATGGAAAAGTAGGAAATGAGAGGAAAGAAGATTAGACGATAAGAGAAAGAAAGGGAAAGAAGAGGGCATACCTTGACGAAAGATAGACTTCTTCTCACATCTTTCACAAGATTTCTCAAAAAAAAAAAAAAAACCTTCCTAGGGCTTCCTACTTTAGGGCTTTTATAAGGAGGACTGAGGGGTATTTTGCGGATTTTTTAAAATACTAATTCCACACTATAAATAGTAAATCAGAGATTACTATAAATAGTAAGTTTGCAACTACTATCAATAGTAAGTCCATATACTTTTAGTGGGACTTTTAGTGGGTGATGTGTGGGTTAAGGCTTAATTGATGATAGGGCTTGGGAAAATGTGAGGAAGGTGGGCCATTGGGGAAAACGGATGTGATAGGCCATAGGTGATGTGGATATCTCGCATGTTAGAAGTGTATATGTATGCCTAAGGGCATTTTGGTCTTTTGTACTCTTTCACCTTAATATAAACACACAAGTGAGGGGGCACCAATCCCTAGGGTTGATGCCTTAGAGACCACCATTGGAAGCAAACCCTAGCTTCCTTTCTTCCTTCTTCCTTCCCTCTTTTCACTGCCCTAATCCACGTCCCTCCCTTCTCTCTCTCTCTCTCTCTCTCTCTCTCTCTCTCTCTCTCTCCCGCACGCCTCTCCCTCCCATCACTCGACCCTCTCTCTCTTCCACCCTTGTCGTCTCCCCCCATCCCAAATCCCCAATCCCTTTCCCTCTACTCCATCCACAAACCCCCTATCCCATTCCTTCTCCACTCACAAATCTCCATTCACCTCCCATCCATTTCTCCATCCAACCTCTATATCTCCATCCACATAATCCAAATCCCTTTCCTTCTCTATTTACGAACCCTAATTCCCAATCCCTAATCCCTACTCCCTTCTACACATCCATTCACATCCCATCTATTCTCATTCTGTAAGCCCTTTTTTCTTGTAAACCTAATCCTCCACCTCTCTAAACCCTTCCGAATCTCCTTCATGGTCTAAGTCCTCTACACTATCTCTTACCTTCCGTCTCCGCGGCTCCAACTTCATCTCCTAGACTCTATTCTCATTCTGGCAAGTGATCCGATGTCTCTCTCTGCTATGTCTCTCCATCGGAGCCGCGGTTTCGTGGTCGGGCCCGTCTTTTTTTTTTTCTTTTGTCTATCTACCACAATTCTACCGCCATTGTGGTTGAGGGTTTTCCTCTATCTCTGTCTTAATGGATCCTCCTCTCATCATGTATCCTCCTCTCAGAACGATTCCCCCACCTTTGGGCATCTTCTAGTCATTCCTCTTATGTGGAGGCTTCTTTCCCTCCGATGACTACAGTCAAACTCGACGGGTCCAATTACCTAAATTGGCGTATGGCGGTTGAGACCTACCTTCTCGCTCGGGGTAAGGTTAATTTCATTGAGCGTGATCCTCCTTCTTCTACGGATCTCTCCAATGCTCGATGGCGGCAGAATGATGCCCCCTCTGGCAAAGCATGGCCTCTCAAATCACAGGCATGATGATGTGCCTAAAGATGTCCAAGGAAATCTGGGAGCATATAGTTGTCCTCTATTCTGGGGTTGACAACCACACTCGCATTTGTGCTACCTACTCAGAGTGGATGCACCTCCAACATGACGATAGACCCCTCGCTGCATTCTACAGCCAATTTGTTCCACTCTATCCGCAGCTCGATGTATTTATGCCCCTTATGGCTGATCTGGCCGTTCTAGCCTGGCAGCTGATATGAGCCAGTAAAGAAAAATAAAAGGTTGGGTCCACTTCGAGGGGAACCACCCTCCAAATTCCTTAAAGGAAGAAGAATGAGTCTAACTGTTTTATTCCATTGTCAGAACGGCATTTAATAACAATAAACAGGGATAAGTGGATAACAACAAAGAAACATAAAATTCAACCACTCACAACAAATCCCTAATTTTATTCCCAACATAACTTATCTAGATAACTAATCCTCATCACTATCTAGCAGCTTGTGTCCACATGGCATATGACAGTGAATTTGGAGATCATGCATGTATCATCCGTTCCCTCTCAATAAGGAACATTGTCCTCAAGGTTCACATTCGAAATTTTGCCATAAGATCAATGAATCGCTCCCATGTAGCGTCATCCTCATTCATGCCTTCCCATTCGATCAGAACTTCAGTGACAGCGCGGTTGCCTCGGCATACCATCTATCGATCAAGTATGGCCTCCGGCATGGGTTGACAAGTGGTAAATCTTGTATTGGCTGTATTTGAGATCCCACCTTTGGCTTCAAATTCAAAACATGAAAAACACGGGATGAATGCGCGAGGATGATGGTAAATCAAGCTTGTAAGAAACTGGGCCAACCTTCTCCAAGATCTGAAAAGGCCAGTAGTAGCGAGGTGAGAGCTTCAATGATTGCTTAGCCGCAACAGACATCTGCTGATATGGTTGGAGTCGAAGGTAAACCCAGTCCCCAATGAGAAATTCACGTTCTGTTCGGTGTCGGTCCGCATTGTGCTTCATTTGTTCTTGGGCCTGTTGTAGATTCTCCTTTAGTAGTTTCAATAAGCGGTCCCTTTCACGCAAAAGTTGCTTTATTGCTTGTACCTTTGTGGTTCCTGGCACATAAGTAAGGACGCTTGGCGGTGGAATCCCATATACTGCTTCGAAAGGACTCATCCAGATGGAAGAGTGTGGGTGGTGGTGGTGTACCATCGTTCAACCCACGGAATCCATTTTACCCACTCCTTAGGCTTCAATCTCGTTAAATGCCTGAGATAACTTTCGAGACACCGATTGACCACCTCGATTTGGCCGTCAGATTGAGGGTGGTACGCAGTGCTCATGTTGAGATGGGTACCTTGCATTCTGAAGAGCTCTTGTCAAAATGCGCTTATGAAAGTGGCCCCTTGTTCACTTACAATAGTCCGCGGCATTCCATGTAGTTTGAATACATTCTCAATGAAGAGTTGCGCCACCGTGGATGCGGTGTACGGGTGTGATAATGGAATGAAATGACTATATTTAGACAAACAGTCAACCAAGACAAAGATCATGTTCTTACCGTGCGAGGTGGGAAGTCCATCTATAAAGTCCAAAGAGATGTCAACCCAAATACAGTTGGGAATAGGCCATGGTTGTAGCAAGCCGGCCGGTTATGTATTTTCGTTCTTGTTCCTTTGACATATATCGCACTCCCTTATGAATTGACAAACTTGTGAATGCATTTTTGGCCAATAGAAAACAGTTTGAATTCGTTTTACTGTAGGGAAATAGCCCGAATGTCCACCGGCTGGAGATGTATGGGATTCCTTGAGAATGGATTCCCGGATAGAAGATTTTGGCCCAATAAGTAATAGGTTCCTAAAGTACAACACCCCTTGAAGCATCTGATATCGTGGATCTAGCTCTCCTTGATGCCATTGTTTAAGCTTCTCTTGGAGGTAATTGTTAGTTTCATATCAGCCTTGATTTGGTCAAGCCATGTTGGGATGACAGTAGATATGGCATTGTTTTGGGCTTCATCTTCCCGTCTTGATAAGGAATATGCAGCTCCATTCTCACATCCCTTCTTATACACCACCTCATAATTGTATCCCAAAAGCTTGACAAGCCATTTTTCTTGTGCTAGGGTGGCAATCCGTTGCTCCAAAAGGAACTTCAAACTTCGTTGATCAGTGCGAACGATGAAATGTCGCCCCCTTAGGTATGGACGCCATTTTTTAACACATAACAATGGCTAGTAGCTCCTTCTCGTATGTGGATAATGATAGGCTCGTACCCTCAAGACCTTGGCTTATAAACACTAGGGGCTTCTCCGTATAAGCACTCCCCCAAAGCCTTAGGAGGGGTCGGCTTGGGCCAAGACTGACACATAAGGTCTTATCAAGATCGGGTGCAACCCCTTCGATGGAAATAATGTGACCCAAGTAGTCTATGCTTGATTGCCTGAACCTGCATTTTGTCATCTTAGCAAACAATTGATGAGTACGTAAAGTTTCAAGGGCAATGCGGAGATGGGCAAGATGCTTCTCGTATGTCTTACTGTAAACAAGTATATCGTTGAAGAAGACAAGTATGAATCTTCTTAAGTGAGGTCGGAAAATATCATTCACAAGACATTGAAAAGTCGAGGGAGCATTAGGAAGCCCGAAGGGCATTACTAAGAACTCATAGTGTCCCTCATGAGTTCTAAATATTGTTTGTGTATATTTGAGGGATTTACTTGGATCTGGTGGAAGCCAGACAGTAGATCTAACTTAGAAAACCAACTTGCCTCTTGTAATTCATCCAATAGTTCATCTATATCAGGAATGGGATACTCATCTTTGATTGTGTTGTGGTTGAGAGCCAGATAGTCAATGCAGAAACGCCAGCTCCCATCGCACTTTTTCACCAATAAGACTGGAGAAGAGTATGAACTTCAGCTGGGCCGGATGATGCCATCTTGAAGCATGGTTCGAACTATCCTCTCGATTTCGTTCTTCTAGTAGTGCGGGTACTGGTAAGGTCGTACAAACTTTGGTTTGCTGTCGGCGTGAAGTAAAATCTTGTGATCATTCTGGAGGTAAGCCCTTGGGTTCAGAAAAAACTTCTTGGAACCGGTCAAGTAGACTCTTCATTCTGGGCTCGAGTGGTAGTTTTATAGGGGTCGTCTCTAGGCCAGAGAGTTGTAATAGGAACCCTTGCTTGCTTTTCCTTACGTTGCAGCTGACTTCCGCTTCACCAATCCCTTTTATGTCGGATGCCTTCTTGCCTTCAATGCTGTAGCTCCTCCCGTCTTGAGCAAACCGCATGGATAGCTTAGAAAAGTCCCACACAATCGGGCCCAAGGTCCTCAACCAATATGCCCCGAGGACCGCATCACAACCTCCCAATGGAAGGACAAAGAAATCAGTTTTGGCTGGGAAGCCTTGAACCCAAAGATTCAAGTTGGGACACTCCCCCTTGCTCATTAGCCGTTCCCCATGGTCTATCT
Source organism: Tasmannia lanceolata (assembly GCF_043159265.1). Classification (NCBI taxonomy): domain Eukaryota; kingdom Viridiplantae; phylum Streptophyta; class Magnoliopsida; order Canellales; family Winteraceae; genus Tasmannia; species Tasmannia lanceolata. The sequence continues at coordinate 14,230,140 of NW_027518681.1, forward strand.
ATTATTTTCTCAAAGATGTCTCTCATTGCTAGTATGAACTACTTCATTTCTCATAAGTATAAAGAAGGTAATTGTGCTGCAGATTCGTTGGCTAATCATGCTTGTTCTACTAGACTCGATGATACTTTTTGGAACTGGTTGGATCTGTCTGCTAGATGTGAACAGCTCGGTATTCCTAATGTTCGAGTTAAAGAAGTATTTTATACTGTGGCGTAGTTTTTTAGTATTTTGTATGTTTTTTAGAGGCAAGGTGACATGTCCTCCTCTTGTACTTCTTTATTTCTACCAATAAAATTTCAGGTGCCTCCCCGGGTTCCTAGATAAATTCCAGGTTAAAACAAAATCTCCAGCACTGGATCAATATTTTCTCTAGTCGGTGCTAGTTCGTCTACTTCATGTTCGTGTCCACCCCCTCGTCACCTTCTCCCTCAATGAGGAAGAGCTTCTGTCTTGCAGTGGTGACTCAGTCAATATTTTTTGTCACAATTGTAGCAGAGCCCTTGGTCACGCCTCTCCTTTGCCTCTGAAGGAGTCAACCTTTTAATGGGTGGCAGTGTAGTCTTTATCTCTAGGGCGCCTTGTGCTTGTGAAGGCCAGGGAGGCTCCTCGCGACCTTGCCGCCTTCGCAATGATATCTTCTCATCTTGCAATCGAGCCAAGTTGATCACAGTTGTCAATGGTGTGGGTTTAAACATTTGTACATCCAAGAGGATTTCCTCGCGTAGACCGCACACGAAGCAGCTTGTGAGAAATGCTTCCGTCAAACCTTCCCTTCGATTCATGAGTTTCTCAAATTGAATTTGGTATTCTCTTAGTGTGCCGGTTTGTCGAAGCTTGGCTAGCGCCCCTGCCAGATCACCATACTCTGTTGGTCCAAACCTTGCATTCAAGGCATGGATAAACTCTCCCCAGGTGGTGTAAAATTGCGCCTTTTGGTACCATCGATACCATTGCAACGCTTCGCCTTGTAAGTGAAAGGATGCAATGGTCAACCACTCGCTTCGGGGGTGTATTGTGGAAGATGAAGAACCGTTCGGCTCGGTAAATCCAGCCGGATGGATCCTTGCCGTCGAAGGTCGGGAAGTGAAGCTTAATAGTTCTTGATTGGATGGATCTTGCAGATCCCATATGGAAAGCTTCTCCAGCGTCACGACGTGGGTAACAGAGGTCTGAATGGACTTCGGACAGCTCTCCTTTGCCTCTTTGGGAATATTGAGTCAATTGTTCATACTTGACATCTAGTGCTTCCAACTTTTGGAGGATCTCATCTTGGCGCTCCATAATCTCCCGAATGTAATCATCCTTCTCTGGACAATCCGACATGATGTGATAACCGGCTGTAGTAACCGGCTCCGGTACCACTGATATGAGCCAATAAAGAAAAAGAAAAAGAAAAGCTTTGGTCCACTTTGAGGGGAACCACCCTCCAAATTCCTTAAGGAAGAAGAAGAATAAGTCTGACTGCGTTATTCCATTGCAAGAACATTTAATAACAGTAAACAAGGATAAGTGGATAACAACAAAGAAACAGAAAGTTCAACAACTCACAGCACATCCCTAATTTTATTCCCAACATAACTTCTCTAGATAACTAATTATTATCACTATCCAGTAGCTTGTGTTCACGTGGCACATGATTGTGAATCTGGAGATCATGTATGTATCAGCGGCGGGACCAACTTCGTGTTGTTCACTTTCTTGATGTCTTGGGCCCTGGCTTTCTGCATCTCAGACAACAGATTATTGGCTCCGGTTCCATTCCATCACTCACGGAGGTTTACTCTCGTGCCCAGCAGTGTCTTCAGAGTGGTTCCTTTCCTGTTGTGTCTGTCGATGGTTCTGCCTTGCAGCATATGACGGCGGTGACCGTTCTAGCTGTGGCGGTGGTACCTTTGGCTGTGGTAGGGGTCGTCGAGGCCGTGAAGGTGGCCGTGATATTGGCGGTGGCAGTGGTACCGGTGGGTGTGGCTGCCCTTATTGCACTCATTGTCAGGTGGCCGGCCACCATGTTGATACTTGCTATGCCCAACATTCCGAGCTTCATCCACACCGCTCTGCTCATTACAATGCCTCCAGCCTTCCTGATGACCCTACATCATCCTCTACCAGCCCAGCAGCGACACCTAGTGATCCTTTGTAGTCCCCGGGGCCGATTTTGAGGAGCTTCAACGCATCCATGCGAGCAGCCGCCCTCCGACTGCAGTATTTGCACAGCCAGGTAGTTCACCTATCTCTCTTCTCACCACCTCCAGCTCTTGGACCATTGATTCTAGGGCATCCAACCACATGACGGGTATTTCCTCTTCCCTTATTTCATTTAAGCCTTTTCACTCTACGTCGCATTCTATCACTCTTGTTGATGGGACTACCTCTCCCATCTCGGGTATTGGTGTTATCTCTCCACGTACTGGCATTACTATGTCCTCTGTTCTGTGTGTCCCTAACTCTCCTTTCAATTTGATTTCTGTTAGCCAGATCACTAAGATTCTTAACTGCTCTGTCACATTTTTTCCGTCTTATTGAATATTTCAGGATCTCTCGATTGGGCGGACGATTGGTTCGGGTTGTGAGGTGGATGGACTCTATTGCCTCGACTCTTATTCTCCTCGCACTGTTTTGCATAGCTCAGTCGATTAGTATCTGTGGCATTGCTATCCCGGCCACCCCTCTATCCAGAAGCTTCGACATTCATCTAATAATTTCTTCTCATGTTCAGTCCTTTCACTGTGAGTCCTGTGAACTAGGAAGCACCGCCGTGTGTTTTCCCTCTAAAGTTATTACTAGGGTTTCACGTCCTTTTGATTTGGTGCACTCTGATGTATGGGATCCCTCGCGGATTATGTTTCATTCTCGATATAGATATTTTTTCATTTTTGTGGATGATTTCTCTCATCTGACTTGGTTATTTTTACTTAAAGACCGCTCTAAGGTCTTTCATGCTTTTTGCACATTTCATGCTGAGATCACTAACCAATATAAATGTACTATTAAATGTTTGCGCACTGATAATGCCAGTGAATACTTCTCTGCTGACTTTCGCGATTTCTTATCCACCCATGGCATTGTTCATCAGTCTTCTTGCGCATACACCTCTCAGCAAAATGGTATCACCAAGAGGAAACTACGATACTTTCTTGATATGGCCCGCACTCTTCTCTTTAAAATGCGGGTTCCTGAAACCTATTGGAGCGATGCCATCCTTACATCCTGTTTCCTGGCTAATCGGCTTCTGTTTTCTGGCTTAGATGGTACATCCCCTTTCTCGGTCCAACATCCTCAGGGATACCCATTTCCAATCATTCCACGAGTCTTTGGTTGTGTCTGCTTTGTTCACAACCCCTCTCCTGGCCCGGATAAATTGGATCATCGGGAAGAGAGATGTCTCTTTCTAAGGTACTCCCTACCCAGAAAGGTTATAGATGTTACAGTCCTTGGTTGCCCCTGCTATTTGTTTCATCCAACACCACCTTCTCTGAGTTCGTCCCCTTCTTTACGACTCCCACTGAGAGTAGTCCAGTGGTGCCAGACTCGTAGGTCCCTCTTCCTCATCCTGGTCTCCCTGACCCTATTGAGTCCACTTCATCCGCATTGCAGGTGACCTCAGCTCCCCCTCCTCCAACTCCTACGCAGGTCTATCAGCGTCATTAGAGACCAGATGTCCATCACCCTCAGCCTGAGGCATCTTCTTCTCAGCTGAAGATACCGACTCCTCCCTCTTATGTACTTATTCTTCCCTCTACTGAAGCTCTTGTAGATTCTCCTATTGCTTCACGTACTCGTTCCTGTACTACTGCACACCCCATTTCATTGTTGTTTCTTATGATCGCCTCACACCTATGTTTCACAGTTTTGTGTCTTCCTTGTCTTCTGTGTCTTTGCCATTGTTTGTGCCCGAGGCTCTTGCTCATCTAGGTTGACGAACTGCTATGGATCTTGAGATGGCCACTCTTTAGGCCAATCATACTTGAGATCTGGTCCCTCTACCTCCTTGTGGGCTTTTGTTGGGTCTTTGCCATCAAATTCTTACCAGATTGGATATGAGTGCCTTAAGGCATGCCTAGTTGCCAAGGGTTATACACAGACGTTCGGGGTTGACTACACTAAGACCTTCTCCACAGTTGCCCAAAATCACATCTGTGAGAGTGCTGATCTCCCTCGCCGTCAATCGAAGATGGCCCTTATATCAGCTTGACATCAAGAGTGCCTGTCTCTAGGGAGACTTGACTGGGGAGGTGTATATGGAGCAACCTCCTGGGTATGTTTTCTCAGGGAAGATGTCCTCCTCGGTGTGCCAACTTTGGAAATCATTATATGGGCCCAAACAATCTCCTAGAGCATGGTTTGGGAGATTCAGAGATGCGATTATGCGATATGGCATGAAGCAATGTGCAGTTGACCAATCAGTATTTAGTCATGAGTCTGATGCTGGGCATGTCCTTCTCATAGTTTATGTGGATGACATTATCATTACAAGGAGTGACACAGTTGGCGTTCAGAGGTTGAAGGCCTTCCTGCAAAAAGAATTTTCCACAAATGACCTTGGGCGTCTAAGATATTTTCTGGGGATTGAAGTAGCTTACTCTGGTAGTAGTCTCTCCCTTTCATAGTGGAAGTATTTACTAGATCTGTTGGATGAGACAGGATCTTTGGGCATGAAACCAGCTGCTATTCCCAAGAACCCAAATACAAAGCTACTTCCAAAAGAGGGAGACTTGTTAGATGACCTTGGCAGGTACCGACGGCTAGTTGGAAAGTTTATATACCTCACAGTCACTCGCCCAGATATTTCATATGCAGCGGGGGTTATTAGCCCGTTGATGAGCACACCACATACCTCCCACCAAGCAGCCGTGATTCAGATTCTTTGATACTTGAAAAGCGCACCAGGAAAAGGCATGTTGTTTAAGAGACATGGCCATCAGAAGTTGGAAGAATTTTGTGATGCAGACTGGCCAGGGTCACCATCATACAGAAGATCCACTACTGAATATTGTACCTTCATTGGGGGTAACTTAGTGTCATGGCAAAGTAAGAAATAGGACGTAGTAGCCAAATCAAGTGCAGAAGCAGAGTACCGAGCCATGTCACATATGAGTGGAGAGCTTATTTAGTTGCGCTCTCTCCTATCTGAGATTGGTTTCTCGTCCTCATCTCCAGCCCAGCTATATTGTGATGATAAGGCTGTTATTCACACTGCTACCAACCCTATTTTTCATGAGAGAACCAAGCACATAAAGGTGGACTATCATTTCATACGCAAGAGAATTCAAAAGGGCAAGATTTTCACTACCTTCACTGGATCTGTGGATCAGCTAGCCGATGTTTTTACCAAGTCTTTGAGTAAAGCTAAGCTAAATGATATTTGTATCAAGCTAGGAATGCATGATTTATACATTCCAGCTTGAGGGGGAGTGTTAGAAGTGTATATGTATGTCTAAGGGTGGTCTTTGTATTCTTTCACTTTAATATAAATACATATGTGAGGGGGAGCCATTCCCTAACTCACATATTCTTCTCCCATCTTTTCTCTCTCAACACTGCACATCTAGGCTAAATATAAATACTAATAATCCAAATAATATACTAATAAAAGAAAATAACGCATGACTTTTTTCTTTTATTTTTTTGAACAGTGGCAAACTTTATTCAAATATAGGAAAAAGGGATGACAGAGGGAGTCAACCCAAAGATTACAAGGGGACTAAAGACAAAACGAAGAAAGAAAAACAAAAAACAAGATCCCAGACTCAAGGAGGCAGAAAATCAAACAACTCCAAACTCTGCTTCTCTACACCTTCCCTAGCTAGATGATCAGCAATACCATTGGCTGATCTTCTGACGAACCATCAATTTTATTAAAGATCTCGTCGAAGAAATGACCGAATCTCCAAGGTGGAGCCAAGGATCCTCTGAGCCACCTAATGACATTGAGAGAATCAACCTCCACAATCACACGGTCCAAGCGCTCCTTCTCCAAATGAGTAATCCCCTGGTGGGTGGCACGAACCTCAGCCTCATTGGTATCTGCTATCCCAATGGGCCCAGAAAAAGCCCAAATGACTTCGCCCCTTGAATCCCTGAGAATGCCACCTATGCCAGCCATACTAGGATTTCCAGAACTAGAACCATCAAAATTTAATTTCAACAACCCATGAGATGGGGGCTGCCATTCTTGCAAAACATAGAACCGGCACTCAACACTGAAGCAGATTTCCTTCCATCCCTCCCATAAGACATAGACCAAAACAAAAGGGAGTAAAAGGAGGCATTTCACCCAAGCTTTCGTCAAGGCTATAACTTTGACGAATAAAAAAGAAGGGGACTTGGGCACACCATCGAACACTTTAGCATTCTTTTCTTTCCATAGGACCCACCTGGTAGCTAGGAGGGACATGGCCCATAGAACTTTCCTCTTTTTTCTTCCAGGGAACAAAAAACCACCCATCTAGCAAGTCTGCAATCTTAGATGAGAAAACCCAAGAAATTCCAAACCTGTAAAGAATCTTACTCCACACCTCTCTGACTACACTGCAGCAAATAAACATATGGTCTACCGATTCCCCCGCCGCTAGACACAAAGCACAATGATGGACGATAATCATCACACACTTCCTGAGAAAGTCCACTGTCTGAAGCCGATCTCGAATAGCCGCCGAACTGAAAGTGCACACTCTAGGAGAAGCTTAAATCTTAGACACTTTAGCTTCAATTGGGTGCACAGGGCAAGGCACCAGTTGGCTGTAAAAATATTTGGCAGTAAACACCACTATAGAGTCCCATATCCATGCCCTCTTGTCCACCCCGAATTGTTTGATGTAACAACCTTCTATCACCTCATCTAGTCTAGCAACTGATTGGAGTTCTCTATCAAAGAAATTCCTGCAAAAAAGCAAGCTTCCAAATCACCCTGTTACCACTTCTCTCAAAGCAATCTTTTACCATGGTGTGCTTATGAACTGCAACACAATATAAAGTGGGGAATAAGTCCTTAAGTGATGAAAGAGCACACCATTTCTCATTCTAGAAAATAACGCATATCTAATTGTACAATAGGAAAAACCATAGATCTAACTAATACTAAGATGACTGAATCACATCAGTTCCCCCATGTGGGAAGAACTCGACTCCATCGAGTAGAAGTCAGTCATATGCTGAAAAGCACCCCCGCGAAGTCATCGTAGTTGTACTGCATCCACCCATGAACAACTGATCAGTGAACGCCCTTGCCAACGAACAAGGTACCTCCAATGAAACCCATGGCGCATCTCCATCATCTAAACATCCATGTCGTAAACAACAAAAGCTAAACACCGATGATGGCAAGCTCTAGCATATCTCTAAGGAGTGTAAAAGAGGGGCCACATGTGCCACGTGTAGGCCAACCCTAAAAAGAGGGACCACATGAGAGGGAGAGTGTTTTAAGTATAAAAGATTAAATAACGTCATCTCTAACACCTTAGGCTTTTGGAGTAATTGGTTGTTTCACAATTGTAACACCTAAAGGTGTAGCATTTCGATGTAGTGGAAGACAACGTCGGCCTTGGCACTGGACATTTCAGGACATGATAAAAGAGTATGATCTACGATGTGAGGAAAAATGTGTGGGGAGGGCATGATCAGGAATCGACTCAAAGGAATGAGGAAGGATATCTGCGACTTATGGCTCTATTAGAAATTTTATCGGACACCTTGAGGGCGCTAGATGAACATACCTAAAGCATATAAGGGAGACTATAACTGGACTTTTATTGAACACTTGGAGGGTTAAAAATGAAGGAACCCTATAAATGATCCAAGCTCTAGGCTCTGATACCAATTAATCAAACTCTAGGTTCTGATACCAAACAATGTGAATCATGTGTCTGTGCATGTGTGCTCTAGTGGAACTGAACTGTGTTCCATTAGATGATAAAATATGGTCGAGGTGAAAATTTATTACAGCATTGATGGTGCCTTTCTGCAACATCTCCTATACAGCAAAAATGAGAATAGTCAAATAGTTCAACACAAGAGAGCAAGACATTATCCAGTTAACAAATAGCAAAACTAAAAAAAACACATCTCAAACAGCATCGTGGTTCTAGTGCTATGTTCTTGTGTCTGAGTCTATCATTGAACATGAAAACAATATCCAGTTTTTATCCTTACCTTCCTTTAGTATTGTATCTGGTAAAGCTCTCTGCTTCCCAACATTCAACTTAAGTTTCTTCGATGATTCTTCTCGCTCATTTCTATACTTAATAACAACTGCTATGTGGCTCTGACCCTTCTGAAACTCATTCAGAATATCATATAGAGGCATGTTTTCTGAAACCCTGAAGAATGGACAGGGAAAATGCATTTTTAGTACAAGCGTACTTGATTCGAAGTAGGATTGAGAATCCCAAGAAGAAAACACTGAGTTCATGCCAAAAAGGTTAAATAAGCCGATAAAAAAACACATACCTTTAATCTGGATGCATATAGATTATAATGGGGGATATGCATTGTAACGATAAAAATTATCAAGTTATGACAATGATAATGGAAAGTTCAGCTCCATTCCGTCTGAAAGAGCTCATGAATTTTAACTAAAAGAATAGGCAAACTCGGTAATTCAAAGAAAACTGCAATCTTAATTTTTGTTGTGATTAACCAAAGCATCCAAAGGAAATTACATCATTAACACAACTATAGATGTTGTTTCATAGTTCTCTTTCATTGGAAAATTGCTATTTATTTTAAAAGCTATGTTACTCAGCCAGTATGTGCAAAATTTACAAAACAGATCTAGTAGCTGCATCCAGTGGAAGCAGTAATTTGGGCAAGTGAGATGCAGAGAGAAACTATAGCGGATAATGGAAATTATTGACGGTTTTTTTTTTGGAAAAAAGGAAATTACTCACAAAAGCAGAATGTGTAATATCAACCATTCACCAATTCTAGACAATGTATAAGTCATTCCTAAAGGGCCATTCCACGAAATTGAACCCAAAGATTGTGCTGACATCTAGTTGTTGTTTTCTACATGAAAGGATATGGATAGGAGGATTCAATATTAACAACCCAGGTTTACTGTTTCCTTTTCAGTTTTTCTTTGGTAAGATAGGACTGGATCCTTGATCTTCGCATTCCAACCCATGTTCTAACCGCTATGGCAGAAGACAGCCTGAATCTGTTCTTGGATTTGACAAGGTCAACATTTAAGTTTTGTGAAACAAGCAAGAGCACAATAAAATTATTGGGAGAAAGTATCATGTGGATGAAATATATGCAAGCTACGCATATGGCATATATAGAGAAGAATTATGATGGATGATGATACATCAGTGGCTCAAATTGGCTCGGAGGTTCAGGAAACAAGCTCAACAGCAAAAGGGTAGGCTTCAGAGAGGCAGATGTCAACCGAAATGGATGTCTGATTATGTAATGAAATGAAAGGGAGATTGATCTGAACTGTTGGGAGGTTATGTCAGTTGAAGTAGTTAGAACCAAGGTTTAAAATTTTGGTTTCGGTACCGGTTTCGGACCCTGGAATTTTGAAATTTCAATCGAAATTTCAAATTTCGGTCGAAATCTGGTACAAAACCCAAATTCAATATTTTATTCAATATTAAATTTCGGCCGAAATTACCGAAATTTCGGTGAAATATTAAATTAATATTTAAAAAAATAGATTTTTTGGGTGAAATTTCGGCTGAAATAAATGACCGTTTCGGTTTTGAGTGATTTCGGTGTTGGTCTCCGCCGAAATTTCGGATTTCGGTCGAAATTTAAAACCATAGTTAGAACTAGAGTTAGTTAGTTGGGTAATTAGTTAGGACTAGTGTTCGTTGTTAGTAGACCTGATGTAAGTACAGTTTGATGATGGTTGTAATACTAGTAACTGAATTGTACTTGCTTATATGTAGCTTTCTTGGATTGCAAGAGGTTAAGAAATAACACAGAACTTTCTCTCTCTCTCTACTCTTCCTCTACTTCTTCTCTCTCAAAGTTTTCCTCTGTTTTGATTCTTTTCAAATTGTAGAAGTGCAGATTGCATTTTCAATCAGATTCTTCTTCCAAGAAGCATCATTGGTGCTTTCATTGATCTGCACTCACGGAGAATGGCATGAGAGCTTGACAGAATTCACAATCAGAAATTGCGATCGATAAATTTTCTGCTCAAATTCCAATTTGCAGAAGCAAATACACGACGATTTCATGGCCATTCTTCTTCCGATGCAATAGAAATTAGACAAATTATCCTCTGATTTTTAAGCGAGTAAAACACAACCTACCCAATTCACTTCCAATTCTTTTTCGAGTCAAGAGGAATTACATTCAACTGCTCTTCCTAATTTCTTGCCTAAACACATCAAACTTGATTTTCCGAAGTTCAATGGTGGAGATCCAACAACATGGCTCTTCAAGGTTGCTCAATTTTTCTCTTATCATCAAGTTCCTGAGAATCAGAAACTTACAATGGTTTCTTTTCATATGGAAGGTCCAGCTTCAAGTTGGTTTCAATGGAGGACAAATAGCAACCAATTGAGATCTTGAGCTGAATTTGAAGCTGCGCTCAAATATCGTTTTGGTCCTTCTCCTTATGAGGATCCACAAGGTGCGTTGTCTAAACTTACTCAATCTGGATCTGTTCTTGAATATCAAACTGAGTTCGAGGAATTATCCAATAAGGTCTATTGTCTTTCCGATCATTTCTTGAAAAGTTGCTTTATCTCGGGTCTCAAACCGGAGATTCAGAGAGAGGTAATAGCTCATCAGCCGTTTGGATTGCATCACGCAATTGGTCTTGCTAGGCTACAAGAGACTAAAATTATTGAATCTCGTATGATGGGTCGACAATGGAATTCCAAATTGGGTACTCAACCTTCTATCCTTGGTCCTAATCCAAATTTTTCTATTCAGAAACACTTTCCAAATTCGTAAAACACCTATTCCTACTACCAACCCAACTACCACAAAAATTCCAATTAATCGACTTTCATTTGCTGAAATGCAACAGAAGCGAGAAAAGGGTCTTTGTTTTAATTGTGGAGAAATTCCATCCGGGACACAGGTGTAAGAACCAAATGTCGATGTTTCTTTGGAAGGCATCAGTGAGGGAGAAGATATGTGTGTTTCTGAGAAGTCTGAATTATCATTAGCTGACCTCTTGAATATCTAGAAGAACCTACCATAAGTTTTTATGCTTTGATGCGTCTCAATGTGGCACTCAGGTTGGAAGGATTCATTTCGACTCATAAGGTTCAAGTATCAATTGATGGAGGCAGTACACATAATTTTATACAGGAAAGGGTAGCCAAATTCTTGGGACTGCCTATTACTCGTTCTCCTCATTTCAAAGTCCAAGTTGGTAATGGACAGTTTCTAACTTGCCAAGGCATGTGCTCCAAAACACAACTTGATATTCAAAATCATTCCTTTGTAACAGACTTGTTAACTAACCAACTTCTCCAAAAGCTTAAGCTGTTGGAGAAAGGCGTTATTTATCTTTTATACTTAAACACTCACCCGCACGTGTGGCCCACTTGGCAAACACGTGGCACATGTGGTCCCACTTTGGGCCGACCATTGCATGTGGATTTGTTTTGCTATCCGGGAGGTTTGAACTCGAGACCGTTGGCTCTGATACCATGTTAACTAACAACTTCTCCAAAAGCTTAAGCTGTTGGAGAAAGGCGTTATTTATCTTTTATACTTTAACAAGACTTATTTGTCATTTCTCTCCAAGGTGCTGATGTTATCCTGGGTGTTCAGTGGCTGCAAAAATTAGGCTCTATCACCACAGATTATACTGCATTAACTATGGACTTTGTGTGGCAAGAGAAACCAGTTCATTTGCAAGGTATACAGGATTGCACAAATTGGCTGAAAATGGCGGCTTATCATCTTGTTTCATGTTAATGTCTACTTCAACCAGTATAACCACAGGGCCATTGGTTAATAATATATTTCAGCATGTGGTTCCGGCTCTACAACCTCTCTTGCACCAATTTAAAGAGGTATTTGCTGAACCTTCCTCTTTACCACCTTCACGACTTACTGATCATAAGATTGTTTTAGAAGCCAATTCAAAACCTGTGAATATTAAGCCATATAGATATCCACATTTTCAAAAGTCTGAGATTGAAAAATTGGTTAAAGAAATGCTTGATTATGGCGTTATCTGACCCAGTACTAGTCCTTTTAGTTCCCCTGTTTTGCTGGTAAAGAAAAAGGATGGAAGTTGGTGATTTTGTGTGGATTATAGAGGCTTGAGTTCTATTACCATTAGAGATAGATTTCCTATCCCAACAGTTGATGAATTACTTGATGAGTTACATGGAGCTACGGTGTTCTCTAAGTTGGATTTACGAGCTGGTTATCATCAAATCAGAATGGACCCTGCGGATATTCCTAAAACTGCTTTTAGAACACATGATGGTCATTTTGAATTTTTGGTCATGCCATTTGGTTTGACAAATGCTCCTTCCACATTCCAAGCTACCATGAATCAGGTTTTTAAACCATTTTTAAGGAAATTTGTAATCATTTTTTTCGATGACATTCTGGTGTTTAGTAAATCTATGAACAACCATATCCTACACCTCAAAACAGTCCTTCAGACCCTCATAAACCATTCTTTGTATGCTAAGCTTAGTAAATGCACTTTTGGACAGCAGTCCATTGAATATTTGGGTCACTTTATTTCGGTGAATGGAGTTCAGCCTGATCACAAAAAGATAGCAGTTATGTTGCAGTGGCCTGTACCTTGTAATCAAAAGCAATTGCGAGGGTTCCTTGGTTTAACAGGGTATTATAGAAAATTTGTGAAAGGGTATGCTACCATTGCTGCTCCTTTAACTAAATTGCTTAAAAAAGATGGTTTTTCATGGAACTCTCTGGCACAAGCAGCTTTTGAGAATTTAAAAAGAGCAATGTCAGAAGCTCCAGTCCTTTCATTACCAGATTTTTCACTTCCTTTTTGCTTGGAGACGGATGCTTCTGGGGTAGGAATTGGAGCTGTTTTGATGCAACATGACATCCTATTGCTTACTTTAGTAAGAAATTATGTCCTCGAATGCAAAAAGCTTCGACTTATGTCCGAGAATTGTATGCTATCACTACTTCAGTAGCTAAATGGCGTCAATATCTATTAGGGAATAAGTTCTATATTCACAATGATCAGAAGAGCTTGAGGGGACTTATGGATCAAGTAATTCAGACTCCTGAACAGCAGCATTACCTCACCAAACTCTTGGGCTATCACTATGAGATTTCTTATAAACCTGGCAAGGAAAATGCCGTTGCTGATGCTTCATCAAGACTACCTTCAGATAATTCAGTCCCTCTATCATTGCATATGATGGCTATTTCTTTCCTTCATTTTGAGTTCTTGGATACATTAAAACAAGAATTGGAGTTGGATACTGATTCTCAAGCTATATTACTCATATTGAAACAGCAACATGAGGATTCTCTGCATTGGTCAGTCAAGAATGGGTTACTTTATTTTAAAGGGAAACTTTTCTTGCCTGCCAATTCTAAGCTCAAAGAACACATGATTAGAGAATTTCACTCTACTCCCATTGGAGGCCATGCATGTGTTCACAGAACTTACATTCGCTTAGCTACTATTTTTTTTTGGAAATCCATGAAGCTCGATGTCCGCAAGTTTGTTCAGCAGTGTGTGACTTGTCAGCAGATTAAGAGCCCTCCTATCCCTCCCTATGGTTTATTACAACCTTTGGCTATTCCCGAGCAAGTTTGGGAGGATCTAAGCTTGGGTTTTATTACTCATTTGCCTCTTTCTTATGGATTTTCTGTCATCTTAGTGGTGGTAGACAGGTTTTCCAAGAGTCCTCATTTTGGTGTTTTACCTAAGCATTATAATGCCAATAAAGTAGCCCACTTGTTCATGGATATTGTGTGTAAACATCACGGCATTCCCAGATCGTTGGTTAGTGACAGGGATCCTGTTTTCTTAAGTCAATTTTGGAAGACCTTATTTCAATTACAGGGTACTGAATTGCGAATGAGTTCTGCTTATCATCCTCAAACCGATGGACAAATAGAAGTTGTCAATCGTTGTTTAGAACAATACTTGAGGGCTTTTACATCTGAGTATCCGGCTAAGTGGTCTTCCTTTCTTGGTTGGGCAGAGTATCATTACAATACAGCTTTTCACTCATCCTTGGGAATGTCTCCGTTTGAAGCTGTATTTGGTAGACTTCCTCCAAATATACCAACTTATTGCAGAGGAAGTACCAACTTAGAAGCCTTGGATCAGGATTTGGGAACCAGGGATGAGCTATTGCATTGTCTTAAGGACCACATCACTTCAGCTCGGGCTCGAATGAAAGCTAGGGCCGATGGCCACCGCACAGACTTACACTTCCAGGTAGGAGAATGGGTCCTATTAAAGTTACAACCTTATTGACAGGTTACTGTGGGTCACAAGCCTAATCATAAACTGGGCAAAAAGTTTTTTGGCCCTTTCAGATTATCAAGAAGATTGGATTGGTTGCTTATAAGCTACAACTTCCGGAAGGATCCCAAATTCATCCAGTTTTTCATATTTCTGTATTGAAGCCATTTAAAGGAGATCCTAGTTCAGTTTCAGCCCCATTTGAATTGCCCATGGTTAGTCATGACAATCATCCAGTAATAGAACCCTTAGCTATTGTAGGTGAGAGACAGGTTTTACAGCAAGATCAATGGGTTAAACAATGGTTGGTTCAGTGGAAACATTTACCTTTGGAGGAAGTTTCTTGGGAAGATGCTGACGAATTTCAAATTTTATTTCCTTCTATTCACCTTGAGGGCAAGGTGGTTTTTAATGGGGGTGGCAATGATACATCAGTGGCTCAAATTGGCTCGGAGGTTCAGGAAACAAGCTCAACAGCAAAGGGTAGGCTTCAAAGAGGCAGAGGTCAACCGAAATGGATGTCTGATTATGTAACGAAATGAAAGGGAGATTGATCTGAACTGTTGGGAGGTTATGTCAGTTGAAGTAGTTAGAACTAGAGTTAGTTGGTTGGGTAATTAGTTAGGACTAGAGTTAGTTGTTGGTAGACCTGATGTAACTACAGTTTGATGATGGTTGTAACAGTAGTAACTGAATTGTACCTGCTTATATGTAGCTTTCTTGGATTGCAAGAGGTTAAGAAATAACACAGAACTTTCTCTCTCTCTCTCTACTCTCTCTCTACTTCTTCTCTCTCAAAGTTTTCCTCTGTTTTCTTGATTCTTTTCAAATTGTAGAAATGCAGATTGCATTTTCAATCAGATTCTTCTTCCAAGAAGCATCAGATGATGATGGCAATATTAGAAGCATGAGATACCAAAATAGAACAGTAAATACTTAAAAGTCTGACACTGGATTTTTGCAAATTGGAGGGGCCCACTTGAGTTTGTCACAAGGTTGGGTTTTGTTTTATTTTGTTAAGAGTCCATGCTTGTAACTTTTAGGAATAAAGTTAAAAGCTAGTTTCATAATTGAGTTAGTCTAAAAGTCTAGGAAGTAAAGTCAATTAGGATTAGTTTGCATTTCAGTTTATTGCTGTTTTTCAAATTAAGTGAAGAGTCTTTAGCTAGTTTCCATTTGAGTTGTGAGTCCTACTTGGAATCATGGTTCTAAATTTCAACCGAAATAATTTCGGATTTCGGTCAAGATCGAAACCGAAACTACCTGAGACCAAAATTTGGGTTTGGCCAGTTCGGGAATTTCGGTAATTTCGGCCAAAATTTTTGCCTAAGTTTGAAATTTGTTTTTTTTTTTTTTTTTACCGAATTTCGGTATTTCGGCCAAAATTTCAGTTTCGGTATGTCCGAAACCGAAACCGAAACTTGCATAGAAGTCTAGGATAGTTGGCAACCCAAAAGCATGGTTTTAAATTTTGACTGAAATCCGAAATTTAAGATTTCGGTCAAGACCGAAACCGAAACTACCTAAAACTGAAATTTTGGCCAAAGTCCCAAATTTCATAGGAAAATGCGGCTGAAATTTACTTTTTTCCAAAATTTCAGCCAAAATTTTGATTTCTTGTTTTTTTTTTTACCGAATTTAGGCCGAAATTTCAGTTTCAGCTGTCTGAAACCGAAACCAAAATTTTAAACCTTGCCCAAAAGTGGGCTTGGGATTATGTTTCCTAATTATGTAGGAGGCTCCATATGCAAGCTAAGGGAAGCCTCTAGAATTGTGAGGGGAGTTCCCACATGCCATTATTTAGTACATGGAATATGAATAAAGATTTCAACGTCCAAAGTTTGCTTTTTGATGTGATATCATCCATTGGATCTTGGTGTGATGGCTTAATCAATCTATTGGTGTCTCGCCTAGGATTTCATGGTGTGATGCCCTGGTAAGTTAACTTTTCTATCTTCTCCATTAAAGTTTGGTCTTTTTTCTTAAATTCTCATTTTTTTAATGGCATAAATTCTCTCATCTTCATCCTCTCAATTCTCTTCATTCTCGAATTTCTGTTTCTTACTACTTTGGGACTGTTCTCATCATTTCTTTCAATTATTGGAATTCAATCTTGATCTTGAATCGACACTTAGATCCGAATTTGATTGCAGTTCTATTAGTTTAAACCCTTTAATTAGAGGATTCGATTTATTGTTTCAAGAACTACGAACCAATATGACGGTTAGATCTTGTTCAAAAATTCATGGGCATTTATATCAGTCTTCAGAATTGATAGCAGTCCAACTCAGTTCTTTATCAGTTTTCTTATAATTTATACATGGATTTCATCTAGTGTATTATTCCTACCCAAATCGCTCAGAAAATCATTTCCATCAACCCCATCCTACACTAGCTTGGTAATAGAACTACAACTAGGTGTCTTCTTATGTGAATAGAATATCAATGGGAGGATTGTCAGAAGAAAAAATAGATCGGTTGCTGAAAAAAAAAAAAAAGGGCTGGTCAGGTGAAGTGATGAACAACCTTGAAGCACATATCAAGGAAATAAAAGAAGCTCAAACTGATTGCAGGCAAGAACCTTCGCTTCGAGCATTTTTACAATTAATGCTGGAATAAATGACAATTCCATTGAATGTGATGAAGATATGGGATATTCAAGGCATACTTGTCTTATAATGCCTGTGCAAAAGTGTGTGAAAGAGTCCAGGTCATGTCAAAATTTATCTGGGTTGTTCGAGTTGCAAGCATGGTATTAAATTTCAACCGAAATCCGAAATTTCGGATTTCGGTGGAGACCGACACCGAAATGGCTGAAATCGGAAATGCCAGAAACGTACCAAATTTTGGCCGAAATTTCGGTAATTTTGGCTAAATTTCAAAAAAAAAAATAATTTCAGCCGAAATTACTGAAATTTCTGCCGAAAAAACCGACATTTCGCGCCTCTTTACCAAATTTCGAACAAAATTTCAGGATTTCGGCTAGGTCCGAAATATGTGCCGAAACCGAAATTTCAAACCATGGTTGCAAGCCAACTAGTATGGCCAAAGGCGATTCACTCATTTGGACCAACTAAAGACAATACAGGGTTGTACTTGCTTGCCGGCAATACCCAAGACTTGTGGAGTTTGTTCTCTAATGCTACGTAATCAGGGAGATCTAGCATTGATGGTTGCAGTTGGGAAAATCAAATTCCTCATATACTCCTCTCAAGTATTGTCAGCGCCACAAGAAGTCAAGAGCAAGTACTACTTGTGGGGAATATTATGCAAACTGAAGGCAATGAGGCCACTTCGAATCCTAACTCGACAAGGTTGAGTTTCTTCAAGAGGAGAAACGATGGGGACCATCCACGACAAGAGGAGAAGAGCCAAGTCGAGTTAAGTAAATTCATTATAAAGTGAGGCCTATGTGATAATTTCACCCCTTACTAGAATTCCATGCGAAGAGTCAAGAGAAGGGAGGGGTGAATTAGTCTTTTTGACAAATTTGGCTTTGGTCAAACTGGCAAAAGGGTTATTTTTCTCTCTTTTGGGTTTTGTAGATTTGAGGGTGGGGAGAGGAATGCGCATCTGTGTTAGTCACAAGGTTGGCTTTTGTTTGTTTTTGTTAAGAGTCCATGTTAGTATCTCTGGGGAACAAAATTAGTAAATTACAAGAAAGTTTCCTAATTGAGTTAGCCAAGTCTAGTAAGTCAAATCATATAGGACTAGTTTCTATTTCAGTTTATTGCTGTTTTTAATTAAGTGGACAGTCTTAAGTTAGTTTCCATTTCAGTTCTGGATCATAATTAAAAGTCTAGGATAGGTGGCAGCCCAAAGATCAGGGTGGGATTTTGTTTCATAATTAGGACATATGCAAGCTAAGATAAGCCAATAGAATCATGACATGAGCTCTATACATGTAGGCCTCTGGCCAAGCTTTTTTATATGGAATATGTATAAAGATTTTCCCTTGCAAAGTTTGCTCTTGTATGTGATATCCTCCTTTGGATCTTGGTGTCATGGCCTAGGACTCCAATGGTGTGATGCCCTAGTAAGTTAACTTCTCTATCATTTCCATTAAACTTCAGTCTTATTTCATAAACTCTCCCATCTTAATCCTCTCAATTCTCCCCATTCTCGAATTTCTGTTTCTGGCAACTTTGGGACTGTTTCATCATTCTTCAAATTTTCAAGCTTCAATATTGATCTTGAATCCAACGGTTAGATTTGAATTTCGTGGATGTTCTATTTGTTTAAATCCTTCAATTAGAGGATTGGATTTAATATTTTGAGAACTACGAACCGATCTGAATCTTGTTTGAAAATTATTGGGCTTTTAAATCAGTCTTAAAAATTGTTATTGATGCCCCTAGCATCCAACTCAGCTCTTTATCAGTTTCTTCATAATTTCTCCTTGGATTCCATCGAGTTTACTATTCCTACCCAATTCACTCCAACTGATCCCACTCTACATCAGTAGTGAATTGTTTTGTAACATGAAACTGAAACAAAAGGTGAGTTATATTAAAACATATTTTAATAAAATAGATTTAAATGCTAACTTGAGTTATATCTTACAATTATATCACATTTTTGTTCTTTATTGTTCTTGGGTAAATAAAAGCAAAAAACAAATTATAATAAATGGATCTCCCCATTTCTGAATTGCATTATGGACTAATGGTATGGCTGAAAAGTAAAAACAGAACAAACAATGGATGAAAAATGGTACACACACCGTAATTTGTGTTTTGGTCTTACTATGCTTTTATGCCTTTTATAAAGTGCTCCATGTTTTAATTTTATCTCGGCGTCACTTTGTTCAGTGCTTTCCAGTTTGATAACTTTGGTGGGAACTGTTAGTGACCATCATTCTATCACAATCAGCTACATATTTTCTAATAGCAACCCAATAAAAAAATAATGACGTGAGATTTTGTTAAATATGATAGCTGGGGTCCCCAAACACGGGACAGTTCTAAGTTGTGTTAGAGGCACTGTGGAACATGTTAGTTTTTTTCTTGAATGGTATGATATTATTAAAGAAAACAAGAAGTGCAGAATAAGAAAAGGCCGGCTGAGAGGGTCGGCAAGAAGGACAAATACAGGAATACGGGTATCACAATACAAAAGAGATCAGGGTGAATCAAACAACCCCAGCTCTTGCCTCCCCACTCCGCCTCTAGCGAGGCCGTCCGGCTCAAAATTAGCAGACCTCTTGACATGCTGAAAAACAACATCAGCTCCTCCAATCCGGTCTCTAATCTCATCGATCCAAGCGGTGAATCTCCAAGGGAATGATTTGCTACCCTTCAGCCAACCTATGACATTCTGCGAGTCTCCCTCAGCTATCGTTGCCAAGTCAAGAGACTCGGCTAATCTAACACCCTGTGAAACATGCTAGTTTAGCATCCAACATATCAAGTCATTATTCGAATTTTATTGTTCAACCTGGATCCGTGAAAAACTATATACTTACATAAGAATCAACTTGAATCCTATTTGAAACTGTTGAAGAGTGTAAGGTCATTTTGGTCATTACGTGTATAAGTGAGGGTATTGTAGTCTTTGTACTATGTTGCCCTATTTTGGGCTCTATATATACATCATTACATGGGAGAGCTCCTTAGTGGAGAATCTCACCATCTTCGCGCCTTTGGCATGCTTATTTTGTTCGAGGATCGTTGTTGTTTCCTGTCGAGGCACCTCCATTGCTCATTGGTATGCGGATTTGTTCGTCATGCTTTGATTCAGGGGGAGGCCCTGTTGTGATCGCTCTCATCGTCGTGCTGATTCTGGGGGAGCTGTTATCTTTGGTAGCCATTGAGCATGCCATTCTATTCAATGTGGCCGTTGCTATCCTTTTTTTTATTATGTATTTCATTATGTATTCACCACACTAGCTTGAGGGAGAGTGTTACACCAAGCTGGCTGTGTGTATGAGTTTATTGTACCTTTTTTGTTGTATGGTCTTTGTAGCAAGCTAGAGTTCCATAGTATATACACTCCACCTTGAGGGGGAGTGTTGAAGAGTGTAAGGTCATTTTGGTCATTACGTGTATAAGTAGTATTTGTACTATGTTGCCCTATTTTGGGCTCTATATGTACATCATTACATGGGAGAGCTCCTTAGTGGAGGATCTCACCATCTTCTCCCTCACTCTTCTTCTTCTCCGTCTCTTCCTTATCCCCATTTCTAACAAACAAACAGTGTAGATGAATTTTGCAATCAACTTGAATCCTATTTGAAACAAAGTGTAGATGAATTCTGCATTCAACTTGAATCCTATTTGAAACTATTGAAGTGTGGAATAGAGAAGAAGATTCGAGAAGAATGTTGTGAAAGGGAGCTCCCCCTAACTAATGTATTAATACGAAGGAGAACATAAAAAATGACTACTATGCCCTTAAGGCTAATACATCTACTTCTAACACTCCCCTCAAGCTGGAATGTTTATATTATACATTCCAAGCTTATTACAACTGTCATTCAATTTAGCATTACTTAAGGGCTTAGTGAAAACATCTGCAAGCTGGTCCACGGATCGAGTGAATGAAACATGAATCTCGCCTCTATGTATTCTCTAGCGAATGAAGTGACAGTCAACCTCTATGTGCTTGGTTCTCTCATGAAAGACAAGATTGGTGGTAATATAAATCGCAGTTTTATTATCACAATAAAGCTGAGCTGGAGAGGATGAAGGAAAACCAATCTCTGATAGGAGAGAACGTAACCAAATAAGCTCACCACAGGTATGGGACATGGCTCGGTACTCTGCTTCGGCACTTGACTTGGAAATTATGTCTTGTTTCTTACTCCTCCATGACACTAAATTGCCTCCTGCAAAGGTACAATATCCAATGGTGAATCACCTGTCTGCAGGATATCCTGCCCAATCTGCATCACAGAAGCCTTCCACCTTGATATGCCCTTACTTCTTGAATATGAGGCCTTTACCTGGCGCTCCTTTCAAGTAGCGAAGAATCTGAATCACTCCCCAATGTGAAGTACGTGGAGAGCTCATATATTGGCTGACAACACCAACAACAAATGATATATCTGGATGAGTGACTGTGAGATATAAGAGCTTACCCACTAGCCTCCTGTATTTGCCAGGGTCTCTAATAATTCACCTTCTTCTGGAAGAAGTTTCCCATTTGGGTCCATGGGAGAAGAAGTAGGTTTCACTTCGAGATGACATGTCTCCTCAAGAAGGTCCAGCACATATTTCCTCCATGAGAGGGAGATGCCTCTAGTAGAAGAGGCAACCTCGATGCCAAGAAAATACCTAAGAGGACCCAAGCCTTTGGTTGAAAATTCTTTCTGCAAGAAGATCTTCAGCTTTTGTATCCCCACTGAATCACTGCCTGTAATGATAATGTCATCAACATATACTATCAATAGTACACAACCAGTAGCGAAGTGATAACTGAAGACAAGAGTGATTCACGACACATTGCTTCATGCCAAAGCGCATGATAGCATCACTAAACCATCCAAACCAAGCTCTAGGGGACTGCTTGAGGCCATATATAGATCTCCTCAACCGACATACTGAGGAGGACATCTCCCCTGAGCAACATACCCAAGAGGTTGCTCCATATGCACCTCTTCAGTAAGATCACTATGTAAAAAGGCATTCTTGACATCTAAGTGGTGCAGATCCCACCCTTAGTGGACGACAAGAGAGATAAGAACCCGAACTGAAGGAATTTTGGCAATAGGAGAGAAGGTCTCGTTATAATCTACGCCAAAAGTTTGTGTATAACCTTTGGCAACCAACCGCGCCTTAAGGCGCTCAATAGTGCCATCAGGTAAGTGCTTCACTGCATAAACCTAGCAGCAACCCACTGGCCGAGCCCCAGGAGAAAGGAGAACCAAATGCCATGTATCATTGACCTGGAGGGCCTCCATCTCAAGATTCATAGCCGCATGCCAACCCTGATGATCAAGAGCAGCTGGCAAAGACTACGGCAAAGAAACATAAGACAAGGAAGACACAAAACCTCGAAACATAGGGGTGAGAGAGTCATACGAAATAACAGAGGAAATGGGATGAGCAGTACTGTGAGAGTGAGTACGAGAAGCAATGGGAGAATCTGGAGTAACTATAGGAAAGGGAAGAATAGGTACCTGAGAGGAGGATGACGTGATCTCCGGCTGAGAGAGAGATGGCGTAGGCCGAGGAGGAGGGGCTCCAGGCTTCGGCCGGCGCTGATAGGTCTTCCGAGTAACTGGAGGGTTGCCGCAGGGGCCTGTAAGGATGAAGAGGGCTCACACGCAGGGGTCAGCTCAGGGACCTGCAAAGGAGGAGTAGAATCTGGGAGAACTACACGAGGAAGAGGGATATCCGAGTCAAGAATGGCGGGACGATCCGCATGAGAAGTGACAAAATAAGTCTCTGACTCGAAGAAGGTAACATCGACAGAGACAAAGGGATCGACGCAAGCAACTATAATAGCGATAACCTTTTTGAGTCCGTGAGTACCCAAGAAAGATGCATCGCTCAGCCCGAAGGTCGCCTGAACCAAGGTTGTGAACAAAGCACACACAACCAAAAATCCTAGGGGTGAGAGGGAAAGGGTCATGATGAGGATACAATATAGCAAAGGGAGAAGAGCCAGCAAGGACCAAAGAAGGAAGCATGTTGGCTAGGTGGCATGTAGTGAGGAGAGCATCACCCCAATAAGATTTGGGGACACGCATCTGAATAAGAAGAGTACGGGCCCCATCAAGTAAGGATCTTATCTTCCGTTCAGCGACACCATTTTGTTGGGAGGTGTGAGCACGGGAAGATTGGTGGACAATGCCACGAGTGGAAAGGAAATCCTGAAAAACATTGGATTTGGAGAAATATTCCTTAGCGTTATATGTGCGCAAGTATTTTAGAGTACATTGGAACTGATTTGTAACCTCGGCATGAAAAGTGCGAAAAGTGGAGAAAACTTCTGACCAATCTCGAAGCAAATAAACCCAAGTCATGTGAGAAAATCATCAATAAAGACAACAAAATATCTATAGCCAAAAATAGAGGTAGTCCTCGCGGGACCCCATACATCAGAGTGCACTATATCAAAAGGGTGCGAGGCCCTACTAACAAGCCTAGACGGAAATGACACACGATGGTGTTTTCTAAGTTCACGGGCCTTGCACTGAAATGACTGAACAGTCTGAACAGGGGAAGAAATAATAGAAGTGCGTCGTAGACGCTCAAGACATGGATGACCAAGGCGGCAGTGCCACTGATAGGCGTCGACGGAACTATGCAAAATGGCGGGAGAAGGGCCACAGTCCAGACAATAGAGTCCATCCACCTCACGGCCCGAGCCAATCATCTTCTTAGTCGAAAGATCCTGAAATAAACAATAAGATGGATAAAATGAGATAGAGCAATTAAGATGTTTAGTAAGCTGACTAACTGAAAGTAAGCTAAAAGGAGATTTGGGAACACATAGCACAGAGAATAGCGTAAGACCAGGACAAGGAGAGATAATACCAATACCAGAGATGGGAGTGGCACTCCCATCAGCAAGGGTAATAAACTGAGAGAGATGACAAAAAGTGCGAAGGGATAAAGAGGTACCTGTCATGTGGTTCAAGGCTCCAGAATCAATGATCCAGGAGCTCGAGCTAGTGAGAAGAGAAGCAGGAGAGCTACATGCCTGGGCAAAGCTGGCAGTTGGAGGGTGACTAGTCAGCCTGAGGCGTTGAAACTCATCGTAGTCAGCGCGAGAAAGAAAAACCCCATCAGGGGATGCGGCATGACTGGTCTCAGAAGAGGAAGAAGGTACTGAATCTGAGGTATCCGTGGCAGAGAGGTGTTGATCGGCCATGATGGGGAGCAGAGGGCGGACGACGCTCCGGATGCAGAACATAGCATGTCTCCGGAGAATGTCCCTCCCGACGGCAATGAGAGCAATAAGGATGAGGATGGCCACTAGTACTCCATCCACCAGTAAAATCCCGGCCAGAGCCACGACCAGCACGGCAAAAATCACGTCCACGATCACGTCCAAAAGTGCCCCCCACGGGAAGCACGGTCGCCAGTACTATAGGCCGCCGTCGCAGAGCTATCAAAAGACAGTGGATAGAGAAGAACCAACTATGCACTGTTGAGCCCATAAATAGACCTCCTGGAAGGAGGGCATAGTCCCAAAGCCAAAAATCTGCTGCCTGAGAAGAAGGAACTCAAGACCCAGCGTCTCAAAAAAGTGTACTACACGGAGATGGTCTTGCTGCTGGGCAACAACCGCTAAGTCGGTCATGAGAGGCATGAGATCATCCAACTGCTGACAGTGGGAGACAAACTGGCTGTAGTACGCAGAAAGAGGGGCGTCACCACGTTGGAGATACATCCACTGAGAATAGGTGGAACAAATGCGAGCAAGATCGTCTACACTAGAAAAGAGAACTGCAGTCTCATCCCAAATGCGCTTGGCGGTCGGAAGATGCATCATGGTGCCGGAAATCTAAGAGGTCATGCTCTGCCACAAGAGAGTGCAGACAAGAGCATCGTCCTCCTCCCACTTCTCATAGGAGGAATCAGTGGAAGCGGGAGGAGCCCGACGGATGATATAGATCTTACGTCAAGCAATGAGGTAAGTTTCAACAACGACCTTCCAATTGACATAATTGGACCCATCTAATGGTACAGTAGTCATCGGAGGGCATGAAACATCCCCCGAGGAAGAGCGACTAGAGGAAGAAGCCATAGGGGGGAGGAGTAGGACTAGTAAAAGCCTGTCCAAGAGAGGGATCCTCAATGATGGGAGAATCCATAGACACAGATGAATAGGAAACCCCACAAACAACTATGGCACAAAGGGAATAGAACTACTCGACGAGTCCAAAAGAGAGAACACGGCTCCGATGAAATATAAGAGAAGACGAAGACATTGAAGGTCGCGAAAGAAGAGTCAGAGCCGCGGAGAGGGGCATGAACACCAAAAAACAAGGATTTAGACCATATTGAAGTAAAACTTAGGGAAAGAACAAGTGGCAGTAAGGAAATGAGGAAGGGGGGAAATATATATATATAGAGAGAGAGAGAGAGGAAAGGGGTGTTACTGAAGGAGGGAGGGGATTGGGAGGTGTAAGGGGATCGGGAAGATGGAAGGAGGGTTGTTACGGGGGGTCTAGAAGGTGGAAGAGGGGTCGGGTAGGTGGGAAGTGGTGTGATGGGAGTCGGGGAGTTGGACCAGAGAGGTCGACGAGAGTGGGGTTGGGGAAGAAAAAGGGGCGGGAGGGTCGGGAAGACCGAAAGGTGGTCTTACGGAGGGGTTACGGGATGGGTTTAGGGAAAAACCAGGGGTGGGGTCGCTGGAGGTGGACGGAGGGGAGGGGGTGGGGCTAGAAGACCAGGGGTTGGTCTTGGGGAGGGGTACGGGGGGATGGGGTGTCGGGAAAACAAGGGGTGGGGTCGCGGGAGGTGGACGGACGTGGGGTTGGGGCTGGAGGTAGAAGAGGGGGCTGAGAGTTAGGGGTTTTAGTTTAGGTTAGGGTTTTAGAGAGGGATGGAGGAAGAAGATGGAGGTTTAGTGAGGAAGATTAGGTTAGGGTTTTGGGGTTGAAGGGAGATGGGAGCATGGTGGTCCTCAATGGGTCCCTAGGGTAACCCTAGGGCTCTGATACCATGTTGAAGTGTGGAATAGAGAAGAAGATTGGAGAAGAATGTTGTGAGTGGGAGCTCCCCCTCACTAATGTATTAATATGAAGGAGAACATACAAAATGACTACTATGCCCTTAAGGCTAATACATGTACTTCTAACAGAAACAAAGTGTAGATGAATTCTGCAATGCACTAAAAAATGGTGAGCTGTAGGATTTCCTGATGATTAACAGTTTTAAAGTTATTTCTACCTCAAGGATTGAAGGAGGATGAAATGGCAATGCAGGTACATCCTGAGACTGATTAGTATAAAAATTTCATGTCTAGTTGTCCCAATATTAGAATATTTTTATTCTAGACAACTTTATTTCTCTAATTTCCAGGATCTATTATACTCTCGTACTTAAAAAAATTTATGATATGATTTTGTCAGAGTGAGAAACGAGTGCGAGAAGCAATGCAGGAAGCAAAGGTGGGAAGCGTGGGATTTAGAAAAGAGAAAATGCAAAAGTAAAAAGCTCTAAAGAAAGTAAAGAAGAAAAGTGTGGAAATCTTCATTGAAAGTCAATATGAAGCATTATTGGAAGTGAACAAAAAGTGTATAGAAAGAGGAGGGTTATATGGGTTAGGGAGGAAGGATTACTGTAGTTAAGGATTACAAGTACCGAAGAAGACATCACAGCTGATTAAAATTATACAATTTAATAATTTTAATACCCTCTTTTTTTTAATACACTCGCTTTTTTAATACGCCCATTCGGCATTATCAAAAGAAGAAATTAGAAGAATCACATAAAAAAGAAGCTACTCTTAATTAAGAGAATAGGAAGCATGTGACAACCCAATGGGAATCACGCTTCCCGTAAATTTGGGAAGCAAGAAGAACCTAGCATCCAAAGCTAGCTTCCCATCCAACTAGGAAATTTCAGGTAAGCTTTGATCCAGCCCTTCCAGCCGACTTTCAGGGAATTACATGTATAGAATATTGATTGGCAATCTGCATAGCTTGTTTAGCTCGGAACATAACAATGTAATGATGCATAAAAAGTCTTATTACATGGATTCGGATTCATGTGTTGAAATCTGACACAGATTCGAGGTGTCGGACTCGGCAAAACCCAAAAAGTAGGATTCGTGGATTCGGTAATTTGTATTCAATAAAATAAAATTAAAGATTTAAACACACGCACACACGCATAGATATATATATATATATATATATATTCATGAAAATTTTGAGGGAAATTGAGGGTAGAGGGAGATGTTAGGGTTTTTATAGAGTCGAAGAAGGGGAAAGGTGATTGATGTTCGAGGGTGGAGGTTTGACACACTAGGGTTTTTATTAAGGGAGGGCAGCTTGTGTTTTTATAAATAGAAAGTTAAGAAGAAAATGTGTTTAACGGGAAAATATGCCGGATTCACATTTTAAAAGAGACAACGAAGTGTCAGACCCGCATGAAAAAACAGGATTCGTGTGGGACACGGCTACAACAAGAATCCGGATGTGTCCCACGTGAATCCATGTCCGATTCGTGTGTCGAAACGTGTTGACATGGATTCGGCATATGGGGGCAAAGAATCCGTGCAACATAGATAAAAAGTAACAACATTCATACAAATATTCACTTTGGAACACATTTAATAAACATAACGCATGTAATTGTACCATTAAAAAAACACATGTAATTGTATGAAAATATTCCAACATCTGAAGTTCAAAACCCTGTCGTTGGTTCGAAGGTTAGGCATTATCTAAACATATTTTCCATCCGAAGCACTTATCCATTAGTATCATCGCAAGAAACGAATTTAATAAACAATGATAAACAACAAAAGAGTTTGGAGATACAATGGCAATAGCTAAGCATGCAATCCATTAATATCATCGCAACAACTAAATTTAATGGACAAGTAATAAAAACACAACACTTCCAAGGGATTAACCAGATAGTTTTAAGTTTTCACAGCGATGCTTGCACATGTTCAACATTAAGGCGTGGAAGAGCTATTTTCTTACCGAGGAATTTTCCGTATGGTCATTTTTCTTAAAGGAACAGCATCTTCAGGATCAACAGTTAATAGACTTTTTACCTGCAAAAAAAATCAATTAACTCATAGGCAAGCAAAGAAAATATCCTGATAGAGGGCGTGGGTTCAAATCCACATCTGACAAAAAAACACAAACTTCAAAAAAAAAGGCAAAGAAAATGTCCAACAGATTTGCTAGGACATTCAACTAAAGCTTATGCATTTGGTTGACGGTTAATAGATAATCTCTGTTTCCCATTGGGTCCAGACTCCAGACTCATGCCCAATTAAATGCATCAATTTTCAAAAACTCGTTAAGACACTACAAACTTGGTCGAGTGCACTCAATTGTTTGACTGGTTTGAAGTACCACGTTCAAGGCTGAGCTAACCATTGACTACACCATTTTTTTTTTATAATAAAATCAGCTAGTTTTACAATGAATAGACTATGTCATACCTGGAAACCGAGAGACTGATCTCTCAGAATCCGAGATTTTGAACATTGGTTTATATAGAGCATACTTTGCCAGAAAATATCAATTACATTGATATCGGGAAAGATGAAAACATAATTAGTCAAAACCAAAGTTTAGTAGCTAGATCAATTACCAAAAATCTTGTCAAGTTGACTTGACTCAATCAAGACTCTGATAAAGCTACAGGGCAATTCCTTTTTCTCTTTTTCTAAAACCAAAAGTCAAGATCAGATATTCAAAAAAATCAATGGAATCTATAACAAGTACTGGTTAAAAAAATTCCATCGAGTACTCAAGCTTTGTGAATTAGATTGTATCATGAGCCTTCTAAACTCTTAAAACTTTATCAAGCAGTTGGCCCCATTTCTCTCAGTGAGTGTCAGTCAGGCTTCAAGTTTCTACACATTTAATAGATGCTATAAGCACCAACTCATAAAGTTTCTAAACCGTTTATAAATGCTTCAAGCACCAACTCATAAATCAAGCAACTACCTGCAAGAATGCCCTTCCAACGCGTCCTCACAAACTAGCATACATTTCTCCTTGGAAAAAGTGCCACGGAAGGTAGCTGCTTACACATTTCCATGTATAACCTTCCAAGGAACTCCGTTGGTGATGTTGGAAACTGGACTGGGAATCAAGGATCCCAAGCACTAATTTCTAGAAAATAAGATAGAGCATCACAACCAATACAGAGAAAAAGGAAAACAAAGGGTTCTCGTTCATGAAAAATCGAAACATCCATTTTCATCTCCTATTCTTGCTGAACTGTTCAACAGAAACAATAAAGGATCACCACCAATCATTCTAGATCCTCCATCGAAAACTATGTGAATTATAGTAAGCATTCATATCACCTAATGTTCCAAGTCTCCAGACTCTTAAACCGTAGCATATGCATTCTCCGATTTTTATGAAGTATTCTTCCGTCACTATAATTACCCATTTTATGTCTTGGTTTTCCAGTGAAGATTGACCTTGAAAATGTAAGTGTTTGTTATATGGTAGCTTAACTAAATGGTCAGGCATGGCCGCTAATCATGGATTATGAACAGCCATTGGCGAGCATAGATAATATTACATCTGGGAGAGGAGAGATTTTATATGACTTCAGCCATAGCTTAGCAGGATCAGAACCACATTTTTTATCTTTGTAGTCTTCCTTTTTTACCAGTGAAACAGATTCTATCATTACCAGCATCAGGTAATACTGGAAGGTATTTTGATAATGTATATTTTCTATTAACACAAGAAGGTAATTAAATTGTAAATCAAATAGAAAGTCATGTTCATAAACAGACATTTACTTACCAGGATGAGTCCAATTATATTACTTGGATTTCCTACATAAACAGGAACTCTACTATGACCTTTCGTCATAATTGAATTTAATGTCTGCCTGAAAAAGGAAAAAAATCACTTCAGGAGAAGATGACTAGAATAATTAAAGAATGTATGTTTAGTCTTCCTATTAATAGAAGACAGAAAGACTCACTCATCAAGAATGCCATCCAGATCAAGAGAAAACGCTTTCGATATGGGGGTCATGGCATCTTTAGCAGTCTTTTCAGTCAATTCAAGGGCGCCGGCAATGATGGTTGTCTCATCATGTGTTAAGTCCCCGCCTTTTCCAGCCTATAAAACATAATATAAAAATATGTTAATTCTATTAAGTTCCAATCCAAATGCTGATCACTTGTGATCATCTCCCGAAAAAATTAAAAAGTCAAAATAAAAGTCTGAGAACATTTAAATATTAAATGTAGGCTAGTGATATCCACAAGACCATGTTTTGATATTGGGACGACTCACTTTGTTTTTCTGCTGAGTGCTTTGTTGGGAATTGTAATAGCATTTGACAGCTGGTTAAAAAATGTAAAACAAGGCGAGTTCGTCCTATTATCAAAACACGGCCGTGCAGGTATCAGTCCCCTAAAAATATTATATATTGGAGGAAACTTCATAAATTCAATAGTGTGAATAGTGTAATATTTTTTAGGAATGCAACCGATCATTACACCCCAAGTATTGTGATACAAAGGCTAAGATGCAATCTTCACAAAAACAAGAACTCGAGCCACAAACTTCATCACATGAAGAGGTGGTTTGATAACACTTCAAAAATATTTATAATCCAGAACAACAAACTGGTTTTGACTGTTACTTTTGACTTCCAAAAAGCAAGAACCCTCTAGTCCAAGAGGTATGAGCACAAACTGTAAAAGTTAGCATTAGATTATAAAACAAATCACAAAAATTCTTTTATTCAAGAGGCTAAAGCAACTAGTACTACTTTCTATTCACTTTGTATGCGGCATTACAGTCATTTTACGCTGATATACACATTTATACTTGTTAGACCCTGCATTGAAGATGAAGATGAGAGAAGAGTTTAGATGGAGAACTGAAAGAGAGAGTCTGTCTCTCACACACACAATATATATATATATATATATATATATATATATATATATATATATATATATATGCGTGAATACATAGAGAGAAAGACATAAATACCCCTAAAGGGGCTTGCGCACATATAGAACCGTACTCAACACTCCCCCCTCAAGCTGGAGTATGTATATCACTCATTCCCAGCTTGTTACATAAATCGCTCAATCTAGCCCTGCTCAATGGTTTTGTAAACATGTCCGCTATTTGATCATTTGAACTTGTAAATACAATGCAAATCTCTCCTTCTCGGATCCGATGACGAATAAAGTGACAATCCACATCTATATGTTTTGTCCGCTCATGAAAGACCGGATTCATGGCTATATAAATGGCGGACTTGTCACAGTGGAGCGACGCAGGTGACGAGTAGGGAAGCCCAATCTCTGACATGAATGACGTCAACCAGGTCAACTCGCAACTTGTATAAGCCATGGCTCTGTACTCAGCTTCTGCACTTGACCTTGATACAACTTCCTGTTTCTTGCTTTTCCAAGACACTAAGGGAGCGTTTGGATCACGGGTATTGGAAACAAGGATTGGAATCTGATTCTTTAGTCTGTGATTCAAGTGTTTGGTTCCACCAATGGTAACGGAATGGGGAAACAGGGCGGAGAAAACGTCGGAATTTTTTGAGGTATTCGTTACCCGCCCTTAGACGTGGTATTCTGATTCCTTGGGTGTCTCTTCCAAAATATAATCGCATTTGTCTCTCTCTCAAAAAAAAAAAGCTCATCTCTCTCTCTCTCTCTCTCTCTCTCTCTCTCTCTCTCTATATATATATATATATATATATATATATATATATATATATACAAAAAACAAAAAGCCACCACTTTACCCTCTATTACCTAAAACCTCTCTTCATCATAGAACCCTAACAAATTTCATTTTAGAGTAGTGTCTGGTTCTTCTTGGATTCATCAGGGATCCGCGTGTTTGGCAAGGGAGTAGATGATAGTGGTGTATTGGGAGCCCCTGCCCATGTTGAAATCGAGAAAGTGGAGCATGTATTTATCTCGGGTAGAGTCGAGCTTAAAACAGGGGGACTTCGTATCAGGGAAAGCATAAATTGATTAGGGTTTCGTTGGACAAAGAAGACAATGTTGTGTCATTCCCTTATGAATTCAAATGTTTACCCAAACAATAGAATCGGAATTGCCATTCCGTTTGAAGATGGAATTGGAATAGGACTGGAATGTAATGGCAATACCGATTCCTGATTCCTGTAATCCAAACGCACCCTAAGTTACCTCCAACAAATGTACAATAGCCATTTGTAGACCTCCTGTCTGCAGGAGATCCTGCTCAGTCTGCATCTGAATATCCCTCAATCCTTGTGTGATTATGTTTTCTAAAGAGGAGTCCTTTACCAGGAGCTTTCTTCAGATGTTTCACTATTTGAATAATTGCCGACCAGTGAGATGTACGTGATGCGCTCATATACTGACTAACCACGCCAACCACATAAGCGATATCCGGCCGAGTGACAGTGAGGTAAATCAACCTCCCAACTAAACATATGTATCTGCCTGGATCCTCTAGTAACTCGCCTTGATCGGGTGAAAGCTTGACATTTGGGTCCATGGCAGTCTCGGCAAGCTTTGCTCCCAGAAGACCAATCTCCTCTAATATATCTAGTGAGAACTTTCTTTGTGATAGAGATAGCCCTCCACGTGAATATGCTACCTCTATCCCTAGAAAATATCTCAGACGACCAAGATCTTTAGAGCCAAATTCCTTCTAAAGAAAGTCCCTCAGCCTTTGTATACCTACACTGTCACTCCCTGTAATTATGATATCATCAACATCAACAATCGGAAAGATCCTACCATCTTTTCCCTGACGGATGAACACTGAATGTTCTACAACACATTGTTTCATTCTAAATCGTATCATTGCCTCACTAATTCTTCCAAACCAAGCACGAGGAGATTGCTTAAGACCGTGCATTCTTGACATCTAACTGGTAGAGAGGCCACGACCTGTGACTACAAGGGATATCAAAACTCCGATGGAAGGAATCTTGGGCACAGGAGAGAACGTGCTCGTGTAATCAATACATATGTTTGTGTATACCCCTTTACAACCAATCGAGCCTTCAGTCTTTCTATTGTCCCATCCAGTAGGTATTTCGATCCCCTGGTGGAAGAGGGACCAACTTCCATGTGTGATTCTCCTTCATAGCCCCCATCTCTCCATCCATAACTGCTCGCCAACATGGATTAGCCAAAGCCTCGACAACGGAGTAAGGAATAGAAACCAAAGATAGAGATGATAAAAATGAATTGTAAGATGGTGATACACAAGCATAAGAAACCACATCAAAAATAGGATGATGAGTGGTACGAGATCCTGTACGAGATGCGATGGAGATTTAACAGGAGAATCACTTACCTCAGGAGCAGCCGGTGATCCAGCGAGCTGTGAGGGGGGCTAGAGGACATGAAACGGCATCTTGACACTCAAATTGTTGACGACGACCAGAATAAACCTGCAGAGGTTTGGGTTGATCGAAGGGTGATGAAATAGGTACTGAGACAGGTATTGTCGTACTGGGACAGGAAATGGCAGCGGAACTTCAGGATCAAGAACCTAGTTAAAAATGGTTGGGCTTATTCTCAAAGAATGAAACATCAACATACACATAAGCACGACGAAGTTGAGGACTATAACATCTGTAGCCCTTTTGAGTACGAGAATAGCCCAAAAAAACACATTTAATCGCTCGAGGTTCCAATCTATCTAGTCCAGGAGTAAGATCGTGAACAAAACACATGCAACTAAAAACTCTAGGAAGTAAGGGAAATGGATTCCTAGAGGGATGTAAGACAGAGAAAGGCGACTGATTCTCGAGAACGATTGATGGAAGACGATTCACTAGAAAACAGGATGTGAGAATGCATTCGGCCTAATATGATTTAGGAACATGCATCTGATAAAGAAGACTACTAGCTATATCCACAAGATATCGAATTGTCCTATCTGCAACACCATTTTGCTGAGAGGTAAGGCACAAGACGACTGATGAATAATACCACGACTAGATAAAAACTATTAGAAACAGAGAAATATTCACATGCATTATCTGTGCGCAAGCATTTAATAGAACTGGAATACTGATTTCAGCATGGAAAGAGTGAAATATATTAAAAACGTCATAATGATATTTTGTTACATATAACCAAGTCATTCTTGAATAATCATCCACAAAAATAATGAAATACCGACCCCCAAATATAGGAGTCCTACATTGACCCCAAACGTCATAATGAACCAACTCAAACGGAAGTAGGACACGACTAACTGGACGTGACTTATAGGAAACACAATGGTGTTTTCCATACTGACAAGACTCACTGAAATTGACTAACCGGACCAGACACAACTGAAGAATACTGCATACGATCAGCTCGAGGGTGACCAAGGCGGCAGTGATACATGAATAAATCAACAAAAGTACTCGGTGCGGTAGGTGCAATATCACCGTTAAGGTAGTAGACTCCATCCACTTCATGATCTGAACCAATCCTCCTCCCCAGTCGCCAGATCCTGAAAAGAACAATAAGAGGGTAAGTGTTAAAGTATAAAAGATAAATAACGCCTTTCTCCAATAGCTTAAGCTTTTGGAGAAGTTGGTACGTCAACATGGTATCAGAGCCAAAGGTCTCGAGTTTAAACCTCCCGGATAGCAAAAATCCACATGCGATGGTCGGCCCAAGATGGGACCACATTTGCCACGTGTTTGCCAAGTGGGCCACACATGTGGGGGAGTGTTAAAGTATAAGAGATAAATAACGCCTTTCTCCAACAGCTTAAGCTTTTGGAGAAGTTGGTAAGTCAACAGAAAGAATGTCATCGAACAGTTAAGACGACGAGTAAGTTGACTAACAGAAAGAAGATTACAGGGGAAACTAGGTACACATAAAACAGAAGAAAGACATAAATGAGAACTTACAGATGTGTTCCCGGTACCAGAAATAGGGCACTTTGCCCCATTAGCCAAAGTAACCAATGGAGAGGAAGAGTTAGGCTTAAAGGGGCTAAGGAGGCTACTGTTACCAGTCATGTGATGTGAGGCTCCAAAGTCAATGAACCATTAAATGGAATGACTAAGAGAGCAGGATGGAGTGCTGCCTTCTGTCGTAAGAGTGGCATTTGCCTGTTTCCCTTTTCTTGTAGGCGTAGAAGAGACTCGTATTCAGTGCAAGAGACCACTAAGGTGCCGAAAGAATCAATAGAGATAGGAGCGGGAGTCTCGGAAACACAATGCGCGCCTCTAGAGGGTCACAACTATGGATGTAAATCATAACAGAAATCAACAGTATAACCCTCCATATCACAATGGGAATAATAACGGACTCCATAACCACCAGTGCTACGGCCTCCCCCTGAATCACGGCCAAAACCACGACCATGACCTCTGCGACCACGACTATGACCCCGAGTGCCTCGACTGTAGCCAGACGAAACAGCAAGGGCATATTGCTCACCAATAGTATCACCATGAGCATCAACGTGCGATGCTCACTGAACCACTGAACGTGAGAGAAGACTTCGTCCATGTCTGGTAAAGTACCAAATCTAGATCTAATATCTGCTGACGAATAAGCAAAAAATACGACCAAGTCCATCCGAAAATCGAAGAACACGTAGCTCATTTTTCTGCTTTGCTACACGGCAAGATCGGTGGATGGAGGATGATAGATATCTAGCTGCTCACATAGGCTGATGAAATCAGAATAGTACTCAGAAACTGATCTCTCGCCCCGCTTCACTCTCAAGAAATCAGTGTAAACATCACAGATCCGAGTGAGATTGTTAGTCCCCGAATAGAGTCTCTGCACGTAACCAAACTGCAGAAGATGTAGCCAGAAACAACATATGACTAGCTATCTTGGGCTCCAAACTCTGACATAAGAGTGACTGAAGAAGGGCATCCTCCTGACTCCACTAGTCGTAGGAGGAATCCTTAGGATTTGGTTGATCCAATGTAATAAAACTCAACTTTCTCTGTCCATGTAGAAAAGCTGAATATATCGACTCCATGCAGGATAGTTTGATCCATCAAGTTTAATGGGCGTTATAGAAGTGACAGGGAAGGAACTAGAGACTATAGACGATGTGGACGGCGTAGCCATTTCGAATATTCACAATGAATCTTGCGGCAAAGGAACTAACAAACAACAATGGTCACCCACAAATCACTCTGCCACCACAATAACCTGAATAAGTCCACATAGATCCACCAACACAATTATCAGCCACACATACTCACAAGTGCACATCCAACAATACTCCGTGCACTTATATCACCAGAAATCACCAACAATCACAACACCACAAGTAAAGCCACCACCAAATAACACCAAAACAACAATAAGTACCACTTACAACCGATCACCATCAAACCACGAATAAACCACCATCAACCAACATCAACAAATGTCGTTGCATACGATACCACATGGTTCCGGGATAAAAAAAAAGAGGCACCAACACCACAAGCATACACTACCATCATGAGAAAAACAATCGCCTGGAACCGATCACAAGATGATAGAAACCACCAAATAGTTGTTTAGAACATGAAAAACAGAGAGAGGGAAGCGGTTAGGGACTGATTTCTATAGAGGAAAAATCTACGGTTAGATTTTAAATAGTGAAAGTAGAGAATGGGTGTTGTGGAAATGGTAGATGAGAAGGGGAGGGGTGTGAACAGGGTGGAGGGGTTGCGGTATATGAAAGGAGATGGGTATTCGCGATAGGGCAATGAGGAAGAGTGAAAGGGAGGGGTGCAAATACGGTGTGGGTCGATTGGGGTTAGGGTTAGGGTTAGCGTTAGGGCATACGATTAGGATGAGAGCTGATTTGGTTATGGTTTTAGGGTTGGAGGTTTAGAGTTATGGTTAGGTACCTTCAATCTTTGATCTTCTCGCTCTGATACCATGATAAACCTTACATTGAAGATGAAGATGAAGAGGAGAGAAGAGAGAAGAGAGAAGAGTTTAGATGAAGAAGTGAATGAGAGAGTCTGTCTCTCACGCACAATATATATATATATATATATATATATATATATATATATATATATATATGTATATGCGTGAATACATAGAGAGAGAGAGGGAGATAAATACCCCTAAAGGGGCTTGCGCACATATAGAACCGTACTCAACAATAGTTATGAAAGTTAACTTGTTTATTAGATTTATCTATATATGTAATGGTTGTGATTACCAGATAAGGAACATGCAATTAAAAGCTATGACTAATTCAATAGATAACTCCATAATGTGAGATGGTGGGTTCTTAGTGTTTTGCTATGTTAGAGGTATCCTATCTTCCATGGTAGAAGAAGAGAAGAGAGTAGAACAAGTTGGAGGAGAAAGGATGAGAGAGTTGTGTAACCGTCTCCCACATGAAAATCAATATATATATATATATATATATGTGTGTGTGTGTGTGTGTGTGTGTAGTAGGTTTACATAGCAAGGAAAGAAATACGCTCACATAAGTGGTATGTAATACGCCCACTCTCAACACGCTAGTCCCCTACTGACATATCATTGAATCATTGATCGTGCCTGATATTCAAATCTTCAAGTGAGACTCGCACGGTGAGGTGTACACTTGTGTTTTATTGAATGACTCTGCATTACCAACATGGTGTGGAGTATCCAAGCACAATTTTCTATTTCCTTCCGATTACCACACCTGCATCTCTTATTGACACCATGGCACATGATTCACACCACTCGCAAAAAAATAATATCTCAACTCAACAAAGCCTTTGTCCCAAACTAGTTGGGGTCAGCTAAATGAATCCTTTAGAAAAAATTCATGAAGGTAAAAGGAATCTACCCGGCTCTAATCCTGGTTCTAATTGGGTTCACTGTTTCTACCCAAGTTGTTTTCGGTCTGCCCCTACCTATTTTTACTCCATCAATTTGGCACGAGTCGTCTCTTCTCACCGAAGCATCCAACTGCCTACGTTGGATATGTCCAAACCATCTTAAGCGGTGCTCTCTCATCTTCTCCTCAATTGGAGCCACCCCCACTTTTTTACAAATGTCTTCATTTTTAATTCTATCTAGCCATGTGTGGCCGCCTAAGAAGCACAGGTACTCTCCGGAGGCCCACGCACCCGTGTCGGGTGCGAATCGGGTGCGGGTGCTCTTGTGTACTCTTTGGGTGCGTACCGGGTACGCACCCAAACAACAAACAAAACGAAAATCCAGTTTGGGGGTTTGGGTACGTATCGGGTGTGCTTGGGTGCGTACCCGGTTCGAATTAAATCCAAAATTTCAAATTTACAATAGAGGGGTTGTCCCAATTAACAAAGGGGGTGAATATATCAATATATATATATATATAATATATAAATATGGAAATGATAACACTCCAATGTATAAATATCATGCTCTACTAGCTTGTCTTTTAGTATTTAAAAGGCTATCCACAGGTTACTACAGTTCCCAAAAAAGCTCTCACAAGCCCATTAAATACTAAAAGACAAGCAAGGAGAGAGTGGATATCGAAACAGGAAATGATAAATGTGCCCCTTCTCATCACATGGGACACCCATTTAATTTTTATAAATATATAATAAAATATAAAAATATATTATATTCAGCGTACCCCCAAAGTACCCGTATCCTCTTTTTTTTAAATTACGTATCCACGTACCCGTATCGTGTCGTACCCACACCCCGTACCCGTATCGTGTCGTACCCACACCCCGTACCCGTATCCGTGCTTCATTGGTGGCCGCACATCAATCTAAGCATTCGCATCTCCACTACACTCATCTTATGCACATGCTGCTTCTTGGTGGCCCAACATTCTGAGCTATACAGCATGGATGGCATCGCAAAAAAATAATATCGATGGTGGAAAATTGATCCCCATTCCTAGTGGTGCCAGATTCAGAAGAATATAAGAGAAAGAAAACTAGATAATGTGGCCAAAAGAAGAAAGGAAAGTATCGCAATTGGAAATGTTCAAAGTGTTATTTCATCAACTTTAAGAGTAGACTGGAATGTCTAATCTGTAAGAAAATATGGTCTAACTTGGATAGGAACATTGAGCAAGGATGTAGAAAACCAAAGGATCAGTCGCGAAACGGAGATCAAACAGTGGAGCCAGTAGGTAGAACAGAGGAGAGCTCATAAATCCGAGAGCTTGATTGGGAAGAAGAGGTGGAAGAGGCTGTGGCGAAGTTGATCACATGGAGGTTGAGGAAGCCTCTCAAAACCTAGCTGAAGAAACCCTATGGTCAGAGCCATTACCGTTGAAGACACTACCGCAGCCAATAAGGAATATTTGGACGAAGCTTTCCGAGATGTTTGATGGAGATTATGAAGCCTTGAAGGTATGGCTTCTACACACCAGTGGGTTGGAATCAGAAGTGGAAGTCCACCAGATTGCTGATAAAGAGGTGCAGATCATCCCACCATTAGAAGCGAACATCGATGAGATCAAGAAGCGGTGGATCCAAGAAGAAAACTCGACCTTCACTCAAATGGAATTATGGAATATTAAGTTCCAGGGTATTACGATTCAAAAAAAAAAAGTTCCAGGGTATTTTGTCAACCTCGTGGTGGATGGTGCGAGGGCTCCCATCATTAGCTTGAAGGGCAGAAAATTTCCATGTTATTGGGAGCAAGATATGAAGGATCATAGCAATAGATAGAAGTTGTGAAGCCGGAATGGGCTATGAAGAGAGAAGCATTCTGCTATTGACATCTTTGTAAGTCCCGGAGCGAGTAAAGTTGCTCGTCTTGATCCAGGAATTGGTGTATTGGGTTGTAATGCAGAAGAGACGTTCGAGCCCACCAGCTTCAGAGATAAGAGAGTCCCCAGAAAAAGGAAGAAACTCTGGGCCATTTGGATACGCGGATTTTAGAATCTTGGATTCCCTCAAAATCACGGATGGAAGACAAGAGAAGAAGGAGACTATCTGCCGTTTTCTGATTTATCTCCCCTCTTTTCGTCGAGCGAGAGAGTAAGAGATCACCCCTGTTTCCAGGTTTTAGAAATCTCAGGATGGGGAGAGAGATTTCTAAAAACTGGATTGCTTACTTAAACCCTTCATCTGCAACCTACTTACTCCACATTTACAACCTACTTCCATTGTAAAATCCAGAATTTTACACTGCTTTCAAGCTAAAACCTGGATTCTGAAATCCACATATCCAAACAGGGGAGAAATCTCTGGCGTTATCCTCCATAGCTTCTTCTTCAGGGCATCTCGCATTTCTGGCCAAGTTTTTGAAGTAGGATGTGGAGTCGTGCATTATGCTATAAGGCCGAAAAGAGGTGTTGATGGGGACATCAACAGTGAGCGTGAATTCAAGGTTTACAAGCGCAGACGTGGACGGGATTGATGGTAGAGACTCTAGCATGGGCCACAGACATAGGCGTCTTTTTTTTTATCTTTTATTTTCGTCATTTTATTTGTAGCCTACTTTTTAGGCATCAAATCTCATCCCTTTGGTGTGTTTTTGGTATTATTAGAAAGATTTTTCAATTACCTATCTGAGTCCAAGATCATATGGTCTGGATGTGATTTGAGCAAGTTAATAGTGTTTTGGGAAGTGGTATACGTCTATTACGGGATTACAATTTTAGGTAAGTTTTTAACTATATTTAGTTTACTTTGGATTAGATGAATGGTTGAGATTAGTTAATTAGGTTTTAAGTTATCTTCTAGGGTTTCTTTTCTTATAAATACATCTTATGAAAGCAATGTAAGGGACTTTTGAATATTGAATAGAATTGACTTTTTTTCTGAGAGCTATTGTGGCTTAGACTTCTTCTTCTCTTCTCTTCTCCTCTTGGTGGCTTGGAGCCATTCTTCTCAATCCCCTCTCATCTTCTCACTTCTATTCTCCTTTCAAATCAGACATAAACAAGTAAGTCATTAATTCTTCAATTTTTTGTGTTCTTGCATCTCATCTTAAAACTTTGAAGGACTTTATTTGGGACTAAACCTTAGCCACAGCATCCCTTTTGCAGCCAATTGAAAATTCACATCCTTTTCAACCCTAGAACACGTTTTCTTGAAAATTGATGGTGCAACGGCCATCAAAACTGAACCCTAGGCCTCAAATTGGTTTTCTTTTCATCTTTTAGATCATACCCTACTAACCACCAGCCCTATATTCCAAAATTACAGATATTTCCAAATTACCAAAATACCCCATTTGGCCTAAATTGGACCGATTTGACCCCGTTTTGTTGCTGCAGAAATTTATTACTGTTTTTCATTGGATTATTGCTGATTTCTCATCAAAATAAGGTTTAATTTAACGGTTTTTGGAACTGTTTAATTATTTTACTTGGTCTCATGCCTAAAACCCCATTTTAGCCTAATTTTGCCTTTAACTAGTTACCCGAAAGGTCTTCCAACTGTTGAGTACTTTGTGCAAGGTTTATTTAATTGCTAATTTTTATTTTCCATCTCTTATTGCTGTTTTAAGCCTTGATATTGCTGCTGTCCGCAAAATAAATTCACAATAAATCAACATTAGTGGTTCTCGTAGGTGCCTCGAGCCTTTAGATTCAGCCCTACGAGTTCCTATAGTCTTTAATCCCATTAGGAGTGTAGGATTTTTCCCTTATTTAGGTACTGTCCTGCATCAGGTGTGCTGAGCAATTCTCACTCGCATTCTTCGGTGCAAGTTTTTGCTTTACCATCAAGATCAAAGCCGTCAGCCTCGAGTGGAAGTCTAGAGTTGGAGAGTCAATGGCATCAGAACTCTTGGCATCGTCCATCTCCCTCAAGTAGAATTTCAATTATAAACAGTTGTTTTCTTGGATCTTCTTTTCTTTATTCTGAAATGCAGGGTACAGTTCTTGGCACAAGCTCCATCTTGAAATAGGATAGAAACATTCCAGTATCTGATCTAGATTCATACACGAAAGAAATCCCCGAGTCAAAATTGGTTCTAAGATATGCAGATTTGACTGACTCTGAAGAGAGTGAAGAGGAAAATTTAAGAACAATGAGCAGAAAGGGTTCAGCTGGAGAAACTAGTAGAGCTATTGTCCTCCAACAGGACGAGGATATTTTGCCCATTGCGTGGCAAGGGCCAAGAGAGGAAATTGTGGACATTTTTGTGAATCATACTCTTGCTACTTGCAAAAGATTGGGCTGGCATATGCAGGATTTGAGGAAAATCTGTGGGCATTGCTTAAAGTTGTGGAGTAAAGGGAGATTTGCCTTCGGGATTCATTGGATTTAAACAGTTAGGAGGTATCTGGAAAGATGCTTCAGGAATTAACTAGATTGAAGTCTGGAATAAGCTATGATGGGGTAACGCAAAGAACCTTGAGATCCAGAGGGCAGGGAGGACGAGGTTGAAGTTGCCTGACGGGGAGAAGTATCTGGAAAATCCAATTCTCATGAAGATTATATCTTGGAATATAAATGGGTTGGTATAAATGGGTTGGGCTCGTTGGAAAAAAAAAAGGAACAAGTGAAGGAGCTGGTGAGGAATTACAAACCGGAACTTATCTGTATCTTAGAAAGCAAGATGTGTTCAGTAGAAAGAGCGGTCGTCAAGAGTCTGGGGGTTAGATCAGAATGGGACTTTGTCTCTTTGGAAGCAGAAGGGTCATCGGGGAGGATCCTGATTGTCTGGGACCAATCTAAATGGGATATTCAAGAGTCTTGGAATGGGAAACGATTATAATTCGTAAGACTAGAGATAACTAACCGCGAACTTTTACAGGGCTATATGGTCCAATATAAAGAGATATATAGTTGACTTTATGTTCAATAGTTGTAGATAACTTTTGTTATTGGAAATAAGAAACAAAAAGAATATCATATGGCATTACCAAAAGAACCACATTAACTAGATGAAACAACCTCGTAAACAATACTCCAATGCCAACAGCTAAAGACTTTATAACAACAACCTTGCAAGCATCTAGCTTGACAATGCTACTAATCTGAAAGCAATAATTAAATGTTTCAAAGAGGTATTTTTTTGAAATGGAGTTTCAAAGAGGTATTATAACTCATAAATATACATGATCTCACATGCCAACACTACCCTGGGGTGACAAAGTTAAGGGCTAGTGTTTCAGATCCTACAGAACTTTCCACAGCTTAAGCATATCAACGCAATTAGTAAAAGAGTATGAGATAAAGATAAATCAACAGATTCTCTTATCATGTTGTGGCAGTCACCTTTCTCTACAATGCGCAAACAACCTTTCACATATATGATTTTGCTACTTTTGAAGTAACAAGACCCACTAGAGCAATTCAGCATTCTAGGAAATAAGTCATTAACACGACCAAGTCTTTCCTAACCAGGAAATTACAAACATAAGAAATTTAGAAATTCCACCCGAAAAATAGAAGGGCAAATATTGCTACATGCAATTCCTAGTAAGATGAAATGTATAAGGAAATCTGTGAAAGACTATAACATAAGTAGGAAAAGCAATTATAAGCATTGTTATTTAGAATTGAATACCTCATTCCCATGAAAATCCACAAATGTCTTGAGCTCTGCTCTCCGTAAAAGGACAGCATGCCCCTTCCCCAACAACCAATCCAGCATCTGCATATAGTATAGTGGAAAAGCAACATCAAAACTACAACATTTTCTTTAAAACTAGTGAGACATTACAAGTTAATACAGTATAAGGTAATAAGCAATTGGACAATTATGAATGTAAAAAATCTTGAATAATTTTTCTGCTGAAAAATGGCTTAACAAACAGTATAACATAATGTTTTGCTACGAAAACACAAAAATTTTGAAGGCAGCATTCAGATGAGCTAGTCAACGTATGATCTGCACAAAGCGATTAGGGCATAATCAAGTTAAATATCTAAGGCTTGCAAACGATGAACTTCTAGATTGAGTGTTCAGGTTTGACGCCAAATGAGGAATTCTCCCCACTATAAAAATTGGCAATGAAAAAGAATGAAAATACAAATTTTCCAAAATAAATTCGATTAGCTATAAATAAACACAAAATCGCTAGTGGGCCCTTAAGGAAAAATTATAGACATATATCCATAATTTGCCTCCCAAAAGGTGTAGTAATTAGAAGTTTTTTTTTTTTAATGAATGGGAGAATAACAAACCGGCAAGCAAAGAGCGATCTGGTTCTCATCAATCCTTGCATATATATACTGAATGCAAAGCATTTTCAGTAGGTTTTGCTTGACTGGAGAAGCAACATTTCTGTTGTTACAAAGAAATAGCATTTATTATGGGTTCAATAGGGTATGGTTGTCTGGTCAAAGCGTGACCCTTCGAAAAAGAAGGCCTTAATAGTCTATCCAAAGGTCCAAGAGTAACAAAATGAACCCAAAATGATGTACCTTACTAATGGGATAAGCAACTGGGAAAAACAGAAATAGAAGAACGCGGACAAAGGGTGCCAATGTTGCCCCCACAGTCATTCCATAGCGAGAGCAGATAGCCTGTGGCAATATCTGTAATTTGTATGTGTACAAGCATGAGTAAGTTAGTGAGC
Organism: Tasmannia lanceolata; assembly: GCF_043159265.1. NCBI lineage: Eukaryota > Viridiplantae > Streptophyta > Magnoliopsida > Canellales > Winteraceae > Tasmannia > Tasmannia lanceolata. Next base: position 14,274,593 of record NW_027518681.1, read on the forward strand.
CATGCATAAGCAGTATCAGATAAACCATGCGTTTTTGGATTGCAATCACCTCTCCAAACATAAGTATCAAAGTCACAGAGATCAGTATCGCAGCCCAAGGAGGCAAAAGCTTGTCCAAGAAAATTGGAAGAGACTGAGACAAAACACATAAAAAGCACACATTAAATGGAAGTAAAAGAGCATTCAAATAAAGAAAGAACCCCAGGGAGCCAATTTCATAAATGAATGAGCAAAGAAAATTTGAATATGAATATGACAGACCTCCATTGCTAAAGAATTTCCTATCAAAAGAGTGCACAGTAATCGATGCTGATTTTTTACCACCGGAAATATCTTCGCTGCCAAAAGAAACCAATTGAAATATTAAAACTATTTGCAATTAAATAAATAGAGTATTGAAAAATTTCTAAGACATATGAATATTGGAAAACACATAAAGCTTGAACTTGTTCTTTTAATAGTTTATTAAGGTGGCATTGGAAAAGTGTTACAGCCAAATATAGAAGAGACCTGTCCTATGCACCTCATAAATTGGACAGGAGGAGGAAGTTGCATTGCCTTCTTCCATAAAATCACATCTCTTGCATTAATTCCCATAAGATAGACAGCACCACTATTTGCTTCCTTTCAAGAATGAGAACACGAATGTACAATTCTTGCTTTTCTAGGCCAAATGATTCCAGTGTTTATGCATTTAATAGCCAAGAGAACAGAAGCATTGACCCACAGGAAACTAAATAGAGGATAATGGCTAAGTATATGCCTCAGAAAATATCTCGTCGCTCAATCAATAAAGTAGGCTATTGACTAGTATAATTAGCACATGACATGACGAGTTAATGATCATAATCTCATAGATAAGCCACCATCCTTATCTTGGTTTATGAGTCGTTCCATTTAGTCCATCCCATATCCTGTTTGGTGCAAAAGAAGGTTTTGCTAACTTGGACTCTTTAGCATTAGATTGCATTTCCATGTCCCTCCTACTTTTTCCTCATACATTTTACTTTCTTGATTTTCAAATTCTGGGTTGCTTGTTTGCACCCCCCAAATGACAGCTTTAAACACGCAGCTATTTATGAGTTATGACTTACTTTTTCACTCCACGGGTGCCATGCTAGACTAGTAAAATCAATTTTTTAGTAGTTTTTGACAATGCATAACTTTGACAGAGCTGAGTTCCTTTCCTACAGAGGTCAGAGCGTTTGTTTTTTTTTTCTCACTTTTAGTGATTATTTTTAACCTATTCTCCATATTCAAGTAGACTACAGATTAGTGACGGTGATTTCATTAACAGACCGACAGATAGTGTGCCCAGAGTTAACCCACAAATATGACAACCATTACAACCAATGTTGAGCACATATAAGAATTCAGAGTCTCAGACTTCTGATATTTGAGTCTGACTTGCATTATATATATATGTGTGTGTGTGTGTGTGTGTGTGTGTGTGCGCGCGCTTGTATGTATGTATGTATGTATTGAAGCCTATTCTTGGAGCCCAAACAAATGAAGTAGAGTTGGAAGAACCCCAAATCGATCAATAAGCATTTGAACAATGCTTGGAAAATTAGAGGACTTATTGCATTTTTTTTATTGGCAAAAGAGTACTTTTTTTTATGACATAAGGTATCCCCACCCCAGTTTTTAGAGGGAAGGGGGGGGGGGGGGGGGGACTATTCCCTATAAATATGCGCAATCAGCCATAAACCACTGCACATCGGGTAAGCCCAGGGGGGATTCGAACTAGCGTCAATAGGGAGCATACCCGTGACTTTAAGCCAAAGAGCCACACCTGTACGGGTTGCAAAAGATGACTTCTTGCATTGAAAAAGGGGGAAAATGATAACTTCAATAACTAAACAAACAAGAAACTGACAAACAATTTCCAACTGTATGCTTAAATACAAGCTAGTAAAGTCAGAATGAGTACTGAGAACATTAACACAGTGAATATAAAGGGAAGCACAAAGTTCAAAACTCATTGACAGAATTGGAACTCAGCCAAAATAACTCGGTTTGGGAGTTTGCGCCAAGCTAGTTGGAAGTTGTGTTTACATTTTAGAGAAGAAGAAAAACGAAGCAAATGCAAAAATCATACATTGGCAGCGCCAACTTCTTGGAAAATCAGTAAGTTTACTGACTCTGCAAATGAGTTTCAAAGTCCAAGTTTTGGGAAAAGCGTGAGGCTTTGAAATTCAGTTATAGAGTATGCGGATTGTTTCTAATTGTTGAGCATCTTGATCCCTGCGGGGCTGTCTGGAGTGTCAAGAATTGATTTTTTTTTTTCTTGCAGAAAAGTGTAGAGAGTGCTGGAATAAGTAATGCATTATATGATTCTTGTAGATGAGAACAATATTTGGATCTACCTAAAATTTGGAAATACAGAAAAATAATTAGAAAATAGCTCATTCTAAAAAAATATCTCTTTTTTATTGTTCTTTTTTGGCAATCATCTCATTAAAATCTTGTCAAAATTATCCTAAAGTAGATGAGTGAAAGAAATACATGAAAGAGTAAAAGAGTAAGAGATTCAATGGAACCCGGTTGAGTCATGATTGTCATGCTGAGTTGAGTCAGCCGTAGAGGGTGGAAGAAGAGACCAAAGCAGCCGTTTTGATATGCATGACGGCCGGGACTCATATATAACCGGGTCGAATTCAATTGCTGTAGAGAGATTGGATTGGGGAAAGAAAACTGACCGGCGTGTAAGCGATCTTGAGGTCGACCGGACTTCATGAGGACTTCTAGATCAACAAGGCCGAGAGACATGAGTCCGAGGGTCAGACCCGCCATCAGACCGGCAAAGGTCACCAATCCCACGATCACCGCTATGTATAGAAAGAATTTCGTGCCGCAACACGGAACGTCTCCTCCTCCTGTCATTCCCCTTCCCCTTTCTTTCTTTCTTTCTTCGATTGTCGGATGTTTCCCTTAATTTTATGCCAACAGATGAAATCTCAAAATTACTGTGTAATGAACTGACTGATTGATTGAAAGAAAATCAGTTTCTCCGTTGGGGTGAGAGTCTCTGCTTGCTTGCTGGATGGCAGCGGCGAGTGGGGAATCACGATTAGAATGTGGGGTTACTGTGATTAAAATTGGGTGTCGCTATCATTATCCCATCGTCTGATTTATTGATCTTTGTGATTAAAATTGGGTGTCGCTAGCATTCTCCCATCGGCTAATTTATTGATCAAAAGATCTGTACCTTGTTATTTAGAAAAAACAACGCGTAACCCACTCATTGCTTTCCTATGCAAAAGAATGGTGTCATCGGAAGTGAGACATGAAATGGCTTTCCGAGAGGGGAGATGATATTTTCACTCCCCCTACATTACCCATGCGCTTCACTTATAACGTGGGCCATACAAGGTGGTTGGAAAACGACCTCATGAGGCGTGGATCAAGGTTGAAAAAGACCTATAGGCCATATCTGACCATGGCTATAAATTTAACGGTCCTTTCGCATACGTTTTTATCACCATACGTTTTTTATTAGCCATATGGTATGGGTTTATTTAGTGATGGCTCAATGTGTATGAAAATATCTCATACAAGCAGGGGCGGAGGCACATATAGCTTGAGGGGGGCCATGGCCCCCCCATGACTTGCAAAATTCCTTTATATGGTGCATGGCTACACATGCATCCCAAGCTAGTTTAGTGGCCATGGCCCCCCAATGACCAATGCAGATAGGTGTAAATTAATTTGCCCCCCCCAACCGTAAATTCCTGGCTCCGCCCCTGAACGTGGCTAGACGGGAAAAGTGGGCAACTTTAATGCTTTTTGACGTCAAAGCATGTCATAAGGGGTGCCTGCGTAATGCAGTGTCATTTACAACGTGCATAGTTAGGACGGGATTAGGAGCGGGAAGGGAGAAGTAACCCGAGATCATGATCCTACTTTTGGGAGGAGGATGCAAAAAGAAATAGGCTGGTCGGTCTTATTGGGGCTCAATGGAATTGTTTCCTTCTTACTTGATCTTCCGGTCGGGAGAAACAATACCAAAGAAAAGTGCTTGAGATCCCATAGTTGAGAGTGTGGAATGAAGATTATCCACTTGGAAAGCAAATCATAATATCCCAATATACCATATGTCATTGTTCATGAGTCCTATTGCAGTAAGCGCATCAAGCAAATTCAGAGGGACTTTTTATGGGGGAGTAGATGAGAAGAGAAAGAAATTAAACCTTGTAAGATGGAAGGATGTATTTTAGGCCCATTAAATTAGGGAGATTGGACATCCGTAATCTAAGAAACGTCAATGTGGCTCTGCTTAGAAAAGTGGCTCTGGATATTTGGGGAGGAAAGGGACCTCTTGTTGACTAGAGTAATTGAAGAAATAAATGGGATGTACCCGGACAATTGGTACTCTGAGGATAAGTATAGAAGCAGGTCGTCGACGGTGTGGAGAGACATTTTGAAGCAAAAACACTTATTCCAAGAAGACATCCGTTATAGGGTATATGTAAGGGACAGAGTAAGGTTTCGGCATGACAAGTGGTGTTCAGAGTTGGCCCTTAATGATGCATTCTAGGAACTCTTTGAAGTGATTAGAAACGAAGATGCTTGCGTCCAAGAGTGTTGTGGGAGATATGAAGAGGGGTGTATTTCTTGGAAGCTTAGATTCAGAAGCAATTTCTTTGACAGTGAGCTTGATAGACCGGCAAACTTTCTTGCCATTCTGGATGTCATGTATATGGGTGCTAGCAACAGTGACGAAATGGTTTGGATCTTCACCTCATACAGGGAATCTAACGTCACGTCCTTCTACATCCATATCTCTTCCAACCCCCAACTTCCCCCTTTGCCAAAGCATGGAGCATCCCCACGCCTCCAAGAGTATGTGCCTTTGGGTGGACGACAGTCCTAGACTTGATCCTCGATCACTGTCCATTTTGTGTGGAAGCCAAAGAGCTTGTCAATCACTTGCTTATGCATTGCAGATTTGCTAGAGACGTTTGGAGTAGGATTCTTGACAGATTTGGCATATCATGGGTGTTTCCTCTCTGCGTAAGTGATCTCCTGGAATCTAGGTATGTGATTCTAGGGCCTAAGAAAGGGAGAATCATATAGAGTCTTGCTCTATTAGCCTCTATCTGGGGGCTCTAGAAGGAGAGAAATGCTCATATATACTCAACAGTGAATCCAAGCGCCGAATTCATTTATACGAGGATTGTTTCTCTTATCATATCCTGAATAAGGATCATACCCCTTTTCAGCATGTACTCTAGCTTGGATATCATGCGCTGCTGGAAGGAATCGTGTAACACTACGGAAAGCGAGGGGCGGGTTGCTCATAGATGGTCTCCCCCTATCCAGGTTGGCTCAAGCTCATCTTCAACAGTTTCGTCATTGGTAAGCTCGGTCCGGCCGTATTGGTGGCCTTCTTATAGATGAGTCTAGTGACACCAAGTGGGCCTTCTATAGTCCTATACTCCTATTGGTATAAAGAATTCTAACAAGGAGGAAGTCAGGACGCTTCTGGAAGGAATCTAGATCATTGATAGGGCAAATTTCGACCACCTCTTGATTGAGGTAGATTCTCTCAATGTCATTGGATGGATTAATCACACCCAGCTCCATCACGATCGCCTTGCTGATTGTCTTGTCAAATTCCACCACGTCCGCAAATCGGTGATGGTGAGGTAAACTGCCTTGCCCATGCAGGGGTTAACCAGGCAATCTTGGAGGCTTTCGATTATCTCCCTCGTTAATTTTAATTTTTGTTATTCTCTCCCCTTTATTATATGCTTCTCTTTATTGTATTGTGTCGACCAACTCAGTCGGGCGCTCTCCTTTTAAACGATAAATTAACATCATTCGAAGAAAAAAAATGAGCCTCATGATATAAATCCAATAGACATGGTTCGGATCTAGTTGATGTGTCCAAATCATGTCCATTAAGGTTTTAATCCTTTGGATCCATCATACTATAAGGGCCCATTAACACTCCTAGATTTAACGCCTTCTATTAAAAGAGTTTTTTAAACTATGGACATCATACAATGCATGCGTAGTACAAAAGTACAGCATGGAGAGCCAAGGAAAACCGTTTGGTTTCCATGATGGACACACGAGCGCCTTGGAGAGTCGTGTTGGGATTGTTATGCGGGTTAACTAGCTAGGTGAGAGGGCATTAGAGGCACTCATTCAGGGCCTAGATGGGTACGCGTAGTTGATTCATCTCCTTAGGCCCACAAGACTATGGACAAGAATCTTGATGCTTGACGAGAATCATGCGAGGATTTGACTCGTGCATGAGGTACAATGGGGAATTATATTGTAGCTCGAAGGTACCCTAAGGAGTCCCTGAGTGCATGCTACAAGTTATTCAAAGGGATGCTCTAGATTCCTTGGTTGAGAAAGGTGGCCAATGGCAATATTGAGTTGGTTGATTTGTAACATTCACCGCGCTTACTGATCGATGTTCAGGCTAACACGTAGAAGCCTTAGCACCGTGGTACGACTTGTGAACCAAGAAGGATAACTATCCATAGGGGTGCTGGGGTGCGCTTCAGTCACACACTCGTGAGATGTAGGTCTTGCAAAAAAAAAAAGTCTAGGGGGATTGCACTTTGGATGATCCAGGTTGAGGGCTAGGCGGATTGGGGCATGATACAAGTTGCGTCTCGTAACTTGGCATGCTTTTCACTATCTAAGCAAGATATGTGGGCATGTGCTTTAATCTTGCACATGGATCTTGGTAGAGCTAGGTATCTTGAGCGTCTGAGTCAAAGGGATTGGCAGAGCAAAACATGGCTAGACTTGGCCTCGCCTCCAGTTGGATTTAGTTGCTGTGTGGGACTTCCAATTCTGAGAATTTGTTCATGTCATGGGTCTATGTCCTGGACATCCATGTCACGAGACTTAGTAGATCTGTACATGGCAAAGACATGCCTTGCACTTGGATGGATTTGGTTAAGGAAACCAAAAATATAAGTAAGGATTACTCATTTAATCATCCAAACCATTTGTATTGAGCTCCAGTATAGATATATCCTTTTTGCCTATGTAGGTACTTCTTTGCTAAGGGAGCTATTAGGAATACTCATCTTTGGGAGGTCCCTAAACGAGTGCTCCCTACTGTGCCAAGTGCTATAGTAAATTAATAAACATTTTTTCATGAAAAAATAGCCTTGTATTTTATAAAATGCAAGTATACCCTTACTTTGGTATACAGCAGCATTATGATGGCTACTTTAGATAATTCTAAGACAAATGAGTCCTTGTATCATTTTCCTTCTGCTAAAGACATACATTAATTTTCAAACTACAGAATTCACATTCACATCAAACTTCATTTCATGTCTACAATACACAGGTCGCACAAAATGTTTCTCGAAACCAATCCCCAACATATGGACACACATACAAAAAAATGTTAAGTTGGGTACTATTTTAAGAACTTTGGTGATCCCCAAGTTATTTTAAAATGTTGATAAAGGGCCAAATGTGAACAAAACAATATTGCAAATCAATGAAGATGCACATACACAAAAGAGCAATCAAGATCTCCGCTGGTTCAGCTACGAAACAACCAATTACTTCAAAAGCTTAAGCTATTTGAGTTGGTGTTATTTTATCATTTATACTTCAACACTACTCCTCACGTATAGTCCCTCTTTTGGGTTGGTCATAGTATATTTTAATATCAAGGAGTTGTTGGGTTTTGAACCTAGGACCTGCTGTGAGACAATAGCTTTGATACCATGTGAAACAACCAATTACTCCAAAAGCTTAAGCTATTCGAGTTGGTGTTATTTAATCATTTATACTTCAACATCGGCAACTATGCTTACATCCACGAAGAGTGAACAAGTTTCCATCAAATGAGAAATTAAAAAGATTACAAGGGTAATAACCAAGATCCACAAATCTAGATCTCAAAACAAAACTCATAATAGCCCCCTCCCTCTCCCCTATTCAAAGAAAAAATTCATTCTCAACTCTCACATTCTAACACACCTTCCACATTTTATACAAAACCTTATATATCTAGGTTTTCTCTCGAATCTGTAAGACCAACTCGAAATTCATATCACACTTTCCTCAACCCTCACATTCCTACTTGGACAGAGAGATTAACAAGAGACAACTCGAAATTCATATCACACTTTTCTGTTCAAAACAGGAATTCGTGAGAATAAGGCACACAACCCTACAAAAGCCTTATAAAGGTAAACTTTCCTTTAGCTATTAAATACCTCGGAATGTAAAATTCTTTACGGATAATCTGAAGAATTAGGCGGCCCAAAGGTTAATTAAAATCATATAAATGTAAAGTTTTCTTAGCCATTAAATAGCTTATAATCCAAGCTTTATCCATCTGTTAAATATATCAGGAATGTAAATGTCTACAGAATGATTAAATGTCTTAGCGTAACAAACATCTATTATTGAAAGAATCTATATTACATTATATTAAGGGAAGTGATATATCCGCCCCTTTTGATCACCAGGAACACCCCCCTGTCAGTGTTTGTGGCAGTTAGGGGCATTGAATTCTTCTGACATAAGTACAACAACCTCTCTTTAGTCATTGATACACTGATAGGGGGTGTTCCCGATGATCAAAAGGGGCGGATATATCATTTTCCTATATTAAACATATAAAAATATTCAAATCTCCTAAAAAGAACATAACTTAACTATACAAAATAAATATATATTTCACAATCTAAATCTAAGTATTTTGGTTCAAGAATGCACGCATGCACACAAGAAGGGAACAAAATAAGGGAGACTGTAGGCCACACGTATGCCAAATATATATAATAAAATATGTTGAACAACTGGGCAACCACAAGCCTTGCCCATGCGACTTGGTCTCATCATAATGGGATGATCCTAAACCTAGATCAAATTAAGAGCATACATGAGCCCAACAAACAAAGCTAAATCATTGACTTTTGTCTTCAACTGATAGTATAGATGGGGTGTGCATATGATGTAGGACCAGATCATGTAAGTCACCTCATAGGGACCCACCAAATCAATTATTTTGATCACACGTATTGTTGTAGAAAAATAAGACAAAACAGAATGCAGAAAATAAAATAGTAGAATTGTTGAGAAGGCACTTCCATGAAGCTATCTTTAAGATAGTAACTTCCCACTTATAGATGCAGATGGACTCTTAAAATTCTATCTCCAGGATACAATGCCAACACTGAGAATTTTAACAAGATTGCACTTCTTATATTCTCACGAATCATAACCCACTCAGAAAAACTTTTAAAACTAATATGAAAGACAGAAGATAATTCCAGAAGAAGAAGTAGTTTAATAAACTCGGATTGAGTCATTTATAAAGACTTCGACTAGATGCAAAGACACCCTTCCGAAGAGACTCAGAGTCGGTGCAAAGAACACCCTCTTCCGAAGAGACTTGTACCCTCTAAAGAAGAGGCGCAACTCTTCAAATATAACCGTTTAACAGAAAACTGTTTCAGCATTTAAAATTTAAAGTCTTTTGTTTAAATGACCGTTATAGCTATTAGGCCTAACTATCTTTATATTTCTTCTTCTATATATATATATATATATATATATATTTATATATAAATATATATATTAATAATTATTATTACTTGAAGTTCTTTCATGGTGCTCTCTTAAAGAGAAGGAGCTCCAAAGAACTTGAATGAGATGAGTGAAACCATTTCCTATTTATAGATGAACGAGTGAAGGAGTTTGAATCCTAAACCTCCACGTGGGATTCAACAAATTTCAAATTATTCCCACCAAAGCATTTGAAAATATTCCAAAATGAAAAAAGTGGAGGGAACTTGCACAACTCTCAAGACTTTGATTTTCCCTTCAAATTAATGGAGGGAACTTGCACAAGTAGGGGTGTAAACAAGCTGAGCCGAGCTTGGCCAGGCTCGGCTCGGCTCGTTAAGCTCAAAAGTTCGGCTCGGCTCGGTCAGGCTCGGCCAAGCTCGCGAGCCTTATCAAGCTCGGGTTATATTAAGTTCACACCCCTCATCTTCCCTGGACAACCCTATCTAATGTTATTTGACTACTCTTTTTACACTACGGGGGTGGTCCAAGTAACAAATGGGGTTCCAAAAAAAAAGTGACATATTTTGCCTCCCCCTTTCACTCCCTGGACAACCCTTTTAGTGTATATATTAATATATATATATATATATATATATATATATATATATATATATATATATATTAAATTCTTAACGAGCCTGGTCAGCCGACTCGGCTCGGCTCGGCTCGTTAAGGATTCGAGCCGAGCTCGAGCGAGCTTCCAAGCCCGGGCCAAAATTGACACCCTTATGCACAAGTCTCAAAACTTTGACTTTCCCTTCAAATACACTATTTTAATATAACATAGTTTACAATATAAAGTACATTATTAGTAATATAATATACTATAATATACTTAATAATATATAACAGTATATACTATGCAAACTCAAGATTGGTCATTTGGGAAATGAACGTTTATATTTGGGCGATGATATTTTCACTCCCCCTGAAGTACGCATGCGCCTCCCTTATAGCGTGTTTTGACCTGAACAATGGGCAACTTTAACGCTTTTTGATGTCAAATCACGTTAGAAGGGGGGGCGCATGCGTACTGCCGGGGGTGAAAATATCATCGCCCTTGTATTTAAGCTCTTGATTTGTATTGTCTCTATTTTACGCCTATTTTGATCCACCCAACAACATTTATTATATGGCACGGAAAAATGCAAAATTAAAAGAGGTATAAATGCAATTGTGTGATGTGGATCCAATGGGGGGGCGCCCTTGCATCTGGGCTTTTGCAAGGGTGCCTTCAATTTAGCATTCCTCTAGCTCTTTGGTCATAAAACACCCATTGTATTTTTTGCATGTGCTGTTTTCTCGTTGCATTGCATACACTAGTGGTTGATTATCTGTCTTTTCAAATTCCAAAATTTTCTTTGATCTGTATAATGAGGGTCTTTTCTCTTTCTTCAATCTTCTTTTGATGCAATAATATTGAGCAATGACTTTTCTAGGAGCCATGCCAGTGCAATCACTCCAAAGAGCAGCAGAATACGCTTTTGTCGGAGAATCTCTCCCACCGTTGTGGGGGAGAATAAAAGGAGACTGCACATTGCCAATCCCTATCTTCAAAAGATGCTATTTAATCCTTTTACCAATTTCTTAAGGATTGATTCGACGGCTTACACAGATATCGTAATTTATGTTCTGTATCTAATCCGTATGCCTGAAGTTCCATTGGTATGTGGACTTGTCATGTGGACGGGGTCTAGTTGCTTTTTTCAAGTGTCCTTTTTTTTTTTGTGGTTTTTATAAAAGTTCATTTCCCAAATGAAGCACAATCCCACTAAGTAGAAGTGCAAAGTAGTTTCTCTCTCTCTTGCTCGGGGAAGTGGAGAAAGGCATTATTCGCAAGATTCCCTCACTTCATTCCTTTATCCACATCCATGCTGTAGAGAGTAGCGTCACAAGTTGTGTGTCATTGGGCAGTGCAATCAATTTTCTCAAATTGCACCACGTTTGTCACCATTTACAAATAGCACCACAATTTGATGGTCAAGACTCAAGAATCTATCAATTGTGGATTTACTTTGGGGCCCATGTTAGAGGCCCATTGGGTCGAAAATGGGCTAGCTGGTAGATGAGAGAGTTTCTTGAACGTAGGGATTCTAATGGGTCAGACTCAAGAATAGCCCCAACCCGAATCCGATAGAATCTCAAGATGAGTGGTCTTAGCCCGTTCGTTCCTCTTCGCCATTTTCTTCCCCTTTAGCTGGCCGTTTTACCGTTGTTGGGAAAGCAGCGAGAAGAGCACTAACTAGTATTATCTCTCCTATCTTTCCCGTCGAGAGACAGGCTGCAAGTGGGTGACAGAAAACGAAGCGGCATCGGGTGTTGTTTTATTTTCCAAATTGCAAAAGAAATAAAGAAAATGGAAGAGGAGGAGGAGGAGGAGGAGGAGGAGGAGGAGGAGGAGGAGCATTTATTATTTGATCTTGTTATTCGGGAATAGATGAATGTCGCCTGCAAGTGCAGCAACTAGAGTTGGAGGACCCGATTCCCCCTATCCACTCCCACTCACCGTCCCCAGATGCCTATTTAAGCAGCAGCACACCATGCGGATTCCAAGGAGGCATCTTTCCTTTTGCTCTTCATTTCTCTCTCTCCAACCCTCTTCGCCTTCCTCTTCCCCAATTGCCTTTACTTCCTCCATCCTCCCACCACATTCTTCTTCCGGACGCCACCATCTCCTTCCCGCCTCCACAACAATTCGAAGCCGCGGAAGCACTAGAGGAGGAGGTTTATATTCTTCTCACCTTACCTGTTGTCACTTCTCTCTCTCAAGATTAAGAAATTTAATCTTCCTCAGGCACTACTGTTACCCTTCTCTGGATTTTTCGTGCCTTTCTTCATGTTATAATATTCTGTTTTTAGCTTCAACTTTTTAGCTCCGAGCTTAGTTGAAATGGCGGAAAGTTGGTGGCCTCGCTCTTTCACCTTCATGCTCGGGAAGAGTGTGAAATTTCAACCCTTTTAGCTCCCACCATGATTCTCTGCTTGAATTTTGGTTAATTACTGATCTTCATGGTATTAGGTGGATTTATAAATTTGGATTTCGGTCTAGTATCTGTCATCGTTTACGAGATCACACGTGGATGCGTTGGTGTTTTTATATTCTGGATCTTCTTTTTTCTTTTTTACCTTGTGTTTATTCTGCCTAGTTTTGGTTGCTGCTTCTGATTTATGTAGCTTGAAATCACAGAAAGTTGGTTCATTGTTTTGGGAGGAGAATTGGATTCTGGGACTACTACTCTGGGAGCAAATTTGGAAGGATTCTTCAAGTCAGAAAGGAACATCAAGAGATAGGGGCTTGAAGGTAAGTTGCATAAAGTGTTGTTTCTTGGAAACTTTACTTGGTAAAGATCCCATGCAGGTTAAGAGGCTGTGTTCGAATTTGGGCAGTGTTTTTGAATGTTTCAAATTTCAATGCATCTTTAGCGCTACCATCATTGGAAAGTGATCTTTCTGCTGGCTGGTGAAATTGCTGTTTGGGAGAAATGTTAGATTCTTTGATGGATAAACCTGTATGAAGTTTTATACTGTCTTTGTACATGACGAGAGGAACAAGAGAATTCTTGAAGAGAAATATCAATCCCCTTGCAAATTTCTTAATTATCATATATCGGGTATTGACAATGAAAGCTTTTTGGGGCTTGACTGTGGAGAACATGCTACAGAATTGGAAATTAATACCCATGAGCCATTCCCATCCCTGGAGCAGGTGGTAGCTATGTGGGCAGTCCTCTCCCTATATACGATGAAAAACAATTTCATGGATGCTCTAGGGGTAATCTGAGATGGCAGGTGTTTGGAGAGACTTTAGCAATACTTTGAGTTAGGTTGTGAATGTATTCTCATCTCACTTGGTACCAAGTATTTCAATCAGGCTGAGCTTCCAATCAGGATGAGCTTATGACACTCTTATCTAACCTTTTAATTTTCGAGGAAGGACTTGTGGGCTATTTTTGTGTGGGGGGCGATGACAATTGTGATTGCGTGGCCATCAAAGCCTTGCTCAGGTTCATAAAGACTCGCTAATGCAATTATGGAGGAGGCGGAACTTGGTAAAGAATGAGTGTTCTTTTAAGAGAGGTTTGAGGAGTGCAAATGAGGTGGAGGGTAATCTTGCAAGGGAAAGGAGTTGATAGATATGGATTAGTTGTAGGCCAATTCCTACCACTTTTGACATTTGAGTTTTCTTTTGCAGTGACGTGAAGCAATATATTTTTGTGTCGCCCTTACTTTTCTGTTTTTATCATTTTCTATTTATGTTGTTGGGCCTGTCCGTATTTTGCTTTACTTTTCTATTATTATAATTATTGTTAGCTTCAAAAGAAGAAAAGCTACTTTTACTGGTCAACTGTTAATTACTAAGGTGTTGCTATTGCAAATAGGATCTTTGAACTCTGGATTTTTTTTCAATTTAATTTTATCAGTGTGCATATTCATTTTATGCATCAAGATACTCCAGAGAAAAAACATATATTCTTCTACCATGCTGACTAGTTGAATGCCCTGTCATGGATATCAATGGGCATAAACTCTGTTAACCAGATAAGCTTATCTGAGTAGAGCTCACAAACCATAGGGGGGCCACATTTTTGGGAGGACCCAAAGCATTCATTTGGAAGGCCCTTCCGTTAATAGGGTGTGTACCAAAAATCAGCTCTATAGGACATCCTAACCCAATCAAAGGTGGAGGGGAAAATGGACAGACACTGTGTGTCCATGTTTTTGCCCATTTTCCCCCTCCACAAATGGCAGGGTTAGGATGATCCTATAAGGCTGATTTTTGGTACACACCCTATCCATGGAAGGGCCTTCCAAATGAATGCTTTGGATCCCCCAAAAAATGTGCCCCCCCATGGTTTGTGAGCTCTACTAAGATAAGCTTATCTGCGTAGCTGCTCACAAACCATTTCCTCTCTCTCTCTCTCTCTCTCTCTATATATATATATATATATATATATATATATATATATATAGGGGAAACATTTTCTGCGCGATACCTCAGATAACTAAAGTTATCTGAGCAAGAGCTCAAAAAAACATATGGGCCCACATTGTTTGGATGATCCAAAGCAGTCATTTGGATAGTCCAATGATAGATAGAGTGTGCACAAAAAATCTGCTTCACAGGATATTCCTATCCCTTCGATTTGTGGAGGTTAAAGTGGATGTGTATAAACCTCCACCAATCTGTCCATTTTTAACCTCCAAAAATCGAAGGGTTAGGATGATCCTATGGATCTGATTTTTTGGGCACACCCTATCTATGCAAGGGCCTATCAAATGAATGCTTTGGATCATCCAAACAATGTGAGCCCACATGATTTTTTGAGCTCTTGCTCAGATAAGTTATCTGAGGTATCGCACAGAAAACGTTTCCCCATATATATATATAGTGGGGGCCCAAATTGTTTGGGTGATGCAAACCATAAGGTTGCTCCATTGTGACCTGGCAGTCACGGGTTCGAGTCACGGAAACAGCCTCTCTGCAAAGCAGGGGTTAGGCTGCGTACATCTAGCCCTCCCCAGACCCCGCAACGGCGGGAACCTCGTGCACTGGGCCGCCTTTATTTTATTTTTTTTGCAGTCTTCATCTGTCAAGGATCAATATTATTGGACTTGTTGTACTAGAAGTTTATTTCCTGTTCAAATGTTTGGTGTATTTTAACTTTGATTTTGTACGTTCTTTGTGATATAATAGTCCACACAAGAGATCTATCTCTGACATGAGATGTACGTAGAACTGTAGCCCCTGTATGGTCTAATAACATATGTAATGATCTTCAGGTGTTAATCAGTTTTATTTGAGTTATACAATGGATGGAACGGGGTCAGACAACAAACAATTGCAGTTTCAGCAGCCCACTTGTAATGCTGGTGGTCAGGAACGCTGTATTTGGTCATCTCCAACATGGGGCCGTAAAATTGCTATTGGGAAACAAATATTTTGCAACAGATCTTTAAATATGAAGAACATTGTTGCAGTGGGGTTTGATATGGATTATACCTTGGCACAATACATGCCTGAAACATTTGAATCCTTGGCATATGATGGCACAATCAGAAAGCTGGTTTATAATTTGGGATACCCCCCTGAGGTTTGTGTACATTTTGATCTGCTCAATGTGCATTGTACCGATATTTGCTTTATGAGGGTTGTTGCATACTAATGATGTAAACTTCCTTTATGCCCTACTTCCTCATGGATTAAATTGTCCTTTATTGGGACTAGCCTTTTTATGATTTCTTGTCAATCTTGACAGTCTATAATTGACCACCTCGATTGTTAACTTCTTATCTTAAGTTGCATTTACAGCATGTCTATGGAACTTCAGTAATCAATAGCCGAGCCTGGAACACATTTTCTGTTGTCCAGGCCTGAGTTCTTGGGTTCAATCCCAAATTACCTAACAAATAATAAAAGAAAGAAAGAAGTGATAGATAAGACTTGATTGCATTGAAGCCCCAGATCTCTAGTAAAGCAGATGCATACAATGAAGAAGACACTATCTTATCTGATTATCGGACTGAACTTTTTCCTGGCATATTAAGGCCCTGTTTGTTTGAGATTGTAACAACCAATTGTGAGCCCTAAACCAATTATTGGACTCAAAATTATGTTTAATTCTGAGTCCAATAATAGGTTTGGACCTCCCAATTGGTTGGCACAATCTCAAACGAACAGGGCCTAACTTTGCGGAGCTTCTTAGTTTAACATGTGAAAATACCTACTGTATGAGAATCCTCTGCAATGGCCTTTGCTATTTGAAACATTGGTCAGTGATAGTGATTTGAAGAATTTCAGAATCTATAATCCTCCTGTGGTTTCAATCCAAATCCTATTCTGCACACTTGAGTTTATCACTTGCTCTGCTCAATCTTTTTTTTTTTGAGAGGTTACTCTGCTCAATCTTGTGATAAGTATTAAGGTTATTCTGATTATCAAACACACATAACTGCTCACTTGATTGACTTGTTCTGGCTGAGACTGCAGAACAATCAGACCATTGTTCATACAGATACCATATTTGAAAAGAGTTTTATGGAGTCGTATTTTTCCAAAGAATAAGGATGGGAAATAGTACAAGGACCACTTTTCCATTGTTTCAAGCCTTTTACTAGTGTGGCCCATTATGGATGAACCATACTTCCTCTTTTGATGATCCCAATTCTCCTTTCCATGTAGATTTCGTGCTGAATATGGACCGTGGGCTTTTATTTTCTTTATCTTCCATCTGCAGTCACCAATCAGATGGCTAGAATCATTTGAGGAAAAGATTCTGGGCATGGGCTATTCACGATGAGGCCCAGCAAATGAATGGTTCTTTTTTCTTTGGAAAAATATGACTGGAAGCCATAAAATTCTCTATTGACATATATATCACTGTTACAGTTTCTCTTTTGTCTCTTTAGGATTTAGATTCCATGTGAAAACTGTGGTTAAGTCAAAATGTGCTTAGTAGTACACCGATATGGGCAAATGCATGTCTCTTTATTCTTTTCTTTTGCTAGCTTGACACCAACCAATCTTATACTACGTGACACTAATTCCATCATTGTTTCTCTTGCATTGAGTTTAACGTTCAGAATCAGATTATTACTGTTTGTTGTGTGGCTAGCACATGGTGAAGCAATTGTTAGTAAGTTGATATAGACATTCACTTTGATTTTTCTGCAGTTGCTGGAATGGGCATTTGATTGGAAATACATGGTCAGGGGTTTAGTTCTTGATAAAAAGAGAGGCAACATCTTAAAGGTTAGTTTTTCGCATTTGTAACATGCTTATGTTTGGTTACATTGTGCTAGTTTAAGGAACAATCTGCAAAGCATTTTCTTCTTCTTTTCTAATGATAGTAAAATGTAAACCTATCATAGATGGGAAGGACCTTTTGCAATAGAAGTACATGAATTAGAAGATGACTGATGACATAAGACATTCCAACATCACATTAAGGCCCCTGCTATATAATAATTAAAAAGGGCGCAATACACATGGATTATAGACCAATTATTTTCCGTATTCAAACTAAACCTTGTGTTGTCCGGAGTCGAAGAATTACTTAACTGACCCACAGTGGCCAGCCTATTCTCCCTTGATCATCTGAAGGATGAAGGAGGCCCACAATCAAGTGAAGATACCTTGGAGTAATTCCTTTAAGTTTAAACCAATATTGTAAATCCGAGCAGTTTATTGATTGTTATCATCAATTATTAAGAAGAAGATGACTGTGATAAGACACAAAAAGAAGCTGGGTGGAAAAATGAATGAAGAAAAACAATGAATGACACATATTTAGAAACTAGTAACCTAGTTTTCAAGAAAAAATGTTATTCTAGTCTCAAAAGAGAAAGAGTTGGTAGATGGACTGGGAGTTCTATTAGGAAGAAGAAGTGTTTCTCAAGACGGTGAAAACATGTTTTCACAAGGACATATTAATGGCGGGTTCAAACGAAACGATGAAAATGAAGAAGGGGAAGAGTATGGATGTTTTTAGGAAGTAAAACTGGAAATCACCTCTAATCTTATTTATCAATTTTGTTTCGTGTCATCTGAAAGGATGAAACATTTTGTACCAGTAGGGAACTTGGTACACTAATAAGGAACAAAATGTCCCAGTCAGAAATTTGTTTTGTACCAGTCTATTTCAAACGAAACACAAATTTTAATTTTTTTTTCCAAAATTTTTAGAAATTCCAGATTAAAGTATTTTTTGGGGTTTTCCTATTATAGCCTTTTTAGCCCATTTTATAACTGTTCTAAGGGCATTTTATGTCTTTTTACCCCCAAACGTATGGAGAAATAAAAATGCACGAATGCCCACTACATTAAGAATTCCCAAAATACCCCAAGAGAATCAATCCAAAAATAAAATTTTCTTCTGCGCAGGGGGCGCGTTGCTCCCCTGCACCCCCAACGAGCTATCTGCTTAGTACGATTAGCGTCACTGTTGTGCACATTAATCCTCCCAGATGATGAAGAATACAAGACATCTGCACAATGTTTTTCTTAATTTTTCCGTACTACTTTTGAGTTCCGAAGCATTCTATACTAAGGGAGGGTCTTTGGCTGCTAAATGGAGAAGTTTTTACCTTTGTCAAAGTGGTGTATATGAAAGAGATACCATGCTTTAGGTTTTATTTGGTTTTTTGGGGGTTTTTGTTGTATTTTTATTTGTAATATTTCTAGATAGCATTTGGTGTGATGATTGGTTAGTTTCATTGATGTTTTGCACTAAAGTTGATATTAATTAGGCCCATCAAGAGCTAATATCATGCCTAAGGTAGATTTGTTAAGTATTAAAATGTGCCTCTTTGCTCGTTGGCGTTCAAAAATAAAATGTCTTTTTTCTAAGGTTGGTTGATATAATGGTTTCTTATATTTTTCTAACTATTGAATAGCATGTATTAGGGGTAGTTTAGCCATTACTTGTTAGATAGAGGGTATTGTAGTCATTGTACATTGTTGCCCTATTTGGGCCTATATATGCATCATATTCACGAGGAGCTCCCTAGTGGAGACTTCCCATCTTCTCTACTCCTCTTTTTCTTCTTCTCTTCTAACCCTAATCTCATTTTTAACATGATATCAGAGCAAAGATCCTTTGGGAATGGGTAGAAGGAAAGAAGAAGAGTCTATCATCTCCACACCATTCTCTCTCTCATCTCTCGTATCTCTCTTTGCCTTTATGCGCAAGGTGTTGTTTCCTCTTTTATTTTTTTTCGAAAATCTCTCCTCAGATCTCCCTAATCTTTCTCTCTCGGTATTCTCTCTCTTACTCACAACTCTCTCTCACGCATATTTCTTTTTTCTTTTTTCCATTTTCTTGTTTTTGGAGTTGCCACAAATCACAAAGAAAAAAAATAAATTCCTAAAATGTCTCCCCCAAATCTTTCGAAAATATCTTTCCTTTTTTTTTATTCTCCATCACAAAATCTCATTCTTCTCTAAGTCCATACCCTTGTTGGGTTCTTTCTACTTTCTTTCACATCTCTTAATGTTTTAAATCCTTTCTTTCTTTCATGTTTTGAGTCTCTTTGATGGAGTTCGACGTCCCTTGTGAGTTTATTTGCGGCGGGGCCGCCCTCTAGGAGCCCCTTAGAGATCTTTTTATTATTATTTGTGCCCCTTAGGGATCTTTTTGTTATTTTTAGTGTTATTAGGGGTATTTTGGGGCATAGTTGATTTATTAGGGTTATTTTAGTCTTTAGGGTGTTTTAGTCTTTTAAGAATTCTCAAGTAAGCAAATTCTTTCTTTTAGGGATAGTTAGAAGCCTATATATAGGCCATGCTACAGCTTTTATGATTAACTTGGAATGATTAATTGAATTGAGACTAATTGAGTGCTTCTTTCTTCCCTAAATTTCTTCTCTTCTACTTCTCTTCTTCTTCTTCTCCTTATTTTCTTCCCCAACCTACATCACTCTTCCCCCATCCTCTCCATCCTAATCTTTGTCCTTTCCCCTGTAGATTCGTTGTCTTCTATGTCTTTTGCGTTGTTCTTCAAGGTGCCCACCAACTGTTTGGTGAAATGTCCGAAAGAGATTTGGTGCCTTGCAAATCTAGTCTTCGCAACTTTCAGCAACTCAAACTTCGAATTGCTTCTAAATATAGCAAGAGTCCGCGAATGATTGGTAATGTATTTGACGACATCCTTCCAGGAACGGTAAGTCTCTCCAATCTAAGTTAAGTGTTTATGTTTGGCCAAGTTTTTGAATATCAGATTTAATGTGTGAACCACACAAGGAGACCAAAATATGTGTCCCAACAAGCTTGCAAATTGGCTGCATTATCTGTCACCACTTGCACAACATTAAAAAGCCCTACTTCTTGAATGGCTTCTAACAAAAACTTTGCAATATTTTTCCCTGATTTCTCCACGGCATAGAAGTCATGCGCATAGAGAAACAGCGAACCGAACATATTCGATGCGAGTACATTAATCAAGGCTTTGTTCTTCACGTTTGTCCATCCATCAGAAACAATTGAAAGCCCATGTTCAAGCCATTTTTCTCTTAGAACACCTAAATCTCTGGTCACATTCTCTTTCTCATGGTCCAATAAAGTTGTTATTGCTCTCTCATAAGAAAACAACTTGTATCCAGGCACACAATTGGCAGCATTTATCATTTCTTGAAAATATGAACATCGGAGGATTTTAAAAGGAATCCCATTGGCGGCCAAAAATTGCAGTACTTTATGGTCAACATTGTCTCTATCCTTTGCTTTAAAAGACTTGCCAATTGGTGATTCAGTAACCTTACTTAAGAAGTCTCATTAGAGCTGGAAGACATGCCAAGCACGTCTAACCGTGATTTCTTCAGTGGCACTCTCTCGGGTAAATTCTCTGCTCGTTGAACTTGTCTTTTGATATGCTCTTGTAATACTTTGTCTTTTGCAACTTGAGTGCAATAGACTATTCCTTGTCCTTGACGTTGACCTCTTGGTGCCCCATAAGGTGTGCGTGCACCCTTGTATAAGTCTCAGTGTACACCTTCTTACAATGCTTACATTGCCACTTTTGTTCCCCTATGTTCTTGGCCAGCTTTCCTTCCTTTGACTGTGTGACCATAAAACTGTCGGCGACCTTGCGTTCGGACTCAACACTACGTCGTCATCATAAGTTTCTTCTACATATTCTTCTTCATCGTAGAGGTATTCTAAGTCCCCTTCAAAAACTGTCATCACCTACACCTCCATGGCCTTGAAATTCTTGGTCGACAGTCTCGTCCATCTTTTTTCAATTGCCTCTGACAAAATCAAATTGTAAAATATTTGGCTAAGTATGATAGATGTTTTCTACTGTGAGTGTCTTAAATGCATGTAAGGGTATGCGGGGGTAGGCTCAGGGTTGGGTTTCCCCTGGCGCAATGTCGAATCCATTGGATTATCTAACAGACTGTCTTACGTGGGAATTCCCGGAGGGGTAGGCTTAGGGTTTTCCGTGGCGCAGTGTCGAATCCATTGGATTATCCAACAGACCGTCATACGTGGAAATTCTCGGAGGTATTTTGCAGGGGTAGGCTCAGGGTGGGTTTCTCGTGGCACAGTGTCGAATTCATTGGATTATCCAATGGACCGTCTTACGTGAAAATTCCTGGGGGTATTTTGCATTGGACATAGCACATTATGCTTTGCACTACGTTCGTGAGGGACGTACTGCAATCCAAAATGCAAGTATGTTGTACTTGAGAGTGTGTGCTATTTATCTTTCATCAAAATATAAAACTACATGAAACATTACAAAGATAAGAAATGACATGGAGCAATAATTGAACAATTAAGTTAACTACCCATTACATAAGCAATATTTGAGAATTAAATAAATACAAAAGCATAATTAACTATTACATAGACCCGATACCCGTTCAACAAAATACAACATCAAATAGAGAAATACAAATGAATCACCCCCTCGCACCGCTCCCAGAAGCACCACTTACCTCACCAGTATCAAACCATTCCCAAAAATAGTCGTTCACCTCTCCAAGGGTGTAGGTGTTTTTCTCCTTCTCAAGGGTGTCGATGGTTTGCCAATTCCAATCTCTATCAATCGCATTCACTGTCCTCATCTTCAAGGGTTGAGGCCGAAAGGAGTCCGCTACCGAAACATCCATCATCGCTATGTGATGTTGGGCTCCATAGTATCGTCGAAGAGTCCACTGAGGCAAGTAAAAGGAAGTGCTCTCGAAACCCATTATTCGAATGCACTTCCGACCAGAAGTCTCAAGTACTACAGAGCAAATGGGTGACCATGGGAGAGTCCATTCAATGTCCGTACTTTTGCAACCCTCAAGCCATATAGCCCAACTGGCAGGATCATCGAATGAAACCAACACTTCCCTAGTATTAAAACTCCTTGTCCAGGGTCGTCAAAGTTGGTGGAGCCAAAATTCGTAATCTGTCCACTAACCAAACCTAAATAAAAAAAAAGGCAAGAATAATTATCCATAACCAAGCACATCATTCAAGCAGTTTTTATAAACCTTCTAATACTTACATAAAGAATGATGGAACTTCCCAAGAAGTCAGATCCAGGAGATCGACAAGCATTATCTAGGCTATCAAAAAGTTCGGCCAAGACAGTAGGAGCTAGATTTGCACGTTGGCGAACTTGATCAACAAGTCTACAAAATATAACCGGATCAAGTGACTCGGATCGGCCCGGAAAGAGAAAAGCTGTATAAGCATTTTATAAATTAAAAACCGCATTTCCGGCGAGGGCTAACCTACGATTCCCATTACCTGGAATGGCGTTTTCGGTGAATCCAATTCCCGAATCCCATATTCTGGGGAATCTCCACGAATCCCAAATCGGATTCGCGTTCCCGGAACCGCGAATCCACATGCCAGGGGACGAATCCTGCAACCTTGGTCTTTTATTGTACTTTTTAGTTGTTGTTGTAGTATACTCCTCTTCTTCATTCGCTCTTCTATCCCTAATCTCATTTCTAATACTAACAATTTCTTATCTCTCCTTTTTTTAAAATTTTTAATTACTAAAAAGTTATCCTCTCACAGCGTCTTTTCCGAAACATGGTGTTATTATCCCATGACTTTCTTAGGCAACTCAAACCCCAAAATTTCATTGTTTCTCATTTTGTTTTGCTTAAAACTCTAATAGGAAGGTCTAATGACTATTCTTTTTTACTTCTACTTAAATCAACAAAAAAAACATTGATTGTAGCATCAGTCAACAGATCAAAACTGCATCCTATGTCCTCTTATAGTTTTTTTTTTTTTTTTCAACCTAATTGTTTAAGAGTTTTGTACCAAAACTCTATTTTAATTTTTGAGTAATAGAACAAAAGTGCTGACCTTAAAGGAGAAAATGGTCCCTATGATATAAGTGTTCCACATGAGGGGATGGATGGATAATCTCATAAGGGAAAGCATGATGAAACCGCAATTGATGGGGGTCATGCAGGGATAATTTGTGTGACCCAGTGCATGGCAAGTCAGTCTGTTAGGAGGTTTGAGCTCATTTCTACATCTTTACAATTGATTCCATCATTGTTATTGATAGGTTCTCTGAAATGTCTCCTTTTATGCCACTTTGGTGGTTAGGTTATTCCCAAGTCATTTATGGAGAATTCTATAGAGCATAATAGTGGTTATATTTCAATTTTTTTAACAAATACTACTCACGATCAGATGGACAAACAAAAGTGATCAATCACAAGTCAAGGGATTGTTGAGATGCTTGGCTGTGAAGAAGCATAATCAATGGACCTTAATTCTATCATAGTAGAGTTTACATATTATAGACTATAGTTCCATTATCCGTTACTTTTAGACAATTTGTATCCATCCCATTCCACACCTCCTAAACCATATCCTTATATTTTATTTTGGGAAGTGCAGTGCTAACGCCGACACTTTCATCCACTACATCGAGGAGGCACATCGAGAGATGCGACCGAGTATTGCGAGGAATGAGGCGACCGTTGATCATTGATCATCATCGGAGCGATCACATCTATAGCATGGAGGATCTAGTTACGACATTCCTTCAATGTGGTCGGTTCACGATTTGAGTCTATCGCAAGGAAGCATGATTCTTCCCTTGGAGTGGGGAACCTCGATTCCTGGGTTCTCAAATCCGAAATGGGAATCTTCTCAAATCCTCCAAAACTGAGAATCCTTATTCGGATTTGCCAGAAACCCGATTCCCACTTTTGGGAATCGCGGTTTATGATTCCCCGGAAACACGATTCATACTTTTGGGAACCGCGGTTTAATGTTATGTGAAACGCGATTCCCCGGAGATTCCATGGCGATGCCCAACTCCCTAGCGATTCCCCGACACAATTCCTCGGCGACTCTCTGGTGACTTCACGATTCCCTCTTCGGACCATCCCGGGAGCCTTCGATTCCCGTTTCGATTTTTGCTTTCGATTCCCTCTCCGGCAAACTTGGTCTATCGTCATCCCCATCTTGGAGATTTGCCGGATTTTACTGTTCAAACCTGAGCAATCGGAGAAGAAGTGTATGTATTCTCTATCTTTCTGTGTACAATGAGTTACATATTTATAGATATTACAAGTATACAATCCCTTGATTAGGGGAAATCAAATGAAGAGAATAAGAGCGTAAATAAGTAACAGACTATATAGAAGGCATGTGTGAAACAGGCAACAAGCTATACGAGGAAGTTATGAAATAGGCAACAAGCTCTACAAGGAATTGTATGGTGTGTTTGCTATTAACACTTACCACCATCGCTTTGTTACCTTATGGAGTTTACGACATGGACGTTCGGATGATGGAGATTCGCATAGGATTTCATTGTAGATACATAGTTCACTGGCAAACACGTTCTCAAATCGAGTGTTTGCAGCTGGATGAGGTCTACTTATGGCGACTTCGCGAGGACATGTTTTAGCACGTTGCATACTTCTACTCGACGGAATCGAGTTCTTTTGACGTTGGGGGAACTGATGTGATCTATTATTAGGATTTCTTATTTCATTCATTTATTTTATTGAGGGTTTATTTAGACTTACATTTCATGTTTTAATACTCCTAGATGTTGGGGGATGTCCAAATCAACTTATGAACCAATTTATTTGCTTATTACCCATAGCCCACTACTCAAAACCCAAGCCCAAGCCCAAGCCCAAGCCCAAGCCCACTTAAAGTACCTTATAACGTTGTTGGCCTCCTCCATGGCCCACCACTTAAGCTTTTAAACCCCATTTATTTTTTATTGGCTGCCCCATGGCCCATCACTTAAACCTTCTAAACCCCTTCTATTCCTAATCTTTTATCCTACTGGCCAAAACCCTATGGCCCACCCCTTAAAACTAATCCTCTCCCATATAATACCCTTAAGCAACTCCCTTTCAACCTAATTATTGAAATCGAAAAGAAGACCTACCCTTCCCCGACGTTGGGATCCCCTCTTTCCTTCTTTCTTCCTCTCTACCTTTCCCATCTTTTTTTTTCTCCCCCTTTCTTGTCCCTCTCTTGATAAGGTTTTCTCCACTTTTTCCCCTCTCTTTACGTTGGTTGTGATCATCCCTTCTTTCCCTCACTCTAGCTCTCTCTCTCTCCTCTCGGCCACTACGGTCAATCAAGGCACCAAGCCCAGCACGCAACGCTCATGTACAGATCACCTTTTATTTGCAACATTTTTGCTCCATATTCTCTACCCCAACCTTTCCCAAATTAACCTTGCAAACTCCCAGTTCACCCCCCAGATTGACACAGTCGACCCAATGCCCTCCTTAAGTGCCATAATCTCTGCGGTATTAGAATTGATGACAGCAATGCTCTGCAGAATGAGGGAACTTGTAAAACACATTTTGTAGAAAATAAACATAAGGTTAAACTGCCCTTGATTAACTTAGCAAAACCTTGTTAACTCCAACAGCAAGTATGCTATGATTTGTCACAACGAATTTTTAGTGTGATATTTGGGTGGCATTTTTGATGTGGCCTTTCTGCTTATCTTATCATATTTTTTCCTTTTTCCATTCTTAATAGCCTTCATTTCTCTTTCCTTTATAGTTAGTTAACTGGTGCACGTACCTGATACCTTAAGAATTAGTTATGAGCTGTCATAGAGTAATATTAAAAGAGATACAACTTTTATGTACTTTATTAATTATTTTTTGGCCGGCAGACATTGATTTTCTTTTCTGAGATCACTTGATCTTTAGAATGATTTGTTTTGTTGTTTTTTTTTATTGATATTGTTTTGTTGTTTATTGAACTCAATTATTTTGTAATTGTAATTTTTTTACTTCACTAACTTGATGTTTTTTTCAATTTTTTTCTTTTACTCTTTTTCACTGCTTCAATTCCTCGAGTGCAAAATTTACAACTGAAGTCTGCTTGTTTTACAGATGGATAGGCACAAATACGTAAAAGTAGCCTACCATGGCTTTAGGGAGATGTCCAAGGAAGATAAAATTGCAACTTATGGGAACACCTTGTTACGGGATTCTTTTGATGAGCCTGACTATGCTCTTATTGATACTCTTTTCTCACTGGCTGAAGCCTACCTATTTGCCCAGCTTGTTGACTTCAAAGATAGTTATCCCAGAAAAGTTCCTGATGGTGCTGAGTAAGATTTTGACCCCCTTTTGTGCTTTGATGGAATTATTTATATTTTTCTGTTTCTTTGATGTTAAGAGAAAACTGTGTAGTGGTAATTTTCTTTTAAGGGAATGTTCAGTATTTCGCAGGTATCCCATTACTTCCACCAATGTGAGGGGTAGATGTAAATCCTGGTGGAATACTGATCATTTTCTGCTTGTTTCTCTTTTTCCTTTTCTTCTCCACGCTTTCTTGTAGATTACAGGAAACCCAATGCCTTCATAATTAACATGCTTTTCATTTCATGATATGTTTTCCTATGAGTGGTTGCTAAGTTATGAAATCCCCGAGTAAATTGGGATTGAAAATTAACGCTTAATGCATTTGATAAAGATTAGGATTTGTTTTTTTTTTTTTTTGCTAGTTTTGTATGCAGTTTATCTTACCAATATAAATGTAGTAGCGGGTCTTTCCCATTCCTGATGCAGCTAGTAGATGCAGCTAGTAGTCTCAGATTTCCATCTGAGTGCCATGATTCCTTGTGATTTCAAGGTCCCACTATATGTTGACAAGTGAAAGGTTCAGGCTACCGCAAAAAATGCATGCCAATTTGTTTAGGAAAATGGAAATAGCAAGTTACTTAAGCTATCCTTTGATTTAATTTTAGATTTTGCTTCTTAAAAATATCACCGTTTGGACTCACGAGTTGCTTATTAACCTTCATAAATTTCATCTTTTCAATGTTGTTTGATATTATCTATGCTCCTTTTATATTTTATCCTCTTCTTGGATAGACTTTTACACACACCTGTTTGGCTGTTTATGTTGTGGTTTTAGGTATCACTGTTTTTGTATAGTTCCTGGATCTGATATAGATTTCATATTGTTGAAAAATATACATTTCTCTATTTTTTTTGAAAGGTCAAAATATACATTTCTCTAACAACCTTCTTTATGATTTAACTACGGGGTGATGTCTTGACTAACTCTTTATGTCAAAGTTTCGGATCTCCTTATTGTGGGATTAGGTTTCTCATTGTTCAAAACTGCATGTTTGCATTAACCTTCTTTTCTTTGGCCGTATATGATTTTAATAATAATTAATAGCCTATGATTTAAAAAAAATTTAATAGGCTGTACATATGTGCTTGACCATGAGTCTGGAGATAGTGATACCTTCAATATTTTGTAGAAATATATATTTATATATATGTAGAGAAATATGTGTGTATGTGCGCGTGTGCATTATTTTATTTATTTATCTATACTTGGATATATTTACTCATTATGTATTTTAAATTTTGTGTTTAGGCAAATGTTTATTTTTCTGTAAAAGATATATATATATATATATATATATATATATATATATATATATATATATATATATATATATATATATATAATATGAGAGAACATTTCCTACACACTTGTGTAGGTAAGTTACCTACGCACTACCTTAAAATACAGTGGGGGCCCACATTGTTTGGGTGATCCAAACAATTCATTTGAATGGTCCTCACATAGATAGGGTGTCAACAAAAAATCAGATCCATAGGATCATCCTAACCATTCAAACTATGGAGGCAAAAAATGGACTAATTTGTGAAGGTTTATACACGTCCATTTTACCTCCACAAATCGTAGGGTTGGGATGATCCTATGGATCTGATTTTTTGTGGACACCCTATCTATGTGAGGACCATTCAAATGAATTGTTTGGATCACCCAAACAATGTGGGCCCCCACTGTATTTTAAGGTAGTGCGTAGGTAACTTACCTACACAAGTGTGTAGGAAATGTTTTCTCTCTCTCTCTCTCTCTCTCTCTCTATATATATATATATATATATATATATATATATATCTTTGTCTGGACATGTGTTCTTGTTGTTGTGTTATGCTTGCATCTATTTACATGTTTAAGTTGCATAGTCCTTGCGAAGGTACTATTAGTAGTCATGTTCAAAACTGTATTTCTCAAAATGTATTTTTTTCTCAAAAGATGAATTAACAATTTGGGTTTCTCATCACTGATAGCATTCCATCCATTTTTGTAGTTTGTGTTTTTAGTTTCATTAAGCTACTATAGAAGTTTTCTCCGGAAAATGCGATCTGAACTGAAGTTCAGTTTCGGTCATCATCAGCTCTACTGAAAGATTTGAAGTTGAATATGCTTAACCCAATTTGAATATAGTGAATTGGTTTCAAGTTAGAGATCAAACTGCACTTCACAGAGATATGAACAGAACACCATATCAAAAGATCTGATTTCCAGTTCAGAATTTGCTTCCGCTCTTGCTATGCATCACATTGCAAGATCATAAAATACAATTATTTTTATCAAATTGAACCTTTATTTCTATATGAAGTACTATGAATACAGGAATAAATTCAGTACGATACTTAAGTAAAAACACCCAAGTCATCTGTAACGTGTCATCTACGAATGTAACAAAATACTGAAAACCAATAGGCTAGACACATGATATGGACCCCAAATATAAGAATCGACTCATGAGAAAGGTGCACAACTCTTCTTCTCAACACAAGTATGGAAGAAAGAACGGTGGTGCCTCCCAAGTTGACACTTGACGCGACTCACGCTCAAGAACAGAAATAGGATAAAGAGATGGAACCATTTGCCGCAACTTTTCCAAGTATGGATGCCCAAGACGAGAATGCGATTGTAGAGGAGATGTAGATGAAAACAGACTAGTGGAGGAGTGAAGAGACCCATCCAGGTAATACAATCTGTTATGTTCAAGCCCTATACCCCTCTTCTTCATCTATAAATACTGGAAACCACAATGAGAGGGATTAAAGGGTACAATTAATTTTACAGAATGAGTTTACTGACTATCTAAAAACACGTTAAAAGGAAATTTTGAGACAGATAAGACGTGGGAAAGAGAAAGACATGTAGTAAGATGGACCATTCCCTGCCCAAAGACTCTAGAGTGAGATCCATCAGCGAGTGTAATAGAAGTATTAGGTGCTGACTTAGAAAACAAGGAGAAAATACTGGACTCACCAATCATGTGTGAGGATGCCCGAGAATCAATGATATATGAAGATGGTTGGGAGAATGAAAAAGCAGAGGTATCGAGTTAGCAGGAGTGGCAGAATACGCAATGGAAGAAGAAGGCTGTTGAAGAAGAAATAGAAGAAGAAAGAAGAAGAAGAAGTAGTAGAAAAGGGAGAGAAGAATTGGGGGACAGATGGAGAAGAACTCAAGAGGGGAAGAAGAACTCACTCAATTCAATTGTATGACATGCAAAAGTGCATAATAATATGTAGTTTAGCCTATTAATAGGCAATTAACAATCAAAGAAATAGAATCTTACTAAAATAAGACTTCCTAAAAGACTAAAACAACTTAATGACTAAAGCAACCCCTAATAATAGCAGAAATGGCTAAAACAACCACCAATAATATCTAATAATATTAAAAAGGTCCCTTTGGGCCCAAATAATAATAGAAAGAACTCTACAGGGCTCCTCGAGGGCGGCCCTGCCGAGAATAAACTCGCAAGGGACGTCGATCCCCATCACCCACTCTGGCTTTCCAAACTTCTCCCAACACTTATCCATAGTATGATTTGTTCTGCCACACTGAACACATTTCTGAATACCTCTCTACCTCGGCCTCCCCCTGAATCTCTATCCTTGCCACCAAGCAGGACCACACCCATGGTCATAATTTGTAGATACACGAGCAGAAGATTCCTTTGCTGTGATAAAATCCAATGTGGAGATAAACACCCCAACACATTGTAGGCGTGAGTAAACTTTATGCATGGATGGAATGGTGTCACCAGCCAGAGATTATCCTTTTACTGAAATTTAATCAGAATTCAGCCTGGGGTTTCAAGAAAAGAGAGGAATCCCCCTGGTTTGTTGGGAGGAAGTATGCAAATCTATAAAGGGGGAGGTTTGGGATTTAGAAAGATAAAGTAAGCGAATCAAGCTCTTCCGGGAAAGTGGTTATGGAAGTTTGGGGAGGAGTCACAACTCTGGACCAAAGTTACTAAAACTTAAAGTACGTACGGAGCTGCCTCTGGGCATTGGGAGTCCGAGGACAGAACAACCAACGATAAGAGAGTCATCATCATCGGGAGATGAAACAAGATATTTAGTCTCCACTGGCACAAGTACAGTAACTGACCATTATGGTTGTTGCACATGAAAGAGAAAAGTAAGAGATCTTTGTGGTTGTGATCAAATCTGATATAAACAGGGGTCTGATCGGATCTGATTTAGAGAGAAAAGAAAAGATTAAAAGAAGAGAAACCGTCAGATCTGTTTCAAGACGATCATTCCAGACTTTGGATTAACACCAAAAAAGGGAAAAATGGAAAAAAGGATGAAAAAGGAGATCATATCTGATTTAGAAATGAAAAACTAGAGAAGTGATTAGTTTTGATTTGTAGATGGAACCAATACCTTCCTTTCAGATCTGCTCGTCTGGTGCTAGGACGGGAAAGAGCATCAGTTGCATGCTCTTATACCATGTCACAGCATGTCTAAAACAGAGAGAAATAAAAACCGCAGGGAGAGAGATTACGACGTTCAGTTTAGGGAGAAAAGATGTGTTAGTCTACCTCCAATTAGGTCGACTAACATATATATATGATTATTATTAAAAGAAAAAGACAAAAAGTGCCCCCGGGTACTTAATACAAGACAATATACATTATTCTTTGACATCTACTAAGGTCAACTATTATATAAAGGGTTCTACTACATGGATGACCACCGTTCCTATATTTTTGGGGCAGTCCTCAGACCCTCACCTTACAAGCGGTGCATATGTTTGCTGATTGGTGCTGTTGATCTGTTGGGCTGCCATGCATCCCCATTGCCAGCTGTTGTTACAGTCCCACCGTGATAGAATGGTGCCAACTCCTAATTCCTTTGTCAAGGCCTGCAAACAGTCTTAAAGGCTAATCTTTTCATGGGAACCCTAAAAGTGGTCGAAAGGTTTAAGATCAATCATGGTTGGACTGGCAATGATTTACTAAACTTGTGGTGGCCCAACAAATCAATGGAAATGCTCGCCCGCTGCCATCTTGGAATGTATGCAATGACAGCACTTCTATAAGCAATGAAAAGCTCTGAGACACTTTCAATTGCTAATCCAATGACTCCAGAACTTAAGGAAGAATTGTTATTGGGAGCAAGATTGAACATTTTCAGATCCTAGACATTGCTTAATCTGCTTGTTTTATGTCCTTATATTTTCTACTTCTAGAACATGCTATATTTATTTTTTGAATTGCAATTAAGAGACATTATACTCTCCACTCGCAGCTATAGTCGTATGTATAGAGATGTTCGAGCTGCAGTTGACTTATGCCATCGTGATGGAACTTTGAAGCAAATGGTTGCAAAGAATCCTGGAAAGTAAGTACTGAAATTGTTAACTTTTGTTTTAAGTTTTATATGAAGAAAAGTTGATTAAATTTCTGAATAGTAACAAAGTATGGTCTTTTCAAGAATCAAACCCTTGGTGCTCTCAGATTCCTATTTTCCCATTATGTTTACAAGAATAAGATGACCCGCACAT
The DNA here is from genome assembly GCF_043159265.1 of Tasmannia lanceolata. Taxonomy (NCBI): domain Eukaryota; kingdom Viridiplantae; phylum Streptophyta; class Magnoliopsida; order Canellales; family Winteraceae; genus Tasmannia; species Tasmannia lanceolata. The sequence continues at coordinate 14,306,766 of NW_027518681.1, forward strand.
TTTTTAATCCTTGAAATTTTAAATGAATGAACTGAATCATGTGTGTTTGTGTGTGCGCGCACACATGTCAGAAAAGTAAAAGAATTTGTTGTTAAAGTGGAAGATCAGAAAGTTGCTACTTGTACAGGATCATATGCCTAGTGTATAGTAGTGTTTTCAGAGATGGTGCGATGCGTAAGCCTCATGAGAAATTTCTGATTCTCTAAATAAATTTTTAAAAAATAAATAAAATATAGCAAGAAGTAAGGAAATACAAAAACATCTGTATAATTGCTAGAAAAGAGTCTTTGGCGCTTTATTATTCTCCCCACCCCCTTAACTTGTCCTTGCTTTGTATTTGCTCAATTGTTCTTTTACCCACTTTGTATTGACTATCTCAGTCCTTTCTATTTTTCTTAATAAATTTGGCTGCCTTCTTACAAAAAAAAAAAAAATCTAGAAAAGAAATGCTTCATTTCCAATCATAAATCATCATTCAACTAAATTGTGAAAGGTTATATAATTTTAATTTTCTTCTTGAAGAATTATAAACTCTACCATTTTTTACTATTTATGTTATTATGTACTCCTTGAGTTTTGACCATTGTGCATTTATTAAGGTATATCAATGAGGATCTATCAATCGTCCCAATGCTTAAAATGCTTCGAGATTCTGGTCGTGCGACATTCTTGGTGACAAACAGGTACCATATTTTCTTTCATGCATTTCTTTTCACATAAAAGAATTTTGGAATGGAAGGATCCATTTATATGGATGATGTGCTCTAGATTCATATTGATATCTCCCTTGTTTAATAACATCGACACTTAGTGACATCCATTGTCACGCATATCTGGTAATTTAGTACATACCACTTGTCACATGTAATTCATATAAATATTTATACATAATGCATGCACCACATTTCACATGCAATTCATATAAATATAATTATGTACCATATACATATATTGCTTTAGTATACAACTAATGCACTTACGGTTTTGGTTTCGGTATGCATTCCGGTTTCGGGAACGTTTCGATGGGGATGGAAACAGAAACATTTAGGTCTTTTATGTCAGTTTCAGTGGAAATTTAGAACTATGATTATAATATGGTCTTATCATCCTCCATTGTTGTTATATTTGTGGGTTAGGAGCATTTGTTGTTAGTCTTCTCTTGAGTAAGGCAAGCTTGACATTCTAGGTACCTGCTATTACTTCCCCTATAAACTAATATGACTGCTGAATGCTCAAATTTCTCGGATCTATTCTAAAGATTTCCTATGCATACCTGAAGGTAGTCATATCACTCATTTTTTCCAATTCTTATTGAACGTAACTTAAACAGCAACTGTGAAGCATAAAAGGCATGCACCTATAATGCCTGTAAATAATGTGAAGAAGGGATTTACTTTATGTTAATGTTGTAACCCAAATAAGTGCTCTAGTAATCCCATAAAACCTTGTAAAATATTAGGAAATATATGGTCTTCAGCCTTATTTTCCCAAAGAAAAATAAGGTGGGCAAAGGTAGAAATTTAGAATCGGGGGCCACATGTTCAATCTTCCAAACCATTCGTTTGCTAAGCCGCATCTTGGATAGACCATGCCGGTGTGCCCCCAAAGTCTTACCTATAGACGATCCTTACCCTTAATTGGCGATCTGCAAGTGAGTGGTTAAAATGATGGATGCCAAATATTCGCATTCAGCGGGGAGATCTCTCTGTTTTTTGAGGGTTAAGATTTGTCTAAAGAGGGAGATTTGGGTGGTATACGACACTCCTGATGAGCCATCAGTTGAATGTTTTTTTCTTGTTGAACACATGCTCCCCACCTATTCTTTTTTCTTCCCTTGTGGCTGGGTTCTAAATAATTTCTTTTGCTGCAGCATGTTATATGGATTCTTCTAAATGGGCAAAGAACCCGTGTCGGACACGTCCCTAATTCCAATGTGTCAAGATCTGCTTAGACACTTTTATGCCTCTTTTAAACAGTTTTTCTCTCTCTGAATACTACTATCACAACTTTACAATTACTGCCATCTTAATAATTAGTTTCTTAAATGGGAATACAAAATTGTATCTAAAAAATTAAAATTTAATAATTGATTAAAATATTTTGGAGAATCAACAAATCATTCTTTTTACATTATATCTACTTACCTATTAAAAATTTCAATATATTACTTGTTATTATTATATTATTATGTAAAAAAATAAAATTTAATAATTGATTAAAATATTTTGGCGAATCGAGAAATCATTCTTTTTGAGTTATGCCAAATCAAACACTTGACTCCCAATGTCACAGGCTCACAGCAACCTACAGTTAAATCAGTGGGCATCTTTATATGACCTTTTTATTTCCTGTGGATGCCAAGTTTGATCCATTTGATTATTTTTCTCTTATACATGGGCTTGATAGTGGCTGTTTTTCTTTGTTATGATACTAGTGAAACTGGATTTGGGTTCTCCACCGATTGTTTCTTGTGTTATCTTTTTGTTGTACTAGCTGAAAGTAGAGTTTCTGTTGTTTATCTGGTGCAGCTTGTGGGACTACACAAATATCGTGATGAATTTTCTTTGTGGAGGCCAAAGTTTGAACGGTAGTTCCCCTTGCAACTATGATTGGCTGGAGAAGTTTGATGTCGTCATTACGGGCAGGTTCTTCTTATTCTTTGGCAATTTATAACTTGTAGGAATGAATCACAGGCTAGTACTGCTCGGAATTCTTGCTGAATGGATAAGTTTGATGTATCTCAAATGGCAGCAATATTGTTTGCATCTCTGGTTTCTAGTGTTTTTTTTGTTTTGGTAGGTAAGCTGGGATCAAACCTCTGACCTCTAGTTTGAAGAACAAATCTTTAAGCCATTGAGCTAGAGGCTCAATCCCAAGGTTTCTAGTGTTTGATATAGCATAACTCATTAATCTCTCAGTGGTGTTTTCTTTTGGTTGTATTTAGGTATGGTTTTGCTTGTATTTAGGCTTGGTGTTTGTCGATGATGATAGTTGAATTTCAGGCGATTCATTTTCTATATTGCTCTGGTACCTTATGAGATCTGTGTCCCTAGAACTTGAAGTCTTTGAATTATTTCTTATTGTATAGTTATATGCTCTTATAGTAGATGGTTTTGGTTTGGAGGGGTTTGGTGAGGGCTAGGTACGGAGATGATAGTGGTGAGAAGGGTAGTAGATTGTTTTGGTTTGGAAAAGGGCGAAGGAGCTAAAGGCTTTGATTTGATTTTCAAGAGGTAGAAGATGGTAGATAAGGGTGGTCGTTTGCATGAACTTAGAGACGGTATTGGGTGAAGGTACAATAACGAAACAGAGAAGGGGTTGCTTCAGTGGTTAAACTTGCATCAAAGCAAGAGGTAACCTACATACAACATGGATGAAAAAAACTCAAAGTGAATGATAAGTTTTCATTAAGAAAACCTATGCACTTCTTCCCAGAAGAACAAGATAAGAAGATACTTCTCCAAAAGAAAGAAATTATAACTCAAAGTGGAATGCACTTCATTGAGGTTTATGGTCCTTTTATAGAGGTGGAACCTGTTTACAACAATAAATAGCCTACAGACATAGACATATTTTCCAGCTTTCACACACACACACACACGTCATACATAATAAATAGCCTATAGACAAAAAGAGAGATTTTTCAGCTTTCACACACACAAGTCTTACTTAACCTTGGGTGTTCACATTGGAACTAGTTTCCTTGTTTCCAACTTTCACACTTGAAACACTTTATGTTTTCACACTAGAACACTTTGGGTGTTCACATTGGAAACCCTTTGGGTTTTTACACAGGAAACACCTTGTGTTTTCACACTAGAAACCCTTTGGGTGTTTATATTAGAAACACCTTGGGTATTCACAGTGGAAACACTTTGGGTGTTCATACTGAAAACACATTGGGTGTTCACACTAGAAACACCTAAGGTGTTCAGACTGGAAACTAGTTTTCTTAACTAACTTGACTAGTTGTCATTTTCATCTTGCTAAAGTGAGCAGTGGCCCACTTTGATGTCATCGGATGGACGAGGCAATAGTGAAATCATCCGAACGATCTCCAATTTCCTTCATTTGTCCAGGATCGACGAGGTCCATCGATCTAAGAGCCACTTTAATATCCTACCGATCAGAATGATTGGCCTTATGATAGTACTCTTCAGCAATATGATCGGCCTGATCAGCGATCTGACGCCTCTGATTGTTAATTTGGAGATTTCTGAAAGGACGATCAACGATCATGGAATTTCGACCGGATGTGCTAGCATCGCACAAGCTATTAATCATAACATTATCTCATAATATATTCAATTTCTCTCATGAAGTCACAATCAATTTGTCCATTGAATTTCTGATCGTTGAAAGGACAGATGAATACAAAGCAATACAACAAGAAAAAATATGCGATCAACCATAAATTGGGCTGATTGCAAAGAAAAGGAATGCAATTCACCACGAAGGGGTGGAGAGAAAAAGGGATGCAATATGGCACGAAGGGCTGGAGGCAAAGGGGTTTGAAATCCACCACAATGGCTGGAGATAGAAAAAAGGGAAAAAAACGTAGAAACAAGAGAGGAGGAGAAACATTCTTACGTATAGATTTCATGGATGTTGGGTTTTAGATCTAAGGTGCAGAGTTTTAGATCTACAGGTTGGAGGCTTAGATGTAGAGTGTAGGGTTGTCGATCTAGGGGCTTAGGGTTAGATCTAGAAGGTTTTCTAAAATCTGAAAATAGTGCATTAGAAGGATGGTTGGATTTGTGTTTGTAAACTTCATTTCACCTCGCAGAAGCATGCATCTTTCACTCCTTAGACATGGGATTTGTATGGCCAATGTACTATTTTGTTTCCGTATTTTGGAATCACGTATCTTTCTGTTCATAAAGAGGGGGAACCTGGTGAGATTCATCTTTTGAGCTCGTATGTAATCCCTTCCAACTCTAATTCTTCCCCATGAGTGAGAGACTCTTACTTTATACTTTTTGACCTGTTTCTCTTATTTATTTTTCTGGAAAGACGGAAAGTATTTTTATGCTCAAATTCTAAAAAAATTTGAGATGTGGGAGGAACGTCAGGGGGACTGGCTCTGTTCCCTTTGTAACTATTGTAACTTCAGGTGGAGAAGTAGATGCTGTCGATGCTAGCACAAAAAGAAGAAATCACTCTCTCCATCTTCTTCACTTCATGATAAAACCAGATCAACTCCACATGTGAGGGGGTAAATCGCAAATGGAAAGCTAAGAAGGGAGTGGATAGGCGAAAGGAAGATTGGTCTTGCTCTTCATTTGAATATGTGAATTTCAAGTGGTGAGATAAGTGCCGTTGGTGTTGGCAGCTTAAAAAAACCCCAAAGCTGGTGTCCAATGTTAGTCCGCCATTCTCCCTGGATAGCAAGGGTGGGATGTGGCCTGCTAATGGTGACGTCCTATTACACGTCTGGTGGGGGTGGGGGGGGGTCTCTTCCTTATCTATCTCGGGTGGCGAGGTGGATGTCCGAATGGATTCTTTAAAGTCATGTCTAATAGGGAGAAGGAGAGATATCAAAGGGACCCTAGAGGATCTGTGGCTCTGGGCACGGAAGCACTTGGAAATTCCATCGTTACACTGCCCAGTTCATTGGCTAAGGATGAGCTCCTCTTTATATTTGAATCAGAAAAGCAGGCCAATAAGATCCTAACCAGGGGATCCGAGGCCCTGGGAGATCATCTCTTGTCTCTTTCAGTGTGGCATAGGGATTACAACCAGGGTGAGGAAGCTCTCTGGGTTAATTTCTACAGTATCCCTTTGCATGCTTGGACCATTTCAACGGTGGAAGCCTTAGGGAGTTTGTTCGGTGCAGTCTTGGAGACAAAAATGGAAGGTAATCACAAACACTGTATGAATTTCGTATCGGCCGAAATCCTAACTTCCCGTTGGCGCTTATCAGGTCCTCCTGTTAATATCCAGATCTTTGATCAGTATTACCCTGTTGGATTTGAAATTCAAGAGGATCATGTGGATTGCTCAGTTAGTCTCGAGCTCCCCGGCCATAAGGGGTGGCCGGTTGCCTTAAATTCTCCCCCAAAGATTTTTGCTGGTTTAGGGAAGCCGACGGTGCCGTTAACTGCCAGCATTCTGGTGCAACAGGATAAGCTCCTCGGCGAACCTTTGGGGCCCCTGCCAAATTCAAGTCCTGGTTCTGTCCAATCAAATAATGGTATGCGGCCCAAGATTAGACTGTTGGTAGGTGGGCGGGGATTGGGGAAAAAGGTTCTTGGTCAGGAATATCTGACAACTGTTGGCTTTGGCCTTAAGAAGTATGACCTTCTTGCCCTTAAGCGGAAATTGAGAAAAATTGGACGGTTGGATAAACCCTTTCCCCCGTCCAGCGTAGTTTGTGCCATTGGAGAAGTACTTGTTGGCCACCACCTAACTCTTTGTGGTGAGGGCCTTTCCCCAATTTTGGCTAAGGATTGGGTTTAAAGCAAGGTTGCCAGAGCGGAAATCGAAAGCGGGAATCGAAAGCGGGAATCGAAGGCTCCCAGGGAAGAATCCTGCTTCCTTGGTTTAAAGAGCTTCTTGTTTTTGTATAACCTTGGTATTATCGGCTTTTGAATGGTGGGGTATGCTATGTAATAGCTACGATAGTATTTCTCACCCCGCTTTTGCGCGTGGCGTAAGTAGAGCTCTTTTATCGAGAAATTGAGGATTTTCTTTACAAAGGAGCCTTCTTTCTTGATAGTAGAAAAGGTTTTAATCCCCGGAGCTTACAGATTTCAGGCGAGACGTTTGGGCTCCTTTGGTCTCTTGGGCGATCCAACTTCAACTTTGTGTAGGCAGAAATGAACAACCATCATTCTCATTCTCCGCAGCAGGAATCTCACACATGCTCTGGGGGTCCAAGCAGGAAGCTATTCATGGAGATTCTGGTTTTGGAAAAAATCCTTCATTGGATGAGAATGATGGTTTATGACGAAGAGAGGGCATCCATCAATGATCTAAGGCGTAATGAGATCTCAGGGGATGTGCTTAGGAAATTCTAGAAAATTTTTAAGCAAGACGCTAAAGATGGCCCTTTCACTTTCTACAGTGTTTGTGGCTTTGCCTCAGTGGAAGAGACCCACTCGCCTTTGTATAAGCACCCTTTCTTCATGTTACTCATGAGTGAGGAAAGAGCTTCGAGGAAACGTACTTGGGAGCTCACCAGGGAGGTGGCTATTAGACACAGAAGAAAATATCTTTATCCGAAAAAGTCTTGGTTTTCTGGAGAGAAACCTGGATGCCGCCCTCATGGGTTTGTCGGTTCCCCACCTCCAATACACTCTGGAGGAGCTGGAGAGATGCGCTTCCTAGATATGCCACCCCGTGTTGGAGCGGCCCTGGGATACTGTGGCAGCTAGGCGATCTCTGTGGATTTAAGGAGGGAAGAGAGAGATATGTTTTTGTAACTTGTTATGCTTTTGTTAACTTACCAACTTCTCCAAAAGCTTAAGCTGTTGGAGAAAGGCATTCTTTATCTTTTATACTTTAACACTCCCCTGCACGTGTGGCCCACTTGGCAAACACGTGGGACATGTGGTCCCACTTTGGGCCGACCATCACATGTGGATTTTTGCTATCCGGGAGGTTTGAACTCGAGACCTTTGGCTCTGATACCATGTTAACTTACCAACTTCTCCAAAAGCTTAAGCTATTGGAGAAAGGTATTATTTATCTTATACTTTAACAGCTTTAATTTTTCCTCTACTTGGTCCTGGGTATACCCAGTCCATCCTCCATATGTTATTTTGTAATACAAGTTGGGACTCCTGGTCCCAGTGTTATTATAATATCAATGAAATGTCACTTTTCAAAATTTTTTTTTCTGGAAAGACGCATCTTCATCATACATGCCTAATGCTTTGTCATGGTTCACTTTAACAAGTCCTTTGTAAACCATGAACCAAAATCCCAAATGTGAAAGGACAATCAAACCAGGTGTGATTAGTTACATGCTTGCAATAGTAAAGTGGAGTGAACTTATTTTATTCCAGCAACTAATATTCTGGTTGGGTTGCTGAACTGTTACCTTCACAAGTTATGCAACATTTTGACCATTCATTGTTAGAGGGCAGTTGCACATGCATATGAACTGGTGAACTCGGGATTCCTTCACTATAGTCTATGCTTAGTGCTGTGAAGATCTTTACAGAGGCTCAAAGTGGGGCCCCTTTGGACACTGAAGTGGTGCAATATTTTTAGATTTACATCTTACTGTCATGCGGGATTGTTTCAAAGGGGGTAAATTAAGATACTAAATGTGGGAATCGTTCTTGGAGCCCCCCTATTAGCCCCTCTCATGTAAGTTCAAGTAGTAAGGCGCGCAACGACTTTGACTTAACTAATAGGGCGTTACTTGCTGCTCAGCCCTATCTATTCATCTCTTTTTTCAAATGGATATTTAGGGATCTCTCTTGTTCATAGATCTTGAAACCGGATCAAGATCCATTTCTCAATACATCTTGCTGTCATGTGGGATTGTTTCAAAGGTGGTAAATTAAGATACTAAATGTGGGAATTGTCCTTGGATTAATTTTCCTATCTTTGATTCTGTTTTAGATATGGCACTTTTGGGTCATTTAAGCTGCAACCTGTTTTTTTTTCTTTTTATTTGTTGTGGAGCAATAATATGCATGCCTTTTCCCATAGGTATTTGACATCAACTACCTTCGACCATATCTTAGTAGCCTCTTTATTCTGTTCACTGTTTACAGCTGCAAGCCAAGCTTTTTCCATGATGAAAATCGTGCAAATTTATTTGAAGTTGAACCTGAAACTGGGATGCTACTCAATACTGATAATGGCACTCTTCTTCCTCAGGCTAGTAGAAATAAATCAAATGTGCTTCCGGTCCATTCTTTTTTTTTTGAACGATTCCAGTCCATTCTTTGATACAGTTATTTTTTCTTACGTCTGTTTTTTTTTCTATCATATGTCAAAAAGATTGGAAATACATCACCGAGATCACCATCCAAGGGACTGAAAAAGGCTTGTAGAGTTTTCCAGGTATTATTTTAACCTGCATTTCATGGGAATTACAAGCCAAAGCAATGCTGACCAGGATATAAGAGATGCTATCGTGACATTCTGCAATTAAACAGTCTATTAGTACTTCAAAATTTTTGTCTATCTTCTGTGGCCGTGAACTATTTTTCTTGTCAATTAAATTGAATCATCAATTGATAATGTTGATGTTCTGTAATTGCATTATCAGGGAGGGAGTGTTGGTCATCTGCATAAACTACTTTCAATTGAAGCAAGTTCACAGGTGCCGCATTATTTGATCCATGAAGATTGATATTAATTACTTTTTATTCTTTATGTAGCTTTTGTTTTTATTGAATTTGAAGTTTATATCTTGGGCATGATTTCTTATGCTTATTCTCCAATACTGAGCTGTAGTTTCATTTAAATGTTTCCATTATTTTATTTCTTAATTTCCATGTTTTGCATGCTTGACACACATGATCGTTGGGCCCTGAATTTATCTTTTTTGTTTTTTCAGATATTATCTGTAAGCTATTAATTTATTTTTACTTTTATTTTAGCATGTAACTATTACTGGATATATTATTTTTTTATAAATAAGGAAGAAATTGATAAATTAATGCCCTTGTTTTTGTAGAATGATGTATTGTTTAGTAGCATACTATATCTTTATTTTAATTTTACGTTATTGTAGTTCTCGTCTGACTTCTTTTGTTTGCACATTACAGCATGCCATACTCATTTTTGTTTTTCTTAGCGACAATATTTTTCTTAACTTGTGAACTATGTCATTCATATAAAATGAAAGCATAACCGCACAACAAATTGTGACTCTAATCATACTATGAATGCTATTTAACAGCTTGCTTGAGAAATGGTAAAATTGTAACACGTTGGTGCAAACCGTGTTCGCGGGTTTCATGGAGAACTTTTAGGAAAGTAGGGGGCATAATTTTAATTAAAGTTAATGTTACCAACCCCAAATCATTAGCTGTTCAGAATTAGATCGCTCCTTAATAGGTTTTTCACATTCAAAGTCAGCCTTAAAGTTAATTTATTATCAAGATTAATTCAGTCCAAATAAAACATGCAAAAAATAGCTCTCATCCAATGAAATCATATCTATAAAAATAGGAAACAAGTTGCAAAACTCTCTACACTCTGAAAATTAAAGTGAATGATCAGATACTAGGGAGCAAAAGTCACCAATCCAGGGTAGATAGCCTCAGTATGAAATCTAGGGAGGTGGATGGCTGATCCAAAAAGATAAAAGGCTGCAAAATCAGGTTTATAAAGTAGAGGAAGAACGATCCACCCAAGTAGTGCATCAGCCAAGGTGGATAGCTGACCGACACCAAATCTCAGTGTATATGAGGCCCAAGAGGAAGGAGATGCGAGAAGTAGTGGAACCATGATCCGCCCAAGCACCAATATGACGCCTAATGATGGGGAAAGGTGATGTAGCACGTGTAGCAAGCAGCAGGAACAGCAAAGCAGCAGCAAAGGTAGAGAAGTGACAGGTTGTTACAGCCATGGTTTCAAATTTCGGTTTCGAAATGCATTTCGGTCCTCACTGAAACCGAAATTTCGGTCAAAATTTGACGAAATCATTAAATATAATATTTTATCTTATCCCAAATTTCAGCTGAAATTTCGGGAAAATATTAAATAAGTTAAAAAATCGACATTTTTGGTTGATTTTCCTTAAATTTTGGACGAAATTTTGGAAAAAATGAAATTTTGGTTTCATGGTTGACCGAAATCCGAGGTGCTGTTCTTCTAGGGCTGAAAAGGAGGTAAACGGAGGAGGGTATAAGAGAAAAGAAAGGGGTGTGTTGCCTGCAACTTCGCAGGGCTTGCAGACTGAAAGTGCAAGGGGAAAGAAAGACAGGTTGTCGGCTGCACAAAGTGCAGGGTGGTGGAGCCGAAAGCAGTGAAGTGAGAGAGATGGGGTTCCTGTTTCCTTTCGTTATTGCATGATATACTTCATATATTATTTTGCTTCTTCATTTCTGGTTCCATGACAAATTTATGTTGATTCCTGTTTCCTCTTTATCCCGTCTGGAGGTGAAGATAATCAATAATGCAGTCTCAAGTACCCTATACGACTTTCGATTTCTTATTCCTATGTATTGGCGATGATTGACAATTGCTGTAGATTCTTGGAGATTCATTTATGGAAATTACATGCTGTGTTCTTTGTTTTTAGCTAATTATTTTGTGCTGTTTTTCCTGCTAAGTTCTTATATTATATGTTTCTGTTTGACTTTTAATAGGTTCTTTATGTTGGAGATCACATATATGGAGATATTTTGCGCAGCAAAAAAGTTCTGGGTATAATATTTTTCTTCTGTTTTTCTTATATTAGAACTTTCTGAATATGATCCCTATTGTCTTAAGCTCGGGTGCGCTGATAGCCTTTAAATGGATATCCTGTTTAATGGTACTCTTGTTTTCAAAATTTTTACTGACCTTATAACATCATTTCATGAATAACAATATCAAAATGGAAACGCTATGAACATGGACATGTCAGGGCTGTACTGAACTGCCCTCCTAAAATTTCCATATTTAGCAAATAGTACATTGTTCATTTAAAAAAAAAAAAAGATTGTCCAATGCATATTGCCATCAATGAATTATCGGTTGTGTGGCTTGTTGGGGAGGGTGGTTAGGAAGCTTCCCGACACTGCATGTCTTCCCAGCAGCCCTCATATCAAAATTTGGTTTATGGAATTGAGAAGCTGATTTTAGAGTAGTCCAGCAAAAGCTGATATCAGAAACATGATTTATTGAAAGATGTGTTTCAGTTTTGAGTGGTCTTTAAGGAGATCTGCTTGACACATTTTTGCTCTGTTTTTATGGTATGGTTTTATGCCTGGTTGCTTTCTTTTCTGTGGTTTAATTTTTGTTGCTTCTTTTAAACAGGGTGGAGAACAATGCTTGTTGTTCCAGAGCTTGAAAGGGAGGTGGAGCTTCTTTGGGAGTCAAAGGAAAACCGTAAGGTGTGGGTAATTTTTTTTTTTTTGCTGTTATATATTTCTAAAACACTTCTTTCTCCATATTATTTGAAATGAATGCACTATTCCTTTTCTTTAGCATACTTCGGAAATGTTGTCTTGGTAGTGTTATTTAATTAGCACATAATTTTAATGTGTTACATGTGACATGAAAAGAGGTAACATGTGGTAATCTTGCTGATAAAATGCCATTGTTTTTCCTGATAGTGAACTTAAGTTGGTCATTTCTTTTGATATACAAACAACATTATATAAGAGGCGGAGCTTGCGAAATACAAAAAAACTGGTCTCATCATGTTATTTAATTTCCTGGAAATGCAAGAAATGTACTGTTGTCTCTAAGTCCATCAGTCAATGTTGGCAGCACCCCGTGAAATTGTCTGCCTTTGCGCAATTCTATCAGACTTTGGTTTTCCTATTCTTACGAAAACAATAAGAGTGATATTCAGATTGCCAGTAATCCAGTTTTTCAAGAGCGAATGAAACATATACATCATCTGAAGGAGCTTCAGTTAACTCATATAACATACCCAATAGTTTGTGTTGGAATATGTAACTTGCCTAAGGGCATTTAGGACTTTGTACATTCCTTTATGTTTTAGTATAAAGATATGAGCCAGGGGGAGATAACCCTAACTTATTTATTTTCTCTGTCTAAACTTTCGTCTAACATGGTATCAGAGCCTTAGGGTTTTCTGATCCCTAGGGTTCTCTAGCAGCCTCCATCTTCTCCGCCGCCCCCCCCCCCCCCGCCGCCGCGAAACCCAACTCCGGGCCAAGTTTCATCGGAGGCAGACCGGCACGCCATCTTTTTCCTTAGGAGTCGTTCTCTCCAAGTCGAAGGCACCAGGCCCTCCCTCGCTCCCGCCACATTTCTCTTCCCCTGCGCAAAGCTCCCCACACATTTTCTACCCAGGGCGGAAATTATTTTCCAAGAACAAGGATTTGCACCCCCAAAATTTTCCAGGAAAATATTTTCTGTCCAGGTTGGAAAATTTTTTCCAGGACCGAGGATTTGCACCCCCCCTCCCCCCCCAAAACCACTTTCCTGGAAATAAGTTTCCAGGGCTATGTTTCGCCTCGCATCAGAATTTTTTTTTCCAGCCCCCAATTCCTAGGTTTGCTGGTAAGCCTCACACCTCAAGTTTTTCAACCCACATCATTTTTTTTCCTCCTCTTCCTTTCATCCCTTGGTAAACCCTACCACTCTTTTCTCCCTGTTATTATGTGTTAGATCTTCATCTCTTACCCTACTTTGATTCTTGTTTGTCTTTGCGGCTCCCCTCTGTATCTCATGGCTTCCCTCTTGTCAAGCTTCGTCGATGCCCGTCATTCTTGGAGCCGCGTCTAGCTTTCTTGGCCTACCCTAGTTTGCCCACCTATTCTGTTATTCGTCTTGGTTTGGATTGTCTGTTTCTTTCTTGCTTGTTGTTATGGAGGAGGTGCTTGACAATCCTTCCACAGGAATGGCTCCTGGTGTTCGTCCGACACCCTCTTTGGCGTCTTCTTCGTCATCATCTCTCTCTGTGGATGGATCATTCCCACATATCACTACTGTTAAGTTGGATGGGGCAAACTATGTTACTTGGAAAGCAGCCGTCGAGAAGTATCTTATTGCCCGTGGGAAAGCCCACGTCATTCGTCGTGATCCTCCTCCTATGACGGATCCCACCTTTGATCGATGGGAACAGGAGGATGCTCTTGTTTGCACCCTTCTGTGGCAGAGTATGGCCCCTCACGTCTCTGGGCCCTTGATGCTTCTGCCTACTGCGAAACGGATATGGGATCAGGTTACTCTTCTTTACTCTGGCGTGGCAAACATTAGTCGGATCTTCTCTACCTATTTTGAGTGGGTGCGTTTCCGCCGTGGTGATCTTCCTCTTGCCACCCATTACAGCCAATTCGTTGGCCTCTGTCAGCAGCTTGATGTTTACATGCTGCTTACCACGGATCTCACAGAGGCTGCCCGTCAGAGGGATCAGATCCGTGTTGTGCAGTACCTTGAGAGTTTGGGTCCAGAGTACATGCATCTTCGTCAGCAGATTATCGGTTCTGGCGCTATTCCTTCCCTTACTGAGGTTTACTCCCGCGTCCAGCAGTGCTCTCCTGGTGATCCAGTGATATCTGTTCCTATTGATGGTTCTGCTCTCGCGACCTATAATGGCAGTACTCGCCCGCCTCGTGGTGGAGCCTCCTCTGGTCGTGGCCGTGGTCGTACCGGCCGTGGTGGTGGCCGTGGCCGTTCTTTTTGCACTCACTGTCAGCGCGAGGGACATTATATTGACCATTGCTATACCCTGCATCCCGAGCTTCGTCAGGCACGCTCGGCTCACATGGGTGCTACTACTGCTTCGGTTTCAGATTGCGCTCCCTCTGCTTCTGTTCCTGCACCAGCTGATTCCACCTATACATTATCCCATGCCGATTATGAGGAGTTCCAGCGTCTGCGGCTCAGTTCTCGTCCTCCCTCTGCAGGTTTCACCCAGCCAGGTAGTTCACCCACTACCCTTCTATCTAGCTCAGGGTCATGGATCATTGACTCTGGGGCATCCAATCACCTGACTGGTAACTCTTCTCAGCTTCATTCTTTTCGCTCTTTCTCATCTCCCTCTCAGTCTATCACCCTTGCTGATGGGTCCACTACACCTATTACTGGTGTTGGTCATATCTCCCCTCATCCTGCTCTTACCTTATCTTCTGTTTTATGTGTCCCAAAATCACCATTTAGTTTACTTTCTGTTAGCCAAATTACTAAATCTCTTCATTGTTCTGTCTCATTTTTCCCATCTTACTGTTTGTTTCAGGATCTCTCGACTGGGAAGACGATTGGAACGGGTTGTGAGGTAGATGGACTCTATCGTCTTGACTGCCGGCCGCCTACTGTCTTACATAGCTCTATGGATACATTTCAGTGGCAATGTCGCCTGGGGCATCCTTCACTTCAGCGGCTGCAGCAGACTTCTCTGGTTCCCGGACCTTTTTCTAGTTTTCAGTGCGAGTCCTGTGAACTCGGGAAGCACCGTCGTGTGTCGTTTCCGTCCCGGATCATTAGTTGAGTGTCTAGTCCATTTGAATTAGTCCATTCTGATGTATGGGGACCCTCTAGAGTCGTGTCTAGTACTGGCTTTCGGTATTTTATTGTGTTATTGATGACTTCTCACGCATGACCTGGTTATATTTACTTAAGAGTCGATCCGACGTGTTCTTTGCTTTTCGCACATTTCATTCTGAAATTAAGAATCAATATAATTACAATATTAAATGTCTTCGTACTGACAATGCTAGAGAATATTTTTCTGATACTAATGGCTTTCAATCCTATCTCTCCCAACATGGGATTTTACATCAGTGTTCATGTGCGTACACCTCTCAACAGAATGGTGTTGCTGAGAGGAAACTTCGTAATTTGCTTGAAGTAGGTCGCACTCTTCTTTTTCAGATGAGTGTTCCTAAGGCATACTGGAGTGATGCCCTTCTCACGGCGTGTTTCTTAGCAAATCGCCTTCCTTCCTCTGTCTTAGAGGGTGCCTCTTCTTTCGAGATTTTATCTCGTAGTAAGGAACAGTTTCCTCTGACACCTCGTGTATTTGGATGCGTTTGTTTTGTTCATCACCTTGGACCTGGCCGTGACAAACTCGATCCCCGGTCTGAGCGTTGTGTCTTTCTGGGGTATTCCCGTACGCAGAAAGGCTATCGTTGCTATAGCTCTCGTCTGCGTCGCTGGTTTGTCTCAGCCGATGTTACGTTCTTTGAGTCTGAGGCATTCTTCCAACATGGCGCGACATCTTTCACCCCTTCTCTCGAGTCCGAGGTCTCGCTTCCCTTCCCAGATCTACCTGCTTCTCTTCCGTCATCTCCTATTTCCGTGCGGCCAGCTTCTGCAGCTTCTACTTCTTCTGCCCCGTTGGAGAAGCCAGCTCCACCTAAAATTACACAGCAGTATCAGTGGTGCCAAGTTACAGATAGGTCTCTTCTACCTTCTCTTGCACAATCATCTTCTGAGCCGATGATCCCTCTCTCCCGCTCTCAGGTATCTTCTCTTCCGCTTTCCTCTGTTGTTTCTGATTCTCCTATTGCATCTCGTACGAGATCCCGTTCCACTGCACATCCTATTTCGAATTTTGTTTCTTATGATAAGCTCACTAGTACCTTCCAGAGCTTTGTTTCCTCCTTGTCTTCTATCTCTTTACCACAGTCAGTGGCTGAGGCTCTTGACCATCCTGGCTGGCGTGATGCTATGAACCTAGAAATGGGCGCTTTTCATAGTAATAATACATGGGATCTGGTTTCCCTACCCGCTGGTGCCCGTCCTGTTGGTTGTCGGTGGGTTTTCTCCATCAAATACCTCCCTGATGGTACTGTCGAGCGCTTAAAAGCACGGTTAGTCGCGAAAGGATACACTCAGACTTTTGGTGTTGACTGCACTGAAACATTCAGTCCCGTTGCGAAAATTCTCTCTGTCCGTGTGCTCCTGTCTCTTGCTGTTAATCATAGCTAGCCCCTCCATCAGCTGGATGTGAAGAATGCCTTCCTCCATGGCGACCTAACTGAGGAGGTGTATATGGAGCAACCACCAGGGTTTGTTGCTCAGGGGGAGACTTCCTTCTACGTGTGTCGCCTACGCAAGTCACTATATGGCCTCAAACAATCTCCGCGTGCGTGGTTTGGGAGATTCAATGAGGCAGTCATGCGCTTAGGCATGAAACAATGCGCAGTGGATCACTCAGTCTTCAGTTATCACTCTTCAGCTGGGTGTATTTTGTTGATAGTTTATGTGGATGACATAATCATCACAGGGAGCAATTCACAAGGTATACAACGTTTGAAAACCTTCTTGCAAAAGGAATTCTCTACTAAGGATTTGGGTCAGCTCAGGTATTTCTTGGGGATAGAGGTTGCTCGTTCCTCTAGAGGCTTGTTCCTATCACAGAGAAAGTATGTCTTGGACTTGCTAAAAGAAACAGGCAATCTTGGAGTTAAACCAGCTTCTGCACCCATGGATCCTAATGTGAAACTCGTTCCAGAAGAAGGAGAGTTGTTGGAGGATCCTGGCAGGTATCGCAGGCTTGTCGGTAAACTTATATATCTCACGGTTACTCGGCCAGATATTTCATATGCTGTTGGAGTTGTCAGTCAGTATATGAGCTCTCCACGTACTTCTCACTGGGCTGCGGTGACACAGATTCTTAAGTATTTGAAAGGGGCTCCAGGGAAGGGATTGATGTTCAAAAGACATGGCCATATGAAAGTTGAAGGCTTCTCTGATTCAGATTGGGCTGGATCCCCAGCAGATAGACGGTCCACCACTGGGTATTGTACATTTGTAGGTGGCAATCTTGTTTCATGGAAGAGTAAGAAGCAGAATGTTATAGCTAAGTCTAGTGCAGAGGCTGAATACAGGGCAATGGCACAGACAAGCACGGAACTTATTTGGCTACGTTCACTTCTTTCTGAAATTGGCTTCATTTCATCTTCTCCTTCGCAGCTTTATTGCGACAACAAAGCTGCAATATACATTGCCAACAATCCAGTCTTCCATGAGTGCACCAAGCATATTGAAGTGGATTGTCATTTTATCCGTCAAAGAATCCAGAAAAGAGAGATTTGCACTGTGTTTACTCGGTCAGGGGACCAATTAGCTGATATGTTTACAAAGTCCTTAAATAAGTCAAAATTGAATGATATATGTAACCAGCTAGGAATGTATGATATCTACATTCCAGCTTGAGGGGGAGTGTTGGAATATGTAACTTGCCTAAGGGCATTTAGGACTTTGTACATTCCTTTATGTTTTAGTATAAAGATATGAGTCAGGGGGAGATAACCCTAACTCATTTATTTTCTCTGTCTAAACTTTCGTCTAACAGTTTGTTTTCTACAGGAGCTTCGGTTGTTACGAAAAGAGCGTGATTTTGTTGAAGACAAAATACATCATCTGAAGTGGTCTCTCAAGTAAGTATGAATATGAATTGTCGCCTTGATGATTTTAACTCTATTAGTTTTGCAAGCGTTATTTGAAATAATATATGTTGAATCGTTGATTTATACCTTGAATGGATGGATGGAGAATCATTTTGAAAGGCATCTTGGGGCCTTTGTTGAACATGGAACATCACTGTAGCTATTGACCAAAACACCTTTGAGTCTTACAACACCTAAACAATATAATCCGATGATAGCATTAAAGAAAAGAGAAACAAATGATTAAAATCACGGTGAAATGAGGTACTACCAATTGGATTTGTAAAATTTTCTTGTCGAATATGAAGTGTTGAACTAGATATTACATTTATTAATTATAGTGTTGTTGTTTTTCAAATAAATAAAATTGATAATAGTTGTGATGGTTTTCAAAATTCAAACAGTGATATTGTCTGTGGAGTTAAAGTTTGGTCATCTGCCCATTGTACCAGATTGATGGGTAAATGTCTATGTACTATTGCCTTCATTTCCTAGAGTCAACATGGGTAAACCATTCTGAAGCACACAAGCTCATCTTATATAGTTACACTTTTTGAAGGTGTGAGAGATGCAAGTTGGTTGTGCTTGATTCATGGCACATCATCTGGCACTTGATAAGTTGGATTTTCTCAGCACAACCAATGCTATCATGAAATGAAGAAATTGCTGATGTCAGCATAACATCAACATAATAATTTTGGGTGTCATTCGGGGCCTTCATGGGCTAAAGTGTAGCTGGATTTATAAGATGCCCTGCCATTTTTGCAATAAGGATTTTATGGAGATTTTTTTGTAGTAATTCTCCTAATTATTTAGTAAGGTTTTGAAGGGTCCTCGTTTTGGAGATATTGTTGCCTGATACTTCTATATCTGGAAGAGTTTGATTAGAAGAAGACTGTACAACAGGTCTTGTGGGTTTTCAGGAAAACTTGGGTTCCTTTTTTATTGGCTAGATTCTAGGGTTTATTATTATATAAATCCGGGTTAATTGGAACCTACTGACGAATTTTGGCAGTGTTATTGTGTTTCCTTTTGTACCCTGGACCTCTAACCTTGCAATATCAAATTTGAAATCCTCTGGCTCTTCTTGTCTCCGGAATTTATATCTTAAGATTATTTAGCTTCCTCTTGCCTTTCAACACAGTCACACTTTTCCCTTGTTTAGTTGCCTTCTCTACTTCACAATCTCTTTGTTCTTGTTAGAAGGTGTATATGTGCCTAAGGGCATTTTGGTTATTGTACTTCTTTTCCCTTTATATAAATACATTAGTGAGGGGGGGGGGGGGCAAGTCTCTCTAAGTCACTTTTCCTTCTCATTGTCTTCTCTTTTCTCTTCTCTCAACATGGTATCAGAGCCACCATCATTAATGTAATGACCCGGTTTTGGCGCAAATTTTTAGACATGAATTTTTTTTTCTTTTTTTTCAAAATCCCAAAATCCGAATCGTTACCCCAAAAAGGGAATCACAAACTAACCAATGTTATCCCGTGAGGGAAAATCCATAAATAAAGTAAAATAAAAGGAGCAATTATTATTCCATTACGAAATTAATGGTCTATTACATTATTAAAAACCAACTACTAAAAATACCCATGAATTAAATTAAAGCTGTAACTGCAACTCAAACTAAAACACTAGGTCTAATAATGGCTCGACACTCTAGGCCAACTTCCTCAATCCTGTGACATTTATTATGTGTATTTCTGCGCGACAGAATCTCCATCACCTAGAGGACCTGTGGGTTGAAAAATGAGTCAGCAACAAGCTGAACAAGATCCCCTAGTGGCTCGCATAATATGAGCCACTAAATGAGATTTGCATTATAAAATGATTTCTTATGATTGTTGGGATCCTTTACCGTGGTTTTACTCCTCTCTCTCTCTCTATGTACATGAGTGTGCATTCATAGAGAGATATACACACAGTCTCTCTCTCTCTCTCTCTCTCTCTCTTTCTATACTTCCTAACACAACATATAGCAATTTCGATTTGCAATAGTTTTTTGCTTGATTGACTGTTCATCATGATTAAATTCCAGTGGAACTTTTCCACAGGTCTAATCATAAATAATTAGGTTCTTATTAATTGTCTGATGTATTGCTTGGATAATGCCTACCTCATATATGTAATCAACTTCACAGCTGTGATTATTCCACTCCCTTTAAGTGGTGCTCCTGTAATATATGGTCTAAATTGATTTTCTCTTCCTTTTTTTTTCATTTGCTGACCTCGTGCCAAATTCTGCCCCAGTGACATCTGACTCTTTCTGTATGGGATATCTTTTCTGCAAACTACAAAAAAGCTGTGAAAAGATAATTTCTCTTTAGGTACAACTATTTTTGAGCATTAAGCCGTCAACTTTACTAATAAGTTGGTAAGGCAAGGTAATGGATTTTTCTTGGAACTATTCACAAACTTGACCTATACATTATACTTTTCTTTTGAGTACTGGTAATATGTGGTTTTTGTTGTTTTTTTTTTGTTTAACTTAAATAAGATTGCCACCTTTATATATCCCTCCTAGTTACTTTACCAAATGTTGTCTAAAGTATCTTTAGGCCTTCAGCATACCTTTGTCACTTTTCTTGTAATGATGATGGTCAAATTTATGGTCTTGTTTGTCAAGCTCATTGGCACACGATTCTGAATCCCTGACCTTTTCCTTTTGAATTATTGCATGGTATTTTTGTGTTTGTTTCTTTTGTTGTTATTTAAGATCTTACATTTGATGTTTGTTGGTTCAGGTTTGAGCATATCAATGCCGATGAGAAGAAAAATTTATGTTCTGAACTCAATGAATTGGAGGTCAGCCTATTGAATCCTGGTTACTTATGCAATTTTACGATTGATCAATGCCTGTGAAGAGTTTATTTGATCTTATGGTGCAAAACAGTTATTATTTTTTTATGTTTGTTCATCTAGTTGTTGCAATAATTATTGGGCAAACAAAAGAGTTGGACTAAATTATTAGCTAGAAATCCTACCCGACCGTAAATGACACCATTTATATGGAAATGTTGAATGCAAGAAGACATACAATCTTCAGGTGGATACATGTGTAAACTTAAAGTCAGAGAGAGACTCCCTGATGGGGACATCAATAATGGGCGTGGATTCAACGTTTACAAGCACAAACGCGGAAATCCTACAGATTGTAATGAATGGGAACCGAGTTATTATCAATAATGGGAACCGAGTTGAAATTCTGTACTGCATATCATCCCCAAACAGGTGGTCAAATAGAGGTAATAGGAGTCTAGGAAACCTCCTTAGGTGTCTTATTGGTGATCATATTTCTAGTTGGGATCCTTCCCCAAGCTGAGTTTGCCGACAATAGTTCTGTGAACCGTAGCACAGGTCTTTCACCTTTTTAGATTATCACAGGCTATACACCTAGGAAGCTAGTAGATCTTATTCCTGCTGTAGCTAGTGCAGTTCCGGAGTTTTTGAGTCTGCCGAGTCCTTTACGCAGCATATTCGAGACTTACATGCATAAATAAGAAGAAAGATAATAATTAATAATGAATTTTACAAATCTTATGCAGATGTACATCGAAGGCTACAAGAATTCAAAGAAGGTGATATGGTAATGGTAAGAATTAGGCATCAACGTCACGCTCATGGCGCAGAACCTTTTAAAATAATTAAAAAGATTAGTGCTAATGCATATGTTTTAGATTTACCACCTGACATGGGAATTAGTAATACTTTCAATGCTGAAGACCTTTCACCATATCATGAACCCTTTTCTGCATTTGATAAACCCAAATATGCCCAATCTCCATCCATCCAAGTACTAACTTCTTCTACCCCACCATTACCCAGATTTGAGAAAAGAAAAGAAGTAGTAGAAGACATCTTGGATGAGAAGATTGTTTCCAATCATACTGGAAGAATTATGAAGTTCTTAGTCAGATGGAGAGGACGACCAGATAGGGACGATTATTGGATTACAGTTGACGAGCTTCAAGAGCTTGATCCAGATTTGTTAAAGCAGTATGGGCAAATTTAATTCACCGGAGGTGAATCTGTCCAAGCAGGGGAGAATTGATGGGGATATCAACAATGGGTGTGAATTCAAGGTTTACAAGCGCAGACGTGGACGAGACTGATGGCTGAGACTCTAGCATGGGCCACAGACATGGGTTTTTTATTATTATTTACTTTCTATTTTCGTCATTTTATTTGTAGCATACTTTTTAGGCATCAAATCTCATCCGTTTGGCGTGTTTTTGGTATTATTAGAAATGTTTTTCAATTACCTATCTAATGAGCCCAAGATCACATGATTTGAATGTGTTTTGAGCAAGTTATGAGTGTTTTTAGGAAGTGGTATATGTCTATTAAGGGATTACTATTTTTGGTAAGTTTTTAACTTTATTTAGTTTACTAGGTTGAGATTAGTTGCTTATGTTTTAAGTTATCTTCTAGGGTTTCTTTTCGTATAAATACATCTTATAAAAGCAATGTAAGAGACTTTTTAAATATTGAATAGAATTGACGTTTTGCTTGTAGCCAGAAATTTGGGCTTTCTTCTTCTCTCTTCTTCTTCTAATTTGAAGCCAAAAATATGGGGACCCTATAGGGTCGCGTCAGCAACTGGTTTTAAGTATTTCATTGTCTTTATTGGTGATTATTCTCGTTTGACATGACTGTATTTACTTAAAGACCGTTCCGAGGTCTTCTTTGCCTTTCGCACGATCCATGCTGAAATTCAAAATCAATATAATTGCAATATCCAATGTCTGCGCACTAATAATGCTAGAGATTTTTTATCTAGTTCACATGGTTTTCAGGAATATCTATCCACCCATGGCATCCTTCATCAGACCTCCTGTGCTTACACCTCTTAGCAGAGTGATGTTGCTGAGAGGAAACTCTGTTACTTACTTGAAGTCACTTGTACCCTACTCTTTCAAATGCGGGTACCTAAGCAGTATTGGAGTGATGCTGTTCGTATTGCCTGTTACTTAGCTAATCGCCTTCTTTTGTCCATTCTTCGTGGTGAATCGCCCCTCATGGTTTTACATCCTGGAAAGGATCCTTTTCCGCTTACCCCTCGTGTATTTGGATGTGCTTGTTTTGTACACCACCTAGATCCGGGTCGTGACAAACTGGATCCTCGTTCTGAGCGTTGTGTTTTCCTGGGGTACTCACGTACGCAGAAGGGTTTCATTGCTACAGTCCTCGACTTCATCGATGGTTTGTGTCTGCTAATGTTTCATTTTTTGAGTCGGAGCCATTCTTCACTCAGAGCTCTGAGCATCATCCCTCTCTTCGAGACTCAGAGATCGCTCTTCCTCTACCGGTCCTACCAGATTCACTAGTGATTCCATCTATTCCTCGGTCTATTCCAGTGGCTCCTTCGCCAGTGCCCGTGGCACCACCAGAACCTCCAATCACTACGAAGCAATATCAATGCCACCGACAAAAATTGATCCCACTCCACTTCCTGTCGATCTGTCCTCCTCTTAGGTGATGATCCCAGCATCTTCTTCTCAAGTATCCACTCAGCCTTCCTCTACTGTGGTTTCTGACTCACCTATTGCTTCGTACACTCGCTCTCATTCTACTGCACATCCTATCTACAATTTTATTTCCTATGATAATCTCACTCCCTCCTTCAGAAGCTTTGTATCTTCTTTGTCTCCTGTCTCCTTACCGCAGACTGTGGTTGAGGCTCTCGCCCATCCTGGCTGGCGGTGCACTTCACACAAATGAGACTTGGGATCTGGTTCCTTTACTGTCTAGTGCTCGCCCAGTTGGTTGTCGATGAATGTTCTCCATTAAATATTTACCAGATGACACTATTGAGCGCTTAAAAGCGTGTCTGGTTGAAAAATGGTATACTCAAACATTTGGTGTTGACTACACTGAGACGGTTTCTCCAGTTGCAAAGATTCCGTCTGTTCGAGTACTTCTTTCTCTGGCAATCAATGGAGGTTGGGCCCTCCATCAGTTAGATGTGAAGAATGCGTTTCTTCATGGGGATCTCACAGAGTAGGTGTAAATCGAGCAACCACCAGGGTATGTTGCTCAAGGGGAGATGTCCTCTTCTGTGTGTCGTTTACGGAAATCTCTTTATGGACTCAAACAATCTCTTCATGCATGGTTTTGGAAGGTTCAATGAGGCAGTCATGCGCTTTGGCATGAAGCAATGTGCAGTGAACCGCTTAGCGTTCAGTCATCACTCCTCAGAAGGTTTCATTTTGCTGATCGTGTATGTCGACGACATCATCATCACAGGTAGTAACTCAAGAGGGATACAGAAATTGAAAACCTTTTTACAGAAAGAATTTTCCACTAAGGATCTGGGTTGTCTCAGATACTTCCTTGGAATGGAAGTAGCACGCCCTTCTAAAGGGCTTTCTCTATCACAAAGGAAGTATGTTTTGGACCTACTGGAAGAGGCATGCAATCTTGGGGTTAAGACAACATCTGTACCCACGGACCGTAATGTGTAATTGGTTCCAAAAGAAGGTGATATATTGGAGGGCCCTGGTAGGTATAGAAGATTAGTGGATAAACTCATATATCTTACAGTTATTCGGCAAGACATAGCATATGCTGTAGGGGTAGTCAGTCAGTACATGAGCTCTCCTCGTACCTCTCACTGGGCTGTATTGTTCAAATCCTTGAGTACCTGAAAGGCGCTCCAGGAAAGGGTTTGTTGTTTAAAAGACATGGTCATATGAAGATTCAAGGGTTCTCTGATGCAGATTGGGTTGGCTCTCCTGCAGATAGGAGATCGACTATTGGTTATTTTACTTTTGTTGGTGGTAACCTAGTGTCATGGAGAAGCAAGAAGCAAGATGTCATAGCCAAGTCCAATGCAGAAGCAGAATACAGAGCAATGGCACATACAAGCACTGAACTCATTTGGTTGTGCTCACTTCTATCTGAGATTGGCTTTGGTCCCTCTTCTCCTTTGCAGTTGTATTGCGATAACAAGGCTGCGATACACATTGCTACCAATCCAGTGTTCCATGAGCACACAAAACACATTGAAGTGGACTGTCACTTTATTCGTCAGAGAATTCAGAAAAGGGAGATAAGAACTGAGTTTACTTGTTCAGTGGATCAGTTAGCTGACATGTTTACAAAGTTGTAAAGCAAGGCTAAATTGAGTGATATTTGCAACAAGCTAGGAATGTATGATATATACATTCCAGCTTGAGGGGGAGTATTGGAGTGTGTAATATGCCTAAGGGCATAATGGACTTTGTACATGTAACTCTCTAATATAAATATAACAGTGAGAAGGAGATCCTCTAACTCACATTTTCTCTCCAACTCTTTTCTCTCAACAAAAGAAAATCAAAGGTAAAATCCCATGATTTTCGGGATTGCCATCTCAAATTTCTAATAATGTGTCTTGACCTCTACAACCTTGACCATGTTCAGAATGAAGGGGCAAGTGCCTATGGAAAGTTAGCATCCTGTTCCTTTAGATTTCCAGGTTGGAATGTTTTGTGGGAATCTCTGATTTTTTACAAGATATGGAAGCTAACCAATCAGCTGTCAGACAAGAAAATAGAGGAGTAACATCTTTTTAATCGACAACATGGATAGAGTTTGTTGGGGTAGTTTAATAAGCTTTTACTTGAGGTGTACGACCATGTCTCTATTTTTTGAGCATCCATGGAAGGTTTTACGGTGTTTGACTGGAATTCTGGGTGAGTTCAGACCTAAGTCACTAACATCATTCTCGGGAATTTCTCGGTATGGTAAAATCTCGTGATCTATTAAATTTATTTTATTTTATTGGGTTTATATCAGGAAAGATAAAAATTAAATTATTTATAAATATTCAATTTAAGAAAAAATATAAAATACAAATATCGCGATATTTTTCATGGTAAATGATTAAAATGATAATATCGCTATATTTTTTAAAACCATGGGATTATTTTGGGATTTTGTTGTTTTATAAAAATGTTGCAATAAAATCACAGTATTTTGAAAATGTGCGTTTGCGTGTGTGTGACATAGGTTCAGACTTCATAGTTTATGTCATTGTATAGTTTCTAGCTATGTCTGCTTTTCTAGAGAGCGTTATTGATGCAGAAATTCAAAATGGATTCATACGACAATGAGATTTAACGGCAAAGCTAACTAAATTTTTGTATCAAATTTGTTCATCGTAAAGATTAAAAAACAAACTACATTCTCTAGTGCCATGTGCATATAAAACTTTTTCATCGAGAGATGCTTATAATTGACCATTGTGCTCTACGTATTGCTAATGGGGAATCCATGGACCACATATTCATTCATTGCAGACTAGCTAGAGAGATTTGGAATTGTATGATGCAAAGGTTTGGGATTACTTGGGTCTTCCCTTCCAACCTATGGGATTTGCTAGAAGGTTGGTCCCTAGTGCCTTGGAAGCGGAGGGGAAGGATCCTATGGGATGTATGCCTACTAGCAACATTATGGGTTATTTGGAGAGAAAGAAATGCCAGCGTTTTTTGATGGCGTATCCAGGTCTTCTTACTTTCTTTTCATGAAAATCTTGGAGGGGGTTTTGTTTTAGTGTTGAGAGGCGGGTCGTGATCATGTAGGAGTGGCAACCTCCGGCTCAAGGTAAAAACTCAACTTTGATGGTTCTAGTCTTGGCAACCCCGGCTCAGCGGGTATAGGTGGAGTTCTCCGAGATTCGGGGGGTGGTGTCTTGTGGGCATTTTCAGGACCCATTGGGATTGCTGACGCTTCAGAAGCAGAAGTTCGAGCGGTCCATCAGAGGATAATTAGCTTGGAGAGGGATAACTTGAGTAGGGTAATTGTTGAGGGTGACTCCCTTAACACTATTCAGTGGCTTAGTGGATCTTTGGTCGTTCCTTGGAGAATCGCCCAGTTCTTTGATGAGATCAAGGACAAAATTGTTGGATCATCGATCAGTTTTTGCCATGTTAGGAGATTGGCTAATAGCGTAGCCCACCGTTTTATAATCAAGGCTTGATGTTGTTTGATTTTTTGGTCCTGTGATATCAATGCCTTTGGTTCTTTATATTTTGTTCCTTTCTTGTATTTTTTTTTTGCCCGTTATTGTTCCTTCCTTGTACTCTTTGGGAATGACTATCTTGGTCATTTCTGCTTGAATGAAATCTGCTACCATTTAAAAAAAAATCTTATTTAATAAATTTGTTCATTGTAAAGATTAAAAAACAAACCACATTCTCTAATGTCTTGTTCGTATGAAACCGACTTGAATTTTCTATCAGCATGTTATGTTGTAACTTGATCAATGGCTAATAATTTATATTGTTTTCTATATTTTCTGAATGCTAGTCTCAAAGGGAGCAAGTTCGTTGCCTGCATCAACAGGCTCAGCGGGAATGTCACCAAAAGGTAACTCCAACATTTGAACCAAGGAATTCCCTTAGATCAGAAAATAAGTATTCAATTGTTGTTTTCTCTCGCCAATAAGAACCTTGCTATTTCCATTAAAAAAGGATTTTTGCATTTCATTGCAAAGAATGAATGTGGTCCCTTAATGTGATTTAACTGTGAGGATTAAGTTGTATGTTATTTATTAGCTTTTATCTGTGAAATTAGAATGGTACTCACAAATAGCTCTCACAAATAATTGCATAAATGTTATATTTGGTTCCAAACCAATGTATTTTATGGGTTATATGCTTACCATGGGTATGTAGATGGTGTAATGGATGATTCAACTAGTTGTGCCGCCACCATTTATATCCTGAATGAAAATAGAATTTCCACAACATTAAGTCGTGAAAACTGTGTGTATAAATTGATCTCTGAGGTAAACTAGCATAGAGATGGTCAACACGTGAATACTATTGTGTGAGACATATCTTAGCTTGTCTAATGGGTGGTTTTAATGATGATTGCTGCTAGGCCAAGCTTCTTTATGGTACCAAGTCGTATTATGTCTGTTGTACCTGCTGAGAATATGTATGCAATTTCCAGATCTATTAGCTGTCCTTCGAGCTGCTCTTGCTTTTGTGACTGCATCCCAAATCTATCATGCATAATCTCATACACAATGTCATATGTGATGGTGAAAATATCTTTATCATCAGACATTCGCGCCAAAAATCAGCCTTAAAAGAGTTTGTCTGTTTGTTTTTTTTTCTTCTTCTTTTTGAATCAACATTCAAAGAGTTGTTACCCAACAAAACCACATCCCTTTTGTCAAATTTTTATAGGTACGCAAGAACATGAATCCCTAACCTTCACATTTAAAAAAAAAAAAAAAGAACCCGTAACCTTCATGGTACATTTATCAATCCTTTGCCAACCAAGGTGATACATCGTCTTCTGTATCGTGCGGAATTAACTTTTTCTGGCTTGGAAGCATATTTTGATGTATTAGTCATGTCTTGAACACAGCTTTCAAATTTGCTGAAGTAGTTAATGTGGGACAAAGTACAAACTAAACAAACCAAATAAATTATCAGTTCATTGCGAAAAGTTTGCTACTATGCTGCAAATTTTCATTACTTTCTAAAATGGTGTATAGAATAAAATCTAAAAGTTATCTGGGTTATTAATAAAATTGTTACCTCTTACTCTAAAAGTGCATTGCAATTTGCACATCAGTTGAACCCAAAATGCAATTGGTTGCACACCCAAAATGACCATGTTTGTGCGTAGTGAACTATTGTCTTGAACTGGACAAACTGATAAACTGAACTAAGCTAAAACTGGGTTTGCTTGCAAACCCACAAATTATGAACTAAGAATTGATCCCAACATGAGCAAAGCTTTGAATATGGAACTTATGCTTAGAATGTAAATCTCCCATTGCTTAACCCACCAGAGTTGTAAATGCGGAATGAATACTTTCTTTAATTCCTTGACTCTGTCACTACGTAATGCAACAGACTTTTTTTTACCCTTAAATATATTTTTATTTTGATTTGTTTCAGTTTCACAAGGTTTGGGGACAACTCATGAAGACGGGCTACCAGAACTCTCGTTTCGCACATCAGGTATCAATTCTTTGAGATTTCTGCAAGATTCAAAACCTTGATGAACAACTTGGAGCCCTGTTGGGTCGATATGTCGCGTAAATTTGAGTCGGAGCATGAAGACCATCCCCAACTCTTAGTATTGATCCCAAAATCTGGTTTTAATAAAATTGCTCGATTATATGTAAGAACTTTAGAGACCCCTTTTTTTTTTTATCCGGGACGAATTTGAATTTTGCAACTTTGAACACAATATTAGCAAGGATTGTGTGCCCTCGTATTATATTTAAGCAAACCTGACATCACTTCTGAGCATAGACTATAGAGCAAAGATGTGATTTCTGGATTTGGTTATTCAACTTTCTTCCAGTTGTGAAACACTCAGAACTTTCGTTTTTTTTCCTTTGTAGGTTGAGAGATTTGCCTGTCTGTATACTAGCCAAGTGACAAACTTAAGCTTCTACTCCCCTGACAAATACTACAGACCAAGCGAAGATTTCATGCCCCATGAATTTGATATTCTTGGACTCTGACCAGGCCCAGTCAATTGCAAACTCTCTTTCAAACAAGGATCTGGACGGTGTCAAGCGCAGCTGTCAGACGGCCATGGCTAAAAGACAGTTACAGGAATGTTTCTTCTTTATATGGAAAGGGAGTTGAATGATATCTGTCACAACATTTGTATTAATGTCCCTAGTAAAGAAATAGTCACTACTCTTGCTTGCTTTGGTATTGAGAAACAAAATACTTGTGCAATTGCCTTTAAGAAAATGATATCTGCATTTCATTGGTCTAATATTGGCACCGTGTGTAGTTTTGCAGTTTTCTGATTAGTGGGTACAATTCCCAACAATCATTAAACAGTTATAAAAACTTAAAACGAAGGAATGCCAGTATCAAAATATGGGAGTGCCATTACCATCAATCATCTCCCTCGCTTTTTATTGTGTTTTAAGTTTTAACTGATCTAGGCTTTTGTGAGTGGACCCCAGATGCGATCATAGTAGTTTTGGATTCATTGCAGCTAAGTAGGACTGCTCCATTAACTTTTGAATGTATATATATATATATTTTTCTGAATTTCGTAGTTGAAAGAGTAAAACTTTACCAAAGTAACATTGTAATTTGTAAATCAAGTTTCCATTAAACATGTGAGAAACTAGTAGTAGGATCAAGTCTTGACCAATGAATGTCAAGCAGGGAACTACTTACTATTAATCAATCTCCATCCAGAAAGAGGAAAAGGAAAGAAAGAAAGAAAATAGAGGGAAAAACAAAGTCTTACTAGGATGATGAGATTGAGAGGGGGTGGTTATCTTTCCGAGGCTTGGCAGCAAAATGGTAAACGGCAACGCCGGTTCGGGAGCCGGGCAAGGGAGGATCCGTGTGTAGGGTGTTGAGGTGGAAGAGTTTCCTGGCTTTGTTGAAGAAGAGGGAATCCTTGGACCACCTCCTGAGGTGGGCCATGAGGAAGATGGCTTGTGGGAGTTGTTGGAGAAGAGAAGAAAGGGTTCGGAGAAGAGGGTCGAATAGGTGCTGGTGGTAGACAACGTCAGAGGCGAGGATTAGATGGAATTGTGGGAATTGTTGGAGGATGGATTCCACGTCTTCAGGGTGTCCCCACCTGAGACAGTGAACGTTGGCGTTGGCGTTGTTGGCTTGGATATTGAATTGGAGGTTGGGGAGGACGTGAGGGAGGTCAGTGAGGGTGGCGTGGGCGCCCAGGATGGACGAAGCCGCGATGCCGACGAGTCCGGTGCCGGAGCCAAGCTCGAGGATGCGGATTGTATGAGAGGAGAAGGAGGAGGAGATGAGGAGCGGGAAGAGGGGGCTTTCCCTTTGCTGGCAATTGTCGAGGAGGGAGACGAGAGTAGAGGCAGCGGGCCATAGCTGGAAGGATAGGCCTTGAGAGGGGAGCTGACGGATGCTCAGCGTTGAATCCCTCGATCGTAAGTAGCAGTTGTAGTAGTCGTCGTGGTGGGTTCTCTCTTCTCCTTCCGCCACTTCTTCATCTTCTTCTTCTGTCAGGAGGATTCCAAGAAGGTTGTCTGTTGTGTCCTCACCTTCATTCTCCATCTTCGCTGCCGCCTCTTCTGTTAGGGCACAGAAGCAGCAGGATGGATGCTGTGCAATTACCACTTCCTAATATAAATATGGCACTCTCTGTCTGTGGGTCATGTTTCCCACATCAAAACCTAAATAATGGGGTACATTGCATCTGTAGAGAGCTACACCGCGGGTTAGGTTTTCTTTGGCAAAACCCTAGATTCATTAGCCTGACCCTAGTCCCTACCCAATATAGTTTCTTGGATATTATTTAGCGCAGGATAATAACTAATTTCAAATATTGTAGAAAATGACAAATTTTCATACCAAAATTCTCTAGATTTATATCATAAGTGTATAAATTTAAGAAAGAAACTATTTGTTCACATCACAAATATGATGAGCCTAATGAAAGCAATTATATATGTATATTAGAAAATAATTCGCTATGTTATTGAAGAGATATATAAATAAGTCAAACGGGCCCAAAGAGTGCAATCAGCAAAATAAGGGGATCTTGATATTATATTTTTAGATATGTATACATATACAAGCTCGTCTTGCCACTTATTTTGGCCATTTTCACCATTTGTTTCATTTGAATTGTATCCATATTTTGTACAACCGATTGCTAAGTTGTGTTTATGAATGCAAAACTATCATAATAAAAATGAAGGGTGACATCCAATGTTTAAGATAAAGAATACAAATCTCAAAACTATCATACAAATCGCAAAAGGGAAATGATTTCTACGCTCAAGTGTTTTGATAAACATGTGCTCCACTTGTTTGTCGTGTAGTATTTAAAGGAACATTACGGTTCTCAAAAAAATCTTAAAGCCCTTGAAATGCGCATGTTTATCAAAACATTGGAGCGCTGAAATATGGAGTTTGAAGAAGAATGATCGGATTTAGAACAATGGGGAACCATATAAAAAGAATTAGGAGAACCTTGAAACCCTTTAAAACAGAGGCGGGGAGAAAAAACAGAAAATGAAAGAGGGGGGATTAGATAAAAATCTCACGCATCATCTGCTGCTCCTTTCGATCGAGATGGGACTCGAGAGCAGGAAACACGAATTAAACTCTTAGAATATGTCCGGGTTTTCATGTTTGTGTTCTGTATCTAAGCTAAGAAAAATGATATGGAGACCGTGACTATCACCCAACAGGGGACGTGCAATGAGAATAGGACGTGTTCAAAAAAACTTTTTTTTAACTTCTAGATATTTTTCTAAATTTAAGAGGTGGTTCACGTCACTTGTGATGGGGTGGCGTGAATCAATATTTAGGTCCCCCTTTTAGGTCATATTCTCGGTTTCCCTAGCATTACTTGCTAAGCTAACTTATTTTTTTAATAGTTAATTAAGAACGAATGCGGATGGTGGTTACTTTTAGGGAATTCTTAGCTTGAAGGAAGAACGGTATAATTTGATTTTATTGCAGTTTGCCCCCATGATATAAGTTTGGTTTTAAAGCAGGTCTTTGAATTTTTGGGTATAAACAGTGAGGAAAGACTTGATAGCTAGAAACATAATAGAGAACGTAACCTTCAATAGGATAGAATGGAAAAAATGATCCACGTAGACGAACCCAACTAGGGCTAGGCTTAGAGTCGGGTAGATTCCTTTGACCTTCTTCATGAAATTTTTCTTAAGGATTCATTTAGCCGACCCCAACTAGTTTGGGAAAAAAGGCTTTGTTGAGTTGAGTTGAAGCAGATTTTTGCCTACTTAAGTGTCGCGCCTCTAAGGGTGGTCCAATAATGATTGGGATTCCAGTCAATTGGAATCATATCTTGAATTCAGGATTGCAGGCTTAGTTCACAAAAACTCTACCCACATAACTTACATCCCATCTCGTCTCTGTCTCCAAACTTCCAAAACCCGGTTTGGACTTGAAACTCACCAGGGGCCTGCATCTCGACTCTCCGATTATCATAATGAAAATATCGACTAAATTACTTTGGTCAAAATGAAAAAGGTCCCTAGCAGCAAATTAGAGTGACCAATCCTCTGCCTACGCCTAAATATGGGTGCGTTGAGAATCGTATATAGCTCCATCTTCTACACTAATAATCGTAATCTGCTGTGGACATTTTCTACTAATTGAAGATAATGATATATATATTTTTGACGAGAAAGATAATGATATATTGAGCCAAGTATGAAGTAATAAAAGAACAGCTGGACAAGAACACAATGTCCAAGGGTCCATTCTATTGGATATAACATTTGGACTTCATGTCGATTATCAAGGAGAGATAAATATCCCTCACTCAAGCATTGGATATCAACACAATTTAAGATACTAAATGGGAAAACTTTCTCCTCAGTTTGAATGGATGAGGGGGCATATAGTAGTCACTTGTTCTTAGATGGTGGCAGATCTCTTCATGTCTTGAAGGACCACATGAGCAGCATTACGGCCAGGTGCTCCCATCACACCACCGCCTGGGTGTGTCCCGCTCCCACACAGATACAGACCTCGCACGGGCGTCCTATAATCTGACCTGTATGTGCAGACAATCATGACTGTTTTAACCACTGAAATACGAAGGCTACACACAGAATTATAAAGTGAGATATATTACAGTAAGAGAAAACTGTTTTGAGTGCACAAACAGTTTCCTGTCTTACAGAATAACAGCATTTTGAAAATCTTACCACCCTTTGACGGGTCGCATTAGGAACAGAGAATCCAAGCCCATTGCACCATGAAAGATATTCCCTCCTGTCAAATTTATTCAAATGCAGACAAGTTAGCAGAAGGTAACAATTATGAAAAAGAGAAATTGTGCTGCCTGATGCACTTGCAAGGTGCACAGGTTATTGTCATTCATCTATGGAACTTAATTGGACAGACATGTTGATGTCAGATGTGCACGGGGCGATCAAACCGAGACCCTGTGTTTTGGAAACCGGAATTGAATCATAAATTGTATCGTAAATCGTAAGATTCATTCACACACACATATAAATATTAACAAGTAAAAGAATAATAAAATATCTAATTGTTCATTTTTCATCCAAATCCATTAATTTATATCGACACTACCATGATTAGGTGTTTAGTATCATAATACAAATAGTCTGCAAACAAAATTGTCACATACTAATTATCTATTTCACATCCAAACCCACATATATTAGATAATGATTTTGAAAATAATGACATTTTTCAAAAAAAAAGAAAAAAAGGACACAAGATCATATTAATTCTCAAAGTCTCAAATATCAAATGATAAATATCAAGTATAAATATATTGTAAGTCATCGATGTTGTCCTCATTATAGTCATCTCCCTCTTCGATGTAAGTAATTCCCCTCATCTTTTCCTTTTCATTTGTTTCGAGAAAGAGATCGATCAATTCCGATTCTTTCTTTTTCTATTGATTCTTTTCCTATCGAGATGTATGGATCCGTCTTGTTTTGATTCTTGGAACGGGACCAAACCAATTCACCATTGGATCGAGTGAATAAATGGATAGGGCAGCCATACGGCGGTGAATTCGTTCCCGGGCCTTGTACACACCGCCCGTCACACTATGGGAGCTGGCCATGCCCGAAGTCGTTACCTTAACCGCAAGGAGGGGGATGCCGAAGGCGGGGCTAGTGACTGGAGCGATTCCATTCAGTAAAGGCCAAAAGAAGGATTCATTATAAAAAGAAAGGCATTCATTATCCATAAATAGAAATATACGTCCTATAAATTATAAATCGAAATAGAAAGATACGTCTAGCTGAGAAATCCACCGATCCACATGTGATGTGTGAACAACGAAAGTTGTGTACCATAGTCAATAGCTAGGTATGGATAAGGGGGCATGGAATACATATGGTGAGCTACAACAATGGTTAAAGAATTGGTTCGACTCATTAGAACTTTTCCACCTTCTTTGTCTTCTTTCTTCACAAGAGGACTTTCGAAGGCTTCTTTTAATACAATACAAAAGGGAAAGATGGCCTTTCAAAAGAAAATCCTATTTTCTTTTCTACAAAACTTAATTAGGATAAATCACATGATTGAATCGTAAGATTAGATCGAAAATCGTAAGATTCATACAAATTAAGATTCAATCACGGGATTCAAATTGTAATCCATGAAATTTGATTTGAATCGTAAATCGTAAGATTTTCAAAACAATGGGTAGAGCATCCTCCACTAATAATCGGTGAAGTTGTCTTTGAAGATGTGAAACCCAATGAGGAGTGCTCAACTCTATGCTTCATTTGAATTTTTGCCGATTGGTGCTGAATACATTTCGGACATGTAGACCTTGGATAAGATAAAATGGAAGAAAATGATCCATGTAGAAGAACCCAACTAGTGTCAGGATTAGAATTAGTCAATTTGAGCCGGATAGATCCTTTCACCTTCATGAAAATTTTCTAAAGGATTCATTAGCCGACCCCAACTAGTTTGGGACAAAGGCTTAGTTGAGTTGAGTTGAGTTGAGTTGGTGCTGAATATGTTTGGTAATCTCCCCAATGAGTGCTCATCCCTCTCCTTCAAGATTTGGTTTGATGTGGAGGAGACCGCCTAGCTTTGACTTGACTGTGTCTATTGTTACTCCTTAAAATTAGCTTCAATCTCTAAAACAAATCCTCAACCATAATATCCAAATATTTTTTCATTATTATTGCCCATTTTATGAAGGATAGTTTGGTGTTAGATGTATTTACTAGTGACTAGATATATATCATTTTCGTGTGGGAGGGGAGAAAACTCTCACACTCTCTCGCATATTCCATCTCTTCTCTCCTCTCATCTCTCCAATGTAGAAGATAACATGGTATTAGAGCTAAAGGTGGAAGTGATCATCCCTCCTTAAAGATACCATGTCTCATAGTTTCCCATCATCTTCTTCTTCTTTTCTCTCTCTCTCTCTCTCTCTTTCTTTTGGGTCTCTTAAATCCTTTTACTCCACCTTTTTTTTTTGTTTTTCAATAAACCCTAAACCTAATCTTCTTCCCCAACACGAACCTAACCCTTGCCCTAACCCTGATCGCCCCCCCTCACTTAACCCTAATCCTAGCCGCCAACCCTAACTTTGGGTTTTCTCTCATCCTTGTGTTGAAATCATCTCCTTAAACTCGAGTTATTTTCAAATCAGTCCCAAATCCGCTTTATTTATGTTCTAAACTCGTTTTTCCTTCCTTTTTACGCCGTTATTGGTTCTTGAACGTTAACACAGTGTCTGTCCATTTTCCCCTCCAACTTTGATTGGGTTAGGATGATCCTATAAGGCTGATTTTTGGTACACACCCTACCCACGGAAGGGCCTTCCAAATGAATGCTTTGGATCCCCCAAAAATTGAACCAATAGGGCAGATTTTTATACCCATGCATAGATAGCTTATCTGTGCAGCTGCACAAACTTTATTTTCTCTTTATATATATATATATGTGTATATATGTATGTATATCTGTGTGTAATACAAAGACCACAATACCCCCAAGGTGTAATACATCCAACACTCACCCTCAAGCTGGACTGTATATACCATACATTCTGAACTTGTTACAAGCATCCTTTAATCTGGCAAGCCCTAATGGTTTAGTGAACACATCAGCAGCTGGTCTGCTGATTGAGTGAACATAGTGCATATTTTGCCTCTCTGAATTCTCTGATGAATGAAATGACAATCTACCTCAATGTGCTTGGTTCGCTCATGAAAGACTGGGTTGCTGGCAATATGAATCGCAGACTTCTTAGCACAATATAACCGTGCTGGATTTGAAGATGAGAATCCAATCTCGGATAGAAAGAGCGTAACCAAATTAATTTTCCACTCGTAAATGACATAGCCCTGTATTTTGCTTCCGCACTGGATTTGGACACAATGTCTTGTTTCTTACTTCTCCAAGATACCATATTACCTCCAACGAAAGTACAATAACCAGTTGCAGATCTCCTGTCTGCAGGAGACCCTGCCCAATCTGCATTAGTATACCCTCTACTATTTCGTGACCATTTTCTTGAAGCACAATCCTTTTTCTGGGGTACCCTTCAAGTACCTGATGAAATGAACTATTACTACCCAATGGCATGTACGAGGAGAATTCATAAATTGACTGACCGCGCACCCTTTTAGGCCTCCTCATTAGCATAGGCCGCGCCATTCATAGCCGCTAGTTCTGTGATGTAAACTGCGTTAGCTGCAGGATCCTTAAGTGACAAAATCAAGTATTTGCAGCCAAGATTAGAGAGGCATTGTAATATGATTCCACAACTATCATAGTTAAGAGAACATGTCAATATAAAATAGGACACGAGATAACTGTGAGAATAATTACAAAACATAGCAAGAGTCAAAGGAAAACAATAGATTATACGTGCTCGGTGTATGATATGCTTATGAGACAACTAACCCCAGGTAATATGGCTTTTTTCACAGTTATCGAAAACCATATAAAGAGACAACGCGTGAAGGACCCCAAACGTCGGAATGAACAAGTTCAAAAGAACTCGACGAACGACGAATACCACGTGAAGGAAAAGACACTCGATGGTGCTTTCCCAACTCACAAGACTCACAACAAAACAACTCAATAGAACTAGTAATAAAAGGAGATTTGTGAAGCTTCTCGGCAGGAGGGTGGCCCAAACGATAGTGCCACTAATAAGCATCAACAGAAGTACGAAGAGCAGCACCAACAGGTCTCGAATTAAGATAGTATAAGCCACCAAACTCATGGACCAAACCAATACTCATCCCAGTCTTCGGATCTTGAAAGGTGCAATAAGAGGGAAAGAAGGAAACAGAACAATTTAGAGTTTTTGTCAATTGACTCACAGATAATAGATTAACAGGAAAGAAGGAACATACAGAACAAAAGAAAAACAAAGGCCATTAGAGATGGAGACTACACCAACCCCAGAGACAGGCGAAGTAGTTCCATCTGCTAATGTAATAGAATGAGGGGCACTAGAAGAGGCGGACTGGAAATGAGACTAAAATTACCAGTCATGTGATAAAATGCTCCTAAATCAATGAGCCATGATCCAGAAGCAGAGTCAGAAAGAAAACAAGATAAATTACCCGGCTGGAAAAATGTGACAGTGGGCTGCTGGCCTCTATCACATAGGCGGACAAGCTTCTCATATTCAGCACGATTGACAAGCATAGAGGCTGTAGGGGCCGATGTAGCAGGTGCAATAGGAGCAGGAGAGGAACCATCAGAAGCAGCAACAGAAGCAGTAGTACAGCAGTAGGGGTGAAGCGCTGGATGTAAATCATAATAGTAGTCAACGGTGTGGCCATTCATAGGACAATGGATACAATATTGAGACCCACGGCCACGACCTCCCCATGAATCACGACCGCGACCACGATCCATAACAACCACCGTCGGCAACCATAAGAAGAATGCCGAGAACAACTAATAGCAAACAACCTCCAATATACGCGAAGGTAGCACTATCACCCCAATATCAATCCACGAACAATAGTAATGTCATAAAACACGTGACAACCACCAACAAGAACGAAGGCCAATCACCATCCCGGGAAGTCCATCATTGCCACGAACCAACAACCAACAATCACCAAAAGCTCCACCAACATCACCAACACTAATCACAATCAACGAATGACCACCAAGAACCAACACCACAACCAACAAGCATCAACCAGTCCACCACCGACAACAGCCAATGATCACCACTAACAATCAACAACTAACAATCACCAACTCCATCACTAATCAACACCAATTACCAAGTGTAGAAGCAACCAACAAATCCACAATCACCAAAAACTAACAACCATCACCAATCAACAACAACAAACAAACAACACTACCACCAACAATCACCAACAAATCCATAGTCACCAATAATCACCAATAAATCCACAACCAACTCCACTATCAACAATCATCAACCAATTCACCACCGACAACACAAGTAACGAGGCACAACTGATCATTACCAAAGCCAACAAAAAATTCACTCAGACATTTTATCAAATAGTTGGCGTGCACTTGTATCACCAACAATCACAAATCCACAAACAAAGCCACCAATAATCACTTTCATATATATCAAGATACGGTTTCAGGACAAACAAAGGGTTAAGAATACCCAACAAACATAGTAGAAATAAAGTAGGACCACCAACCAACGTTCCTGAACCGATAATGGAATAAAAGAAAATAAGAAACAAGTTTAGAACATAAATAAAGGGAGAATTAGGGACTGATTTGAAGAAAACGAGAGGTTAATGGAAGATAGCAACACAGGAAGAGTAGAAAAATAAAGTGAGAGAGGGGTCTAGGATTAGGTTGAAGAGAATAATTACATTTGGGAACTTTTAGGGTTAGGGTGAAAAGTCAAATGTGTGTTTTGGGATGGAAAAAGGGGTAGGGCGAAAACTCAAAAGAGATGTAAAGAGGGTGTACGGATAAGGTGGGAGGAGGGTAG
This sequence comes from Tasmannia lanceolata, assembly GCF_043159265.1. Taxonomy (NCBI): domain Eukaryota; kingdom Viridiplantae; phylum Streptophyta; class Magnoliopsida; order Canellales; family Winteraceae; genus Tasmannia; species Tasmannia lanceolata. The sequence continues at coordinate 14,346,168 of NW_027518681.1, forward strand.
GATCGGGGGCGTGGGGTTTGAAGAGAAAATAAGAGATATGGGGGGGTGGGTTGGCGGCTACGTTTGGTAGAGGGTGGGGTGGGCGATTGAGAAGAGGGTGAGGGTTACGATGATTTGAGGGCAAAGATTAAGGAAGAAGAATGGAAGTTAGGGATTTATTGAAAGAAAAAACGCAAAAGGGGTTTGGCTAGGGTTTAAAAAAGAGAGAAAAAGGAAGATAATAATGGAACCTTTTAACACGGAAGAATGACTTCCATCTTTAGCTATGATACCATGTTAGATTTCTACACGATTGAATGAATGGAGGAAGAAAAGATGAGATGAGGGGAGAAGATAGAAGAGAGAAGAGAGAAGAGAGAAGAGAGAATGGCGGGAATGGAGAAGCTGAAAGTTATGCTCTCCACCCACGATTTCACATATATATTAAAGATATAATACAAAATGACAAGTTTGCCCTCAATAGGCTTGAATACATTTTACAATATATATATATATATATATATATAAATAGAGAGAGAGAGAGAGAGAGAGAGAGAGAGAGAGAGAGAGAGAGAGAGAGAAGTGTAGCTACACATACGTGTAGCTAACTTAGCTACACCGACGGCTTAAAATACAGTGGGCCCCACATTGCTTGGGTGATGCAAACCATTCATTTGATGGGCCCTCACATAGATAGGGTGTGCCCAAAAAATCAGCTCCATAGGATCATCCCAACCCTACGATTTGTGGAGGCAAAAAATGGACGTGTGAAAACCTTCACAAATCTGTCCATTTTTGCCTCCACAGTTTGAAGGGTTGGGATCATCTAATGGAGCTGATTTTTTTATCGCATCCTATCAATGTGAGGGCCTATCAAATGAATGGTTCAGATCACCCAAACAATGTTGGCCCACTGTATGTTAAGCCGCCGGTGACTGATTTGAAGAAAACGAGAGGTTAAGGGAAGATAGCAACACAAGAAGAGTAGAAAAATAATGTGACAGAGAGGTCTAGGATTAGGTTGAAGAGAAAAATAAAATGTGTGTTTTAGGATTGGAAAAAGGGGAAAGGGGTAGGGCGAAAACTCAAAAGAGATGTAAAGAGGGTGTACGGATAAGGTGGGAGGAGGTTAGGGTCGGGGGTGGGGTTTGAAGAGAAAACAAGAGATTTTTTTTTTTTTTGGGGGGGGGGGAGGTGTCGGCGGCTAGGGTTGGTGGAGGGTGGGGTGGGCGATTGAGAAAAGGGTGAGGGTTAGGAAGATTTGAGGGAAAAGATTAAGGAAGAAGAATGGAAGTTAGGGATTTATTGAAAAATTTAAAAAAGAGAGAAAAAGGAAGATAATAATGGAACCTTTTAACAAGGAAGAATGACTTCCATCTTTAGCTCTGAAATCATCTTCAACACAAATGAATGAATGGAGAAGGAGACGATGAAATGAGAGGAGAAGAGAGAAGAGAGAAGAGAGAAGAGAGAAGAGATAGAGAATGTCGTGAACGGAGAAGCCGAAAGTTATGGTCTCCACGCACGATTTCACTTATATATTAAAGATATAATATAAAATGAAAAGTTTGCCCTTAATAGGCTTGAATACATTTAACAATAGGGCAATGATATTTTCACCCCCCCTGCAGTAGGCATTCGCCCCCCTCTTAATGTGATTTGACGTAAAAAAGCGTTGAAGTTGCCCACTGTTCACGTTATAAGGGGGGCGGTTGCCTACTGTAAAGGGGGTGAAAATATCATAGCCATATATATATATATATATATATATATATATATATATATATAGGGTTAGGGTGAAAAGTAAAATATGTGTTTTGGGATTGGAAAAAGGGGAAAGGGGTAGGGCGAAAACTCAAAAGAGATCTAAAGAGGGTGTACGGATAAGGTGGGAGGAGGTTAGGGTGGGTTTGAAGAGAAAACAAGAGATTGGGGGGGGGGGGGGGGGCGGGCTAGGGTTGGTGGAGGGTGGGGTGGGCGATTGAGAAGAGGGTGTAGGATGATTTGAGGGAAAAGATTAAGGAAGAAGAATGGAAGTTAGGGATTTATTGAAAAAAAAAAAGTCAAAAGGAGTTTGGCTAGGGTTTAAAAAAGAGAGAAAAATGAAGATAATAATAGAACCTTTTAACAAGGAAGATTGACTTCCATCTTTAGCTCTGATACCATCTTAGATTTCAACACAATTGAATGAATGGAGAAAGAGCCGATGAGATGAGAGGAGAAGAGAGAAGAGATAGAGAATGTCGTGAATGGAGAAGCCGAAAGTTTTTTTTTTTGAAGGGAATGGAGAAGCCGAAAGTTATGGTCTCCACGCACGATTTCACTTATATATTAAAGATATAATATAAAATGACAAGTTTGCCCTTAATAGGCTTGAATACATTTAACAATAGGGCGATGATATTTTCACCCCCATTGCAGTAGGCATTCACCCCCCTCTTAATGTGATTTGACGTAAAAAAGTGTTGAAGTTGCCCACTGTTCACGTTATAAGGGGGGCGATTGCCTACTGTAGAGGGGGTGAAAATATCATAGCCCTTATATATATATATATATATATATATATATATATGAGAAAACGGTTCCTACACATATGTGTAGATAAGTTATCTACACACTAGCTTAAAATACAGTGGGGGCCACATTATTTGGGTGATCCAAACCATTCATTTTTAAGGCCCTCACATAGATAGGGTGTTCACAAAAAATCAGATCCATAGGATCATCCTAACCATTCGAACTGTGGAGCCAAAAAATAGACTAATTTGTGAATTTGTGAAGGTTTAAAGACATCCAATTTACCTCCACAAATCGTAGGGTTGGGATGATCCTATGGATCTGATTTTTTGTAGACACCCTATCTATGTGAGGGCCTTTAAAATGGATGGCTTGGATCACCCAAACAATGTGGGCCCCCACTGTATTTTAAGCTAGTGTGTAGAGAACTCTCTACACATGTGTAGGAACTGTTTTCTCTCTCTCTCTCTCTCTCTCTATATATATATATATATATATATATATATATAGGGTTAGGGTGAAAAGTAAAATGTGTGTTTTGGGATTGGAAAAAGGGGAAAGGGGTAGGGCGAAAACTCAAAAGAGATGCAAAGAGGGTGTACAGATAAGGTGGGAGGAGGTTAGGGTCAGGGGTGGGGTTTGAAGAGAAAACAAGAGTTTTTTTTTTTTTTTTTTTTTCGGGGGGGGGGGGGTCGGCGGCTAGGGTTGGTGGAGGGTGGGGTGGGCGATTGAGAAGAGGGTGAGGGTTAGGATGATTTGAGGGAAAAGATTAAGGAAGAAGAATGGTAGTTAGGGATTTATTGAAAAAAAAACTCAAAAGGGGTTTGGCTAGGGTTTAAAAAAGAGAAAAAAAGAAGATAATAATGGAACCTTTTAACGAGGAAGAGTGACTTCCATCTTTAGCTCTGATACCATCTTAGATTTCAACACAATTGAATGAATGGAGAAAGAGATGATGAGATGAGAGTAGAAGAGAGAAGAGATAGAGAATGTTGTGAATGGAGAAGCCAAAAGTTTTTTCTTTTTTTTTTGAAGGGAATAGAGAAGCCGAAAGTTATGGTCACCACGCACGGTTTCACTTATATATTAAAGATATAATATAAAATGACAAGTTTGCCCTTAATAGGCTATATATATATATATCGCAGAAGAGAAAATGAGAGAATTATTTGAATTTCTTCCAAAATTCTATGAGAATTACACATCACTTTTTTTGACTTTTTTTAACAAAGGCACCCATTCAACCCACATATTTTCAATCCTACCCCCTCCTTTATGCTTTTAACAAAGGCACCCATTAAAGCTACATAATTTCAATCCTACCCCCCTCCTTTATGCTTTTTTAATTATGGAAACCTCTATAGATTGGAGGGCTAGGATCAGCCTATGGAAATGATTTTACTAGCACAACCTATTGATGTTGTGTTCCATCACATGGACGGTTTGGATCAACCTATGATGTGGTCCGTAAAGTTCTTTGTCGGCCCGTGCATTGCACGAGGTTTTTTACTAGTGTGTGTGTGTGTGTGTGTATATATATATATATATATATATATATATATATATATATATATATAGAGAGAGAGAGAGAGAGAGAGAGAGAGAGAGAGAGAGAGAGAGAGAGAGAGAAGGGTTCCTGAGGTGGCGCTTAGGGGTGTTCATTATTCGGTTATAACAGAATAACCGAACCGAACCGAATTGGTTGGGTCGGTTCGGTTCAGTTCAGTTTTTTTTCTTTTCGGTTTAGTTTCGGTGGTTTTTTTTTTTTGGAAATTCGGTTATTCGGTTTTCAGTCATCTAAAAAAAAAATCGGTTAACCGAATAACCGAAATTATGGATGAAAACCATGTTTTTCCAAAAAAAAGTGCTATATGTGCACTCCGTAGGATGATCAACACCGTCCATTTGATTGATCATAACTTAATTAGGTTGTGCTCAAAAAATCATTTCGATCGGATGATCCTAGCCCTCCGATCCAAACCGAGATTTTCCTTTTTTCCCTCTTTTTTTCCCACAATTCGGTTATAACCGAATAACCGAATTGTTAATCGGTTCGGTTTCGGTTACCGAAATTTGATAAGCGAAATTATTTCGGTTTATTCGGTTCGGTTATAACCGAATAACCACCCCTAGTGGCGCTCACAAAACATAGGGGGTCCACTTTGTTTGGATGATCCAAAGCATTCATTTGATAGGCCCTCACATAGATAGGGTGCCCACAAAAAATCAACTTCATAGGATCATCCTAACCTTTCCATTTGTGAAGGTTAAAATGGATGGGTATAAACGTCCATAAATCTATACCTCCACAAATGGAAGGGTTAGGATGATCCTATGGACCTGATTTTTTGTGGGCACCCTATCTATGTGAGGGCCTATCAAATGAATGCTTTGGATCATCCAAACAAAGTGGGCCACCTATGTTTTGTGAGTGCCACCTCATATAAGCTAGCGCTAACGCCACCTCAGGAACTGTTTACTCATACACACACACACACGAGAAAGAATAATACAATGACAAAATACCCTTAAGCACATATACACCTTCTAACAATAATAAAGGAAAAATATCTTTTATATTTTAGCTTGTGTAAGACAAATGTTTCTTTCACAAATAGCACTTAGATTCTACAAATGAAACTTATAGCAATTCGCCATCTGAACATCAAGAGGCATTTTAGACTCACAAAACTCAAAGATTTATGTTGAGTTTCTTTTTTTTTATTTTGTTCACTCCCATGGGGGAAATACTTGCTTCTTTTAAAAATTTGGAACATGAACCATTAAGGAAAGGAAACTTTTGATACAAAGGAAGAAGAAGAGGTAGAATTTTTTTTTTAAATGATAGAAAACATTGTTTGAAGACAAGAGAAAGCATCAAACTCACAGCCATTCAAAAAAAGCAAAAAAAAAGAAGAAGAAAGCAACAAACTCATAACTGAGATGATCCCAAGCAATACACAGAAAGAAGGATTCCTAGAAGAAACAACAGCCTCTCTAGGCTTCCACAAGAGGGAAGAAGTCAGACAACCAAATTCAACCAAGAAATTCAATCTGGTGCACACTCCTTTTCTAGAAAGAGGTAGAAATTAGAATAGATTTCCTAATTCATGTGTCGTGTCCTTGTGCAGGGAAAATGCTAATCTTCTATGCACCGTTCCAGTCTCATCAATATCTTCAAAGAGACATTTTGTACACCTTTGAAATTAAAAAAAAGTTATGAAACTTTCTTTTGATTCAACAAAGTGACTACAACCAGTGTGACAAATTGCCTCTCGAATTAAGAAAAACACAAACAATGAAGGGGCATGCTGTGCGAAGAAACTTAAACCACACATTTAGAGAATTACCTGTGAGCCCAAACTCCCTTTCAAGATCCCGTGGTGTCAACATGTCATAGCCGATAATTGATGAACTGAAGCCAGGGGCATATTCATCAATAAGGGAGAAACACCTTTGAGCAAATGATTCCTGAAAATGGAGACTTGGATATTAACTAATAAATACTTCTCTATATGCTGATAAAGTGGTTTTCAATATGACACTAGAGCATTTAATAGTATCTCTAGAGGTTTCCACCCACTTAATTTGTGCAGTAACATGCTTGTAAGAATTATTATACGTATGCATGTATCTTCCTAGCATGCATACCTCAGTTTCAATATTTGCATATAGGTACAATATTTTAAAGAAATAAAAGCCAACTCACTCTGAATGATGGATCTTCCCAGCTACCTTCCGAAAGTTTATAGGGCGTGTATTGAATAAACAAGTTAATCACATGCTTACCTACAAAAGGAAAAGCAGGAAGAATAAATTCAGAAAAAATCATAATCTTTTTTCATTTCCAATCTAAAGAACGGATTAGCCCCCTGAGTCTATAATGAACTCCATGAAATAAAACACCAAAAGAGCTCCTTTCAAATCCTTAATTTCACTTTTGTAATCAGAAATCAACATAATGATGATGATGATGATGGAGCAAATTCCAAACAAAAGGATTTGTCCAGGTTCCATATATCACATGGATTCATGTGAAATAAAAAATCAACACCAATTAGGTACAAAATGATCACGAAGTCAAATTCATATTGAACTAACTCACTAAGTATCAATTGATCCTAATATTACATTCTAGAAGTAGGTTGATGAAATTAGTGGTGGCTTGTAGGTGGAGAGACTCATCGAATGTCATTACTTTTATTCTCTATGATAGAGGGAATCAAATATCCAATAACAAGAAATGAAGTGACGAACCAATATTAAGTATACTTGCAACAGGACACACCCTTGTAGCAGTGCGCGTGGCAGCCTTCACACAACTCAGCAGTACCCTTTGTATGATGGGACAAAACACCCCACAACAATTGGGTAGTAAAGAAATATGGGCACAACACCTTCACTGCGAAAAAGGGATCCACAGAAACGAGGTAGCAAGTGGTCATACAAACCACACGAACACTATCAAGGTACCAGCAGGATGAACCCTCAACTTTCATGCTAATGAGCAGCAAATAATTTTTTTCACTAAAGAAAGTACACAATCGTCTAAGGCATTATACCTCCTTGGTTTGACATGGGACAGGATTAGCTTCAATAGCAAACACCTAGGCACAGAAATACAAAGAACCAAATAGGGCTTCTGTGTACAAAAACGAAGGGAAAACTCATGATTTGGTGATTTGATCAGCACAAGACCGATCTGGAGTTCCAAGATGTATCATGAAGATAAAAAACAAAGCAAAGGAAAGAAACAGATCGCTGCTCTGATGGCATGAAAAGTGCAGAAAAAAGAGAGGAAGAGTACAAATAAGAGAGAAACAAAGAGAGGAGGAGAAACGGTGGAGAAGAAGTTTGTAGGTTTCCTCATTGAAAAACCCATGACTTCTCGCCTCTTTCATAAACCTGCGGACAATACATGATGGGGCCCATCACATTAAGTCGAATATGTGAGATAAGTTATGGGCTCCATCCCATTACATGGCTCTAACAAAGTAAACAGTTTAAACGAAGTGTCCAACATATTAAATTGGAGGAAGAAAATAACTGAATAATAACTTGCAAAAAATAAAGACCGCCATCTACCTAAATGCCAAAAAGATAAATATGAAAGGTCAGGTCACAAAGTCAGAAAAATGGGCTGCATAGGTAGACAAAACTTCCAAGTACCAGGTGGAGATATAGTTCTGTCCAATGCAGATGGTATTGTCATCTCAATAAGAGGCCTTCGTGATGGTAAGCCATTCCATGAATCTCTACAGGCCAAGTCAATCTCCTCCATGCTAAAGAATAACCACAAAGTGATAGCAGAGGTCAAAATCTTAGACAAGCACATTTTAATCAAAGGTCAATGAAGGAAAATGATAAAATTAGGAAATTAAAAAAGGAACTTCGGAGATGATTAAGAAAAGATAATGTGTTGTATAAATGAACCAAAAAGAAAAGAAAAAGATAAGGATGGTAAATGTGCAACTAAATCCTTTTAGATATAGAGGGCAACAATTAATCCATACAGAACACATTTGATGAAAAATCCATTGAGACATGTATCACAGTCGCTCACTAATAAGTTGTTCGGGAACAAAATCCAACTTCTAGGATTTCAAACCATGCTAAATTGCACTAGCCAGCAAGAATATTGCATTCTGAGTGCATATGAGTTCCATATAGTCATACATTCATACTTAAAGGTTACTGTCCTAGATTATTAATGTATGCATGTATCAATAGGTTTTCCATCTACATACGAGAAAAGCTTTCAATTCAACAAGAAGCATTACGTAAAGTAATAACTCTTAATAGAATAATAGAGGAAGAGCAAAGAAGAGAAGAAAGAAAGAACATGAGAAAGGAAGATGTAGAAAGGGAGAGGAGTTGTGGAGAAAAGCACGATGTGTGACCTCATGACTCTCCCACAATATACTCAACTCAACTCAACAAAGCCTTTGTCCCAAACTAGTTGGGTTCGGCTAAATGAATCCTTTAGAAAAAATTCATGAAGAAAGTGAAACGAATCTACCCGACTCTAATCTTGGCTCTAGTTGGGTTCTTCTACGTGGATCATTTTCTTCCATTCTATCCTATCCAAGGTCATGTTCTCTGTTATGTTCATAGCTATGAAGTCTTTCCTCACTGTTTCTACCCAAGCTGTTTTCAGTCTGCACCTACCTCTTTTTACTCCATCAACTTGGCACGAGTCGCCTCTTCACACTGGAGCATCCAAAGGCCTATGTTGGATATGTCCAAATCATCTTAAGCGGTGCTCTCTCATCTTCTCCTCAATTGGTGCCACCCCCACCTTTTTACGAACGTCTTCGTTTTTAATTCTATCTAACCTTTTGTGGCCGCACATCCATCTAAGCATTCGCATCTCCGCTACACTCATCTTATGCACATGCTGCTTCTTTGTGGCCCAACATTCTGAGCCGTACAACATGGCTGGCCTCACAGCTGTCTTATAAAACTTTCCCTTCAAATTGGTAGGGATTTTACGGTTGCACCGAACTCCTAAGGCAAGCTTCCACTTCAACCAACCTGCTCTTATTCTATGGTTAACATCCTCTTCAATCTCTCCTTCTTTATGTAGAATTGAACTTAGACAGCGAAAGATATCCCTCTTAGGTACCTCCTGTCCAGTCATATTTATTACATCCTCGCCCCCTCCTTACATTACTAAAGTTGCACTCCATGTACTCTATCTTAGTCCTACTCAGTCTAAAACCTTTGAATTCCAAAGTAGTTCTCCATAACTCTTACTTAGCATTTACTCCTGCTTTGGTTTTGTCGATTAATACTATGTCGTCTGCAAATAACATACACCCTGGCACCTCATCCTAGATACCCTCCGTAAGCTCATCCATAACTAGCGTAAAAAGATATGGGCTAAGAGCTGAACCTTGGTGCAATCCTATTGTAATTGGAAACTCACTAGACATGCCATCCATGGTTCTGACACTAGTTACTGCTCCATTCCATCGTACATATCTTTAATCACATCAACATATTTAGTAGGCACTCTTTTCCTTTCAAGGACCTACCACATAACACTCCTGGGAACCCTATCATACGCTTTCTGCCTAGGAAGCACGGGTACTCTCCCGGGGCTCCCACACCCGCACCCGACACGTATGGGGTGCGGGTACGTCCGGGGTACGTACCCCATTTTTTTTAAAAAAAAAAACCAGTTTTAGTGGTTGGGTGCGCACCACGCGTACCTGACACGCCCTGCTTCTTCCTGCTGCTAAGTAAATGTCTTTACTATTTTATTGTCCATTTACTTAAGATTTACATGTAAATAACGGAATACCCCCCTTTTTGGATTTATTAAAAATAGTTTCAACACCCAAATCTAAAAGGAAAAAAAGTCAACTCTCCAGTTCTAGTACAAAATTCAAAGAAAAAGGGTCGGGTCAAAATTTTAACTTTCTTAACTTCCAAGCGGTGGGGTATTTTTCAAAATTTAAAAATTCATAAAATCTATTTTGTCCAAACATTATTAAATCCCAAAAGTCCGGTAAAAAAAATCTCATAATTTGGTCTCTAAAAATTATTCATCTTGTCAGGCACTGGTCAACACACTGGTCACAGACCTTTTTTTCTAATGAATGATGTATTGATGCCTCATGTTATGAAATATGGAACTTAATCACTAATGAAATGAAGAGTAATATTAGAATTTTCCATTTTGGTGATGTTATTGTTATTTGATTGCTCTACAATTTTTTTTTTTTTAAATTTTTATAAATATATAATAAAATATTAAAATATATTATTATATTCGGCGTACCCGAACGTACCCGCACCCAATTTTTTTGGCAAATCACGTACCCACGTACCCGTGTCGTGTCGTATCCGCACCCTATACCCGTACTCGTGCTTCATAGCTTTCTGCAAATCAATAAAACCCATATGAAGGTCCTTTTTATTTTCTCTAAATCTCTACATCAACCACCAATCAAGAAGATAGCTTCCATAATCGATCATCCGGGCATGAAGCCAAACTGATTCTCTGACACCTTAATCTCTTTTCTTAGTCTATGCTCAATTACCCTCTCCCAAAGCTTCATGGTATGACTGTTGACTATGAAATTTAATTAAAAGAATTTGCTCAGTTCCCACCACATTAAAGCTTGATCTTGGGGCCACATAATGGCTTTCATTAGCTTTTGTGTGATCGAAAACTTCCCATTATGGTTAATCAAGTAATGAGATCTAGCAATGTAATTAATTGTGGTGATCAGCTCTATGGTTCCACACGAGGACATCAAGACCATTGATCTTGCGGAGAATCATGCGACAACTAACGTGGTCACGAGCATCCCATGTGGTAAAGAACTACAAAATTCAGTGGTTTAGCGGAATCCTAAAAAGGGGTTATTGATCGAGGCTCATGATCATCTGATAAAGGAAATCTAAATAGTTTATGATCATGCTTCTGGTTCCCAATTGGATCAATAGGTCTGATCACATATACATTACGTAAGCATATATTAACATGCATGTTAGTGTGATCAAGACAGTTGATTTGGTAGATCATCACGATGCAGCCATCATGGCTATATTCGCGGACATCTCTGTGGTAAATAATAATAATAAATTCAGATGAGGATATGTGGGTGCATCAAGACCGTCGACCATGGAGCCTTAAAAGGGGTAAACCGATGATCATACGATGAAGGCAATCTTGATCGAATTTTGCCATACCCATTTCGATCAACAGATCTGATCACATATGTTATGTGTGACGCAAGTAGGCCATTACTTAAATCATCAGACATGTAAGTGTGAAAAAGACCGTTGATCACATAGAACTACAAAACCAGGGGCTTATCTTTTATAGATGGCTTATTAATCATTTGCTTAGGATCATCCTGTGAAAGTAGTCCCATTGGCTTTAGACCAAATGCAAGGTTACAATATAAACCAATGCATCCGGTCCAAATATAAGTGGCGCAAGCAGACTCACTGGACCCACCATGGAGAATTTATGTGGTATAAGCCCGTATAGTCCAGTATTCTTCAAAGAAAGTACTGTACGGGCCACACTTAGGATAATCCAAGCCGTCCATTTGATGGGCCACAACGTAAATAGGTTGTGGTCCAAAAATCATATCCAACACAGATGATCCGAGCTGTCCATTTGATGGGCTACAACATAAATAAGTTGTGGTCCAAAAATCATATCCGGCACATAAGGATAATCCAAGCTGTCCATTTGATCGCCACAATGTAAATAGGTTGTGGTCCAGAAATCATCTCCAACACATAGGATAATCCAAGCTGTCCATTTGATGGGCCACAATGTAAATGGGTTGTGGTCCAGAAATCATATCCAATACATAGGATAATCCAAGCTGTCCATTTGATAGGCCTCAACGTAAGTAGGTTGTGGCCCAAAATCATATCCATCGGATGAGCCCAACCCTCATATTTATAGAGGTCTCCTCTGAATATACAGTTCCCCTATAAAATGAGTTATGCTCATTTAGCATATCCCGGCATGGGCATGGGCATGTATTATATTTGGTTTGATTAAAAGAAACCAACTATGTGAATCAAATTTAAATGAATGTAGGGACTGTTCCCACGTGAAGAGAAGTGACGTGGATGGTTTCCATAACTACTCTTAGAAACCACCCACTTAATTAAAGAGCCATGTGGCAATCTCCTATTTGTATTCAAAGAGTAGGAGTTTGGAGACAACGGGTTTCCGTAGCCACTTACGGAAGTTACACCACGTTTTTAGTTGGAGGTTTTACATACCAATCGCAAAGGTGAGATAAAGTAAAAGGCAAGAAGAGACGAGGAGGAATGGTTGAAGAAACTAAGACGCGGGCATCTCATCCCTTCTATTAAAAAAGATGGACGGTCAAGAGAAGATCCCATGATGGGCAGTTTTGGGGATTTAATCCCTGCCTATATAATCAAATGAGAGGGCTGGCAGCCTGGGGGGCTTTTTCCCAAAAAATAAACAAAAGGGGAGTCTCCTTCGAGGAAAGGACAAAGGGCAGGAATGGAGATAAAAATCCAAGCCTTCTGCAAATTTGGCAAAAGGGTTTATTCATCTCCATCAACACCGCTCTTCATCAGGTAATAGATTGTCTTCGGCTGATATAGTAAAGAGAAATAACAAGAGGCTTCAACACTGAATCTCTTAATAGGAGGAACTGTTCCTGTAGATAAAAATACAGAGAGGGTCTGCTGTTGGCAGGAGTAAAAAATGCAGAGAAGCCGTTGCTTACAAAAGAAAGAGATGAAGACCAAGAGGAGGCTCTTTCACTACAATAGAGGTGCTCTCTGCAGAAATATCTATAGCAAGAAGACAGAGATTGAAGCAATCCTACTCCTTAAAAGAAGGGAAGTCACTTGCTGTTCTCCAATTTCAGAAATCGAGAAGATAATGCACAGTGTTGGTGACGAGTCCATGGCAATGCAGAAATTACTAAAGTGGCAGCAAGCAGAACATCTAATGACAACAAGTTTCTTCACTTGGAGGTCCATTACAACATTGGAGATCCGACGGCCCAAAATATTCGATCAAAGGATTCACTAGGTAAACTTCTCCGGAAATCCAATTGAATCCATGATCAACGGTTTGATCGAGAAAACTCTTCCGGGGGTCGACTCAAACCAATAAATATTGACTCAAAGAAGTTCTCTTCCGGGAGTACTCCTCTACAAAAGAGTCAAAATAAAACAAAGATCGGATTTTTGTGAAAGAAAAGCTACGTGAAGAAAAAGAGGAGAAAGAAAAGTGACAAGAGATTACTGGCTAACAGTGCTTCCTTTTTAACAGTGCTTTCTTCTTTTTTTTTTCTTTTTTTTCTCCCACAAGGTTCCAGAAAGTAAACCAAGAAGAAGACCTTTCTCCTTCGGGAGAAAGAGGAAAATCCCATTAGAGGATCTCTCTCTAAAGATCTCTTTAGGATATCTTTCCAAAGACTCCCTAAAGAGAGAAGACCTTTCTCCTCCAGAAGAAGGATGATAAAGATGAAGGTTCCAAAAAAGAAAGACGGAGAAAAATCCCTTTAGAGAATCTTTCTCTAAAGGTGCCTTTAGGATCTCTTCCCAGAGACTCCTTAAAGGGAGAAGACCCTTCTCCTCCAGGAGAATGATGATAAAGATGAAGACTCCCAAAAAGAAAGACGGAGGAAAATCCCTTTAGAGAATCTCTCTCTAAAGGTCCCTTTAGGATCTCTTCCCAGAGACTCCCTAAAGGGAGAAGACCCTTCTCCTGGAGGAGAAGGATGATAAAGATGAAGGATCCCAAAAAGAAAGACGGAGGAAAATCCCTTTAGAGAATCTCTCTTTAAAGGTCCCTTTAGAATCTCTTCCCAGAGACTCCCTAAAGAGAGAAGACCCTTCTCCTCCAAGAGAAGGATGATAAAGATGAAGGTTCCCAAAAGAAAGACGGAGGAAAATCCTTTTAGAAAATTTCTCTCTAAAGGTCCCTTTAGGATCTTTTCCCAGAGACTCCCTAAAGGGAGAAGACCCTTCTCCGAAGGACGATAAAGATGAAGGCACCCAAAAAGAAAGACGGAGGAAAATCCCTTAGAGAATCTCTCTCTAAAGGTCCCTTTAGGATCTCTTCCCAGAGACTCCTTAAAGGGAGAAGACCTTTCTCCTCCAGGAGGAAGATGACAAAGATAACATTTCCCAAAAAAATTAATTATAAAGGATCTGTTCACAAAAATCAGATCTTAAAAAACCTCTCTTTGTGGAGGACAATTAACAAAAGTTGTATTTAGACAGGGAACCTCTTGATGGATAATCAGAGGTATTTCTTCTTCAAGAAATGTAATTAATGGCAATAGAGCCGGAAGTGCACGATCCCAATCAAAATTAATAAAACCTCTTCTCGCAAGAGGGAGATTTGATCCCAATTTATTTTGTGTGTGATTCTCTTTTTTCATGCATGTGAAATTTGTTGCGAGCAATGACTCATTGGCTTAATTCCCCGATAATTGGTTCAGCTCTGAATATCCACTTATTCTTATAAATAGGTACTAATGTACTCTTTCTCCACTCACGGTGAGTGCATCTTTTTAGTCTTCAAAATATTGTTAAATAATCTAGTTAACCAAACCAAACCCACATCACCCAAGCATCTCCAAGTCTCAATAGGAATATCGTCAGGCCCCCTAGCCTTACCTAATTTCATATTTTCCATAGCTACTCATACGTCTGATGTTCGGATTCTACGAACAAACCTCCGATTTGTATCATCAAAAGCTTTATCAAGTTCTCCCAAATTCGCTCCAGGTTCTCCATTAAACAACTTATCGAAGTAAATTCTCCACCCCTCTTTAACCTTGTTTCTTTCATTAACAATCTTTGATTCTCATGTTTGATGCATTTTATATGATTCAACTCCCTGCTCTTCCTTTCTCTCATCCTAGCAAGCTGTAGACATCTTTTTCACCCTCTTTCGTCCTTAACCCGTGGTACAAATCCTCATATGCCTTGCCTCTAGCCTCCCGTACCGCCTTCTAAGCTTCTTTTCTAGCCAATTTATACTTCTCAATGTTCTCCTCATTTATACACTTATACAAACATTTATAACTCTTTTAGATCTAATCGCCTTTTGGACCTCCTTGTTCCACCACCAAGTGTCTTTAGACGGTGGCCCACTTCCTCTAGATTCTCCAAGTACCTCTCTAGCCACTTTCCTGATATAACTAGACATCCCATTCCACATAATATTAGCCCCCTCGTCAGGAATCCACAATATATGTTGAAAATTGAAAGATGTTAAATCTCTCAAAACAGATTAGAATGGACTGTCATCCATAATAGCATAATCACATGCAACAAAATCAAGAAAAGAAATTTCATATTAGTGAGCTGGTGCATTCTTTGCAGGAAGGAGGAGGAATCTTTAGATCACTTATTATTGCATTGTCCATTTTCTTGCCTTTAGGAGGATGCTATTAAACCATTTGGTGTCTCGTGGGTATTTCAAATGACTATTAAGAAAGCCTTACTCCACTGGGTAGGCAGACCCTTTGGCAATGCGGGTGTCTATGTGGAAGTTAACCCCTTATCATTTGCATTGTCATGTTCGCTGGAGATCCTGCCCAATTGGCATCTGTGGACCCTTCTATTTTCTGATGATCATGCTTAAACAACAAGCCTCTTCCTGGAGCTCCTTTCAGATACCTAACAATTTGAAGCACAACTGTCCAATGTGAAGTATGTGGGGAGCTCATATACTGGATGAAGACTCCAACAAATGATAGATATATGAACTTGCCAACTAACCTCCTGTACCTACTAGGGTCTACCAATAAATACCCTTCTTCAAGACAAAGTTTCACATTCGGGTCCATGGGAACAGAAGCAGGTTTCACTCCAAGATAACCTGTCTCATCAAGTAAATCGAACACATATTTCCTCTGTGAAAGGGAGATGCCTCTGGCGGAGTAGGCTACGTCAATGCCAAGAAAGTACCTAAGATGTCCCAAGTCTTTGGTGGAAAACTCTTTCTGCAAGAAGGTCTTCAGTTTTTGTATCCCAACTGAATCGCCTCCAGTATGATAATATCATCAACATAAACTATCAAGAGAACACACCGGCTGCAGACAGACGGTTGAAGAACCGAGTGGTCAACTGCACATTGCTTCATGCAAAACCGCATGACAGCATCACTAAATCTCCCAAACCACACTATAGGAGATTGTTTTAGGCCGTTGATAAATCTCTTCAAGCGCCACACTAAAAAGGACATCTCCCCCTGAGCAACATACCCAGGAGGTTGATCCATATAAACCTCCTGAGTGAGCTCACCATGAAGAAAGGCATTTTTGACATCGAGCTAGTGGAGGGGCCATCCTCGATTGACAGCAAGGGAGATGAGAACCCGGACCGAAGGTATCTTTGCGACTGATGAGAAGGTCTCTGTATAATCAACTCCAAAGATCTGAGCATAAACTTTGGAAACTAACCGCGCCTTAAGGCGCTCAACGGCCCCACCGGGTAAGTATTTAACGGCATATACCCGCCGAGCACCAGGGAGAAGAGGAACCAAGTACCAAGTCTGATTGGCTTGAAGAGCGGCCATCTCAAGATCTATAGCTACACGCCAACCTGGATGATCAAGGGCCTCTGGCAATGACTGCTCCAAAGAGACAGAAGACAAAGAAGAGACAAAACTTCGAAACATAGGAGTGAAGGAATCATAAGAAACAATAGATGAAATAGGATGTGCAGTGCTATGAGAACGAGTATGTGAGGCAATGAGAGAATCTGTAGCAACATCTGGAGAAGGAAGAAGTTCCTAAGAAGCAGGAGCAGGGATCTCCGGCTGTGAGGGCGATGGCTCGGAAAGAGGAAGGTGGGGCTGCAGACTCTAACAGCCGCTGGTATTTTTTTGTAACAGCTGGAGGCTGTTGAGGAGGATCCTGTGGTACCTGCAAGGAAGAAGGAGAGGCCGCGAGATCCAGAATAACCTCGAAAACCGGCACGAAAGGAGAGGCCACTGGATCCGAAAGAGCCGGAACTGGAAGCAGGATATCCTCATGACGGGTAGTAAAGTAAGGGTCGACTCAAAAAAGGTGACATTGGCAGAGACAAAGGAACGATGTAACCGAGGGCTGTAACATCGATAACCTTTCTAGGTACTAGAGTAGCCTAGAAAGATACATCGTTCAGCCCTAGGGTTCAATTTATCTAGACCAGGGCTAAGATTGTGGACAAAGCAAACACAACCAAAGACTCGAGGGATGAGAGGAAATGGATCATGTTGGGGATGTAGCACGACAAATGGGGATGTACCACCAAGGACCGAAGAGGGAAGCCGGTTGGCTAGGAAACATGAGATGAGGATGGCATCACTCCAATAAATTTTAGGAACCCGTGTTTGAATGAGAAGGGTGTGGGCCACATCTAGTAAAGACCGCAAATTTCGCTCGGCAACTCCACTTTGTTGAGAGGTATAGGCACAAGAAGATTGGTGAAGGATGCCATGACTAGTGAAAAAATACTAAAATCCATTTGGTTTGGAAAAATATTCTCGAGCGTTATCAGTGCGCAAACATTTTAGGGTCCAGTTGTATTGATTGGTGACCCCGGCATGAAAAGAGCGAAAAAGCAGCAAAGACCTCAGAGCCATGTCATACGAGAAAAGTCATCAATGAAGCCAATAAAATATCTATATCCAAAAAGGAGAGGTAGTCCTCGAGGGACCCCATACATTAGAGTGCACTAACTCAAAAGGGTGTGAGACCCGACTAATAAGTATAGGAGGAAATGACACACGATGGTGTTTTCCAAGTTCACAGGCCTCGCACTTAAAAGAATGAAGAGGTGAAAATACAATATATGTCCGTTGTAGGCGCTCTAGGCAGGGGAATGGCCAAGACGACATTGCCACAGGTAGGAGTCGATGGAACTGTGCAAAATGGCACGGAAGGGGCCACGGTCTAGACGGTAAAGCCCATCTACCTCACTTCCTGAACCAACCGTTCTTCCACTCGAGAGATCCTGAAATAAACAAAAAGAAGGATAAAATGAGACTAAGCAGTTAAGATGTTTCGTAATTTGACTAATAGAAAGTAAACTGAGGGGAGACATAGAACACACAGGACGGAGGATAAGGTAAGCCCAGGGAGGGGAGAGATACTCCCAATACAAGAGATGGCAGTAGTACTCATCTTATGCACATGCTGCTTCTTGGTGGCCCAACATTCTGAGCCGTACAACATGGCATCCCCACTGCACTCATCTTAAAATGTCTTCATTTTTAATTTTATCTAACCTTGTGTGGCCGCACATCCATCTAAGCATTCGCATCTCCGCTACACTCATCTTATGCACATGCTGCTTCTTGGTGGCCCAACATTCCGAGCCGTACAGCATGGCTGGCCTCACGGCTGTCTTACAAAACTTTCCCTTCAACTTGGTAGGGATTTTACGGTCACACAGAACTCCTGAGGCAAGCTTCCACTTCAACCAACCTGCTCTTGTTCTACGGTTAACATCCTTTTCAATCTCTCCTTCCTTATATAGAATTGAACCAAGATAGCGAAAGATATCTCTCTTAGGTACCTCCTGTCCAATCATATTTACTACATCCTCGTCCAGCCTCCTTACATAACTAAAGTTGCACTCCATATTACTCAAAATTGTAATTGAATTATGCAACACTAACAAGAAAGAAGCATCAAAGCCAATTCGAGGAAGGTGACATATATTTGAAACATGATACCTACTTTGACTATAGAAATATCTACAAAGTATCGGTACAAGTATTCGATACGAATGTCGAACATGGTACGTTCAGCCTCCACCCTCGAATTTCATAGGTTTGGGATAGACTTATTAAATAAGGAGAATAAAGAGGATTGACTTGTCATACGGTCAAAGGCTACCGAGTCAATGACCTAACAAGGCGGCCTATGAGATAGAAAGAAATGAAGTGTTACCCGAGTTAGCAAGAGTAGTAGTGGATGTAAAAGAATTGATTAGTTGTTGTGCATTTTTTTAATGGTAGTCGTGCATTCTTTGAGTTCCTTATAATCGTCACATGAAAGTAAAATTAAATTACCAACATAATTGTGTTGCCGATTTTAGTTGTCATTAATTATCAACTACGTAAAGGACAGAGAAAGAATATAAGAAAAGAAAGGAGAAGATGAGAGACAGTGGGAGAAGGTAAGAGAGAATATAAGAGAGAGGAGAAGAAGAGAGACTGGCAGAAGGTAAGGAAGTTGTGGGGATTGAAGTTACCGAGGACGGCTAATCTTTCTTATATATATTAAGTAAATAAAAATATTACTATTATGCCACTATTATGGTAGGACCCATCAGAAACACTATAAAAGATATGGCCCACATAGAAATAACAATAATAGTCCCAGTTTCAACACTACCTCTCAAGCTAGGTATAACCGTATAAATGTTGAACATGCTAAGCTTGCTAAATGCTAAGTACGTGGAGCTTAGATTTTACTACACCTTTCGTAAAGAATGAAAAGCGGGATCATCTTACTTACAGTACTTAAATTGAGATTCAAAAGAAGTATCTAATAAATTATGAGGTTAATAGATCATGTTTAGTAAAAAAAATTATAAAAATAAACCCTTGGTTTCAATGCATTTAATGATATCTGAAAGATATATCCTCTAGAAGTGTTGGATCAAAATATCTTAGATTCATTTTGTTGAATGTTATAATTGCCTGCCACCTACTCTATCAACTGTTCCATATAACACCGAGAATTTTCTTTCTATCCAGAAAGATGTGCAGTTGACTTTCAACCTCAAAATGTGTGCCATCAAATGCCCCATACTGAAATTCAACAAATAAGAAACAAGCATTACAAGTTCGTGAATGTATGATGTAAGATGGAAGACTTGGTAAAGATTGTGGAGCAAGGACGATTTACGATCCGCGAATTGTAGCAATATTTAAAAAAAATCAAAATGGTTTTTCCCACAATTTTTGCAAAAACATGAAATATCAAGAAGGGATCTGTTACAGTACCTCTCAGCACCAATATGTATGGTACCCATATGCTGAGGGCCAGCCTCGAGAAGTGTGGGCTTGCAACACTGAAACTGGGGCAGTCTATCCACAGCTAGGTTAATTTTTGTTGTTCCCTGCTCCAGTATATGACAGCCACACAAGTCAAGAGGGAGATTGAGATATTCCACTGAAATACAAACTTGTCTCAGAGTAGTTGTAGGCTATGCATAATTTTTGAGAAACTAGTCAGGAAGCAATGAACTGCACTGCAGTATTTGTCATTAATCATCACAGTTAAACCCATTAGATTCATTTTCTAGAGAATTGAAACATCGCTCTTTGGAGAGAAAACAAACTTAAGTAAAACCATTGGATAAATGATCATGTTGTCGAACTGCCGAAGCGGACTTACTTTCACCCTCAGTAGTCACTAGTCAATTCACTTAAGGGATCTGAGACAACTTTTCCCAACCCCAAAGATCATTAAAAAACTATTATTTATATTAATAATACTTGTTTATATTCAAACATATATGTAAAACCATTAACTAGATGGGAATGATATTTTTAGCCCCCTACGTTGATGCTTACTGCCAGCAGCTGCAAGCGAGTATCTAGATCTGAGGTGGCCTTCTTTAGCCTCGTATGTTTCTTAGGTGACCCCATGGATTTACCTCGCCCAAGGGATCGATGCCTAGGTGCCCACACAATCAACAAGCACCTGGGTGCAAGGAACCCCCCCCCCCCACCCTCCCCCCCGCGGCACGCACACCCACCCACCCACCCACTTCCTCTTCTCTGATTTTTTGCCGAATAAGTAGGGAAGGGGTTCGTAAAGGGGAAGAGGTCAAATATCTGATTTATGAAGCAATTTGGGTTTGTGGGTGTAAGGAAATCCTTTTGACATCCCATAATGGTGTTGGTCCCCATTCTTTCCACACTTATTGCCTATATTTTTGAACCTATAATTGCGAAATTGCCCTCATATACAAGAAAGTCCCCTTTATGATCATTGGTTTCAAGAAATTTTGAGATTAAAAGAGAGGCATAAGTGGTACCCATATTTTGTAATTATAACCAAGGTTTCAAATTTCGGTTTCAGAATGCGTTTTGGTCCTCACCGAAACTGAAATTTCGGCGAAATTTTGGCTATTCAGCGCCTATTTTTTCTCATAATTTATTTTGACTGAAATTTCCCAAAATTTCAGTAATTTCAGCTGAAATTTCGAGATAATATTAAATAATTAAAAAAATCCAGATTTTTGGGTGAAATCCCTTAAATTTCGGATGAAATTTTGGGATAAGAGAAAGTTCGACCGAAATTTCGAAATTTCGGCCAAAATAAAATACAGTTTCACGTATGATTGATTTCGGTTCGGTATATAAAATTCATGTATAGTCTAAGAAGAAAATGATTATCAGTAACACAAGATGCAAGTCATGCAATGTCTTGGATTATGAATTCATCTCAAACTCAGCTACTCTTAACAATTCATCAGGGTTAGCATGTAGAGTTGCTCTTGCTTGGGACTTTCGCATCTCCTTCTTTGAGTTAGTAGTCTTATGTTTTTTCATCATTATTATATTGTAAGTTGTTAATTTACAATGTCCAATGCAGAATCATGATCTAGTATCAGAACATACAATTCCAAGGAGTAAAAAAACAATGAGAAGAACGAACAACATATCCTTGAAACCATGTTCAAGAACAAGTAAAATAAATTTTCTACATATGTTCTTACAGAGCTGTAATCGGAGTTCTTGATAGAATTGACAAAATCTTCAGGAAGAACATTTTGAGGCACCAATTCCTGAATTGAAACAAGAAAGGAATCTAGAATTACCATTTAATTCATTCATAATACCAATTTGGGCACCTCAAAAAAACTTCACACATCAACAGGTATATTCCAAGATGTTCATACCATGAAAGTCAGATAAGGGGTTGCATTCGACAAAACAACAGAAGAATGCATCTGCGTTCCATCAGCAAACATTACCTGGATAGTTGCAACATATTTTTTTAATAGAGTGAAAAAAGAATTGTCACCTTAATGCACTATACAAATTTATTTGCTGCAGTAGATCAAAGAGAGGACTCACCCCATCTACTGCCCCAGAATCCTCATTAACCATCACTTGGGTGACCTACACAACAAATCTACTGAAACTTTAATGTAACAATCCATAAACTTTAAGTATTGGAGCAATCACCAATACACACACATGTATATATATGGGAGGTTGATAATTGAAATATGAATTCTCATTTCTCATATTTTATTTCATCACGTATGCGAAATGATATTTTTTTTGTTTCATTACGCATGAGAAATTATAATTTTTCTATACATACATACATACATACATATATATATATATATATATATATATATATATATATATATATATATATATCACGTCTAATCTTTTGTTAGTAACTATGTATAACATGTCTAATCTTTTGTTTCGTATATGTACATTTGTTATGTTTGAGTTGTACATGTGTTATTATTTTTATTGTTTCCCCTTCATTAAAGGTACTTTAGTCGTCGTAATAATATATTTAGGCAACTGATACCGGCACTACCAAGTTTTAATAATTGCACAAAATAAGCTTGTCTTTTCTTTTTCAATCGGTTTTTTAGAACTTTTTGAGAACTGAAATAATCTTTGACAGCTATTTAAAAAAAGAAAAGGCAAGCTGAGTTTGTGCAGTTATTAAAACATGATAGTGCCAACATCAGAAGCCTATATTTATTTGATGTTAATCAATGGCAAAGGGGGCTTTTTCTCTCCTTATGTTTTTCACCACAATATTCCTCTCTTCTCTATCATCACTTCTCCATCATGTTTCTTTCTCCATTACCACCACTGATTCCATCAAGTATCATGGTATTACAGCCATTTCAAAACTAAGCAACCATGATCAACATATCTCAAGTTTGTCTTCATTGCTTATGACAACGAAGAGAGAGATTGATGCTCTCGTTGTTTTTTTCCTTCAAGGACATTTTTCATCTTCGGATGCAAATGTAGAGTTTTTTATTCATTTTGAACTCTCTACAATCAGTTTCAAGTGTTCCCTGTGTTTTTCAATTTGTATGGCTAGACTTCTATAAATCTGTATTTTGATACTGATTAAGAGTTTGTAGAGGGATTTCACTTCTATTGTGGTCGTCTTTTGTCCTTAAACCTCCACAGATTTATTTCAATCATTCCTAGCTGTATTCTCGGCCAAGATCCCTCTGTTTTTGGTGAGTTTTATTTTTGAAGCTTGTGATTGTGATTCATAGTTCTTATCAGTTCTTCTATATTGTTGCTCTTGGGTTTTCTTGGTGTTATTCTTGTTGTTCTTAATTGCAAAAAGTACTACTCATCATGGAACCTAACCCCCTTGATTCTTATAAATCCCATGCCTCGAAGAATAACCCCATTACCTACCAGTACCAGTATTAAACTAACATCCTCAAATTATTTACGATGGTCACGGGCTGTCACTCGCTAGTGCAAGGCTGGATGAGGCTACTCTATGACCCAAGGCTAGCACCATTGATGCAGACAAAGGGGATGACGCCAACTCTATCATTCTTGGTTGTCGCTTCAACTCTATGGAGCTGTCTACTGCTAGGGTTTATAATGGTCAATTACTTAGCCTCAAAGTTATGGAACAAGCTCACTAGTACATTTTCCCATGGTGAGCATGATCGCCAGATTTATCAACTCACCGAAATCATTGCCACCTGTAAGCAAGGATATCGCTCTATATGTAAGTATTTTAATTCTTTACAAAAGATGTAGGAGGGGCTCAGTCACTATGAGCTATTGTCGTACTTTACCGAAGAAGATGCAGATAAGCTTCTAAATCACGAGGAGTGCCATCAAATATACTCCTTTCATGGTGGTTTATGTCCAAAGTTCGAGCAAACCTGGACTTTAATTCTGTCCACCAACCCCCGCACCCCCCCCCCGGCCTTGATGGAAGGAGTGACACTCTTTGGTGGTTGGCACCCCAGTGATACCTCATAATTGTGTTGCATTCACCTCTGATTCTTGGCCTCCTATTAGTGGTCGTGGTAGAGGCATGGTTTTAAATTTTGGCCGAAACATTTCATTTGGGCCGAAATGTTTCAATTTTAGCTGCTACCAAAACAAAATCCACCTGGATTCGGATAAATATCAGATATCATCCGAAATTTCGGGATTACGTTAATATGTCCATCGAAATATGCGAAACATGCAACTTCTTAAATAAATAAATAAAAAAAAATCGACAAAAAAGAAAAAAGAAAAACCAGTGGTGAAGAATCTTACATGGATTTTGCCCGTGATTTCTTACAAGATTTCAGCCGAAATTTTGTACTGAAACAAAAATTGTATGGTTTCGCCGATGACCGAATGAAACCGAAATTTGAAACCTTGGGTAGAGGCCCTCATAGTGGTTGTGGCGGTCGTGGTCTGGTCTTCCTTTACATGCACGTACTGTAGAGGGTTAGGAAATGAGCGTGATTACTTCTACAAGCTCCATGAATATCCCAATGATACCCTGAGGTGACCTTCAGCTCGTCCCTCTTCCTTTTTCCACCCATCAGCCGACACTATTTTTGCTGACTCCCTTATCTCCATGAGAGCCGAGTTCGACGAGATCCGTGCGACAATGCGGGCTCAGACTCCTACCATGGTGTTATATGTGCCTTCATCTAATATAGTGGATGAGCTCCAAGGTTCCCATGTTTCAACTACCGTTGCCGCCTCTACCTCCCTTCCCTCTTCTAGTTTGGTAATTGACTCATATGAACGGTGAGTCTTGTAGTCTCTTTGTGTCTTGACCTTCCACACTTGCTCAGGTCCATTTAGTTGATGGTTCCTTTACTCCTGTCATGGGTGTGAGAACCATTTTGATATCTTCTTTTTCGCTTTCTACAATTTTCATGTACCCCATCTCCCCTGTAACCTTCTTTCTATCAATAGCATAATTAAATAGTTGAATTGTTGTGATGTTTTACCCCTCTAACTGTATTTTTAGGAGCTTACTAAGAGGAAGATTGTTGCTAAAGGTGTTACAGAGGAGGCGTTCACTATTTTGTTGCAGACTTAGATTGTTTGGTTATTGTTGTTGCAGTTCTATTTCTATTTATCTTTGTGTATCTTTGTAAGTGTTGAAAGGCTTGATTATTCATCTGCCTGTGAAGAGGCAAATCCTGCTTTGTATTATTTATTCATTGTACTGGCGAGAGGGACACCGGATCAACCCTTGGTGTAAAAGGAAGCGTGGAGAACAGCGTGTAAACGGTGTAATCTCTACCCACAAAGGGATTGGAGTCGGTGACTTGTAACGGTTTGATCTCTACCCGCAAGAAGGTTGGAAGGATAATCGAGACTCGAGGAGGGGATCCTTGAGAGGGTGGATGTAGGCCTGTGTTTGAGCAGAACCACTATAAATCTTGTGTGCAGCATCTCTGCATCTCTTCCCATCTACTTCTTCTGGTTGCTCGGTAATATTTACTTTAATTTATTTTTTTCTTTGATTTGATAGATAAAGTAATTCCTATGCTTTTAATAGATTAATCGCAAAAGTTTTTTTTTTTTTGAAAGATGACATATGTCATTGATACTATGAAAATTACATTGGGGACCGGGAGTCCCAACCTGCATTACATAGAATCAACTAAAGAAGTCCAGAGCGTACCCTGGACCAGGAAACCTAAGTAAAAACAACAGAAATCGAGACCCTTTCTTCATGCACCGCACCATGGCCGAGACTTACATTACATTCAAAGAAGCCTGCCTCAACCCTACCCAACCGCCTGCCTTGCACTGCAGATATTACAACCAGCATCGTTCATCATCCTCATATAGTATCCCCAAACCCCAGCATTTCTGTAGCAAATATTTACTCTTGCAAACTCTCCTATTCACCATTCTAACAAATTACCTTAGCACCAACCAACAGAATTGAAGCCGGCTTCATAGGTTTCACAATTTAAGTCCTTTAACCATCTCCTTTTCCGTCCTACCTCTACTCTCCCTCCTACCTCTACTCATTAGAAACAACCAAAATAACCATGTCTAGGAGGACTCCACTAGTAGACAATTACAATGCTCAAGAACTAACGAAATCAACTTACCTAGATCCTTTGTGAGTCAATAAGCAATGACTCACTAATACAATTCAAATCAGTAACCTCTTAGGATAGGATCTTTTAATCTCATATTCCAGCTTCCATTTCAGCCTCCTTGGCTCTTTCTTTTTTCTCCTCTGCATTTCTAGCTTCCATTGCGAGGAACATTTTTCTAGTCTTTCCTAGATACTCCTGGTATGAGATTCCAAATACATCTCCAATTGCTAAAAAATCATTGAAACCCTCCGGATCAGGGTGCCCAGATTCCTCTAAGTTAGGCGATATCAATACACCATTTCCTTTAACATTTCCACCGGACTCATTAAACTTCACAATTCGATGATCATCTTCCACCTCTGAATTACCTCGCACCAGACCCGAATCAGCAACCAGGTTCTCGCGTCTATTCTTCAGGCTTAAAATCGCCAAATGTTTCTCCTCCTCCCACAACCGCCTTCGGGTTCGTCTTTCCTTTTCTAAAATCTTATTGAATATGGGCAAATTAAGAAGAGGCGTGTGAAGATCTTCCTCGCTATTCATGATGGATAGATTAAGAGACATACCCGAGCTTCGACTAGATTCTTCTCTTTCTTTCATCCATTGCTTCTTAAGAGCAGATAGTAACACCTCACCAGGGGTAGGCGATTCCTTCCTCGCCAGCTTTTCGTTATATTTAAGATTTTTTAGAAGATCAAGGTCTCAATCCTCCAGGGTTAAGTCACCCTTGGTCCCACTAATTGTTGTCCGAGATCGATCTTTACCAGACACACTTGACCTAGACGCGTTATCCAAAATTCGTAGAAATTGGTGATGTTCAGACTCAAGTTTTTTCTTTCTGAATTCCTTTTTTCGATACATACACTTAATCCTTGCCACCACAGGTAGCCAAGATGCAAGCGTCCTGCCCGAGACCTCTGCTGAATTTACCTAAAAGAATCCACCATATCTTTTCTACCTGCCTTTCCTTTTGCGCCACGTGGGATGGAATTTAATGTCTTTGGTACGTGCCTTAGGCTGACCCTCAGCACCCCTCAACGTAGTCTCCGTACTTTCTGACGGGCTAGGGGGGATCTCAGAGGGGACAGGCAGGTAGATGGGCAATTCAAAATTTAAAGCGAGGTCCACCAACAGCTCCTTTCCGCGCCCAGGGGCCACTGCCACCTTTTCCGATGAAGAAACCGCCGCCGATGGGCCTTTATCGGTGGAAATTTGACCGGGTTCCTCAAAAAGTGCCAAATTGTCTTTACTACTGGATTCTTCCACCACCAACATTGCCAGAGAATTTATACTATCCTCGGACACCACCTTAACTCCCATCGAATAAATGGTGGAATCTACTCTTAAATTAATGGATGGAGGGATTGATTTCCAAAGGGGGGAAATCACCAGGGCAGAGGCAAAGGCCAAACAATGATTGTGATTCCCAAAGAGTTGGGTCTCAAGGACATGACCCAGATGGAGACCCAGGATCTCCACTGTGGCTGAAGACCATGCATGAAGTGGAATATCATAGAATCGCAACCGAATAGTTCTAGCCCCTATATTATATGCCGGGAAACAGGACTGGAGGGAAGAGAGATATCACCCAAAAGCCTCACCTCCCCGTCGAAGAATGGAGGTGGCTTGGGCCTCAGAGTCAAAGCGAAAAAGGATGTCCATTGTGCTAATAGAGAAAGGTTTTTGCAATTCCGGGAGGCCCCAAAACTTTTTGGCCCAATCCCAAACATCTTCTAGGAGCCACGAGCCAGATTTCAAACTCCCAATGAGACAGCTCTTAAGATTCCTTTTTCTTTCCTACACCACTGAAGCTGGAACGTCCAAACATTGAGCCTCGTTGTGGGTGGTGACTTGGACATTTTTGGGTCTCCACACTAAGTTGGGATTCTCTCTGTTTCTAGATTTCGAGCACTTTCTGCAAATTGTGCGTGAGCCAAAGTTTTTATAGTTACATTTGAAGCACAACCAGTCACTACCACTAGGGCGTGACCTGCGATTAGACTCCTCTGCTCTGCGGCTACGGGCCTTCCTAGCCCCAAAGTCCAACCTCGTCCCTCCGGTATCCCAGTCTTCCATACTTCCCAAAGAACACGCATGCGATCTAGGTGGGGGCCATTGGGGCCTCGCCAGGTTAGCTTCTTGCCCGAGCGAAAACAAGAATCTTCGGCAGCATGGGTTAAAATCCCCAAGAGATTCAAACACTTCCATCACAAAATAGCCGCCATCAAGACATGAAAGAAAAGGCTCTGATAACCACTCAAGGTTAAGTCCACACACACAGTAGAATTCCAACGATTGCTTAAACTCAGGAGCTCCCAGAGGGATATTCCGGCGGCTTCTACAAACGTCTCTGATAGTCATGATTACGCACCGTGGGATTTTCCTTCTTCCTTCTTCATGATTCTGATGATTATAGGAACTGGCTTTGCATCACTAATCGCAAAAGTTTTTAAAACCCCAATCCCCCCCCCCTCTCTTCCTGGGTTGCATGTGGGATCACGTCTTAACTACAGTGCCACTTTTGCTTCAATGGACAAGTTGACATCAATTCAGGTCCATCTTTTGATCACTGCCAACCTAAGCTAGCCTCTTCACTAGCTTGATGTGCAGAATGCCTCCTGGCACGGGGCACTTACAGAAGAGGTGTATATGAGTCATGGCTCTTTAGGGAGATGATGGGAAGGTGTGTCGCCGTTGTGAGTCTATATATTTTGAAGCCCGCCAAGAGCATGATTTCACTGTTTCAGCAAAGCGATACATGGCATGGGATTTCACCAATGTCAATCAAATCATAACGTCTTCACATACTCTAGTCACATTTGACAGGATTGTTCTTCTAATATGTGTTGATGGCATTATTCTCATTGGCGAGGATACTGCCTTTTCATCTATGTGAAAGGGGATTTGGTAGGATTTTTTATGTTAAAGACTTTAGGCAGCATGAAGTTCTTTCTGGGTCTTGAGGTTGGTCAACCCAGCAAAGAGATCTTTCCGTGATAGCAGAAGTAAGCCCGTAGAGAATAGAGAAAGAGATGGAGAAGTGAATACGTGAGAGTTAGGGCCTTTGTCCCTCACGACCACAATTTATATTTTTGAGTGATATACATAGAAAAGACTTAAATACCCCTAATACAATACTCAACACTCCCCCTCAAGCTGGAGTATGTATATCATACATTCCCAGCTTGTTACATAAATCGCTAAATCTAGCCCTACTCAATGGTTTGTGAACATGTCCGCTATTCGATCATTTGACCTTGTAAACACAGTGCAAATCTCTCCTTCTTGGATTCCATGATGGATAAAGTTACAATCAACTCATGGCTATATCAATGGAGGACTTGTTGTCACAGTGGAGCGACGCAGGAGAAGAGTAGGGTAGCCCAATCTCAGACATGAATGACCTCAACCAGATCAACTCGCAACCTGTATAAGTCATGGCTCTGTCCTCAGCTTCCGCACTCGACCTTGATACAACTTCTTGTTTCTTGCTTTTCCAAGACACTAAATTCCCTCCAACAAAGGTACAATAACCATTTGTAGACCTCTTGTCTGCAGGAGATCCTGCCCAGTCGGCATCTGAATATCCCTCAATCCTCATGTGATTATGTTTTCTGAAGAGAAGTCCTTTGCCTGGAGTTTTCTTCAGATATTTCACTATCTGAATGACTGCTGACCAATGAGATGTCCATGGTGCACTCATATACTGACTAACCACGCTAACTGCATAGGCGATATCCGGACGAGTGACAGTGAGATAGATCAACCTCCCAACTAAATGTTTGTATTTGTTTGGATCCCCTAGTAACTCCCCCGGACCAGGTGAAAGCTTGACATCTGGGTCCATGGGAGTTTCGGCATGCTTTGCTCCCAGAAGACCCGTCTCCTCCAATATATCTAGTGCATACTTTCTTTGTGATGGGGATAGTCCTCCACGTGAATATGCTGCCTCTATCCCTAGAAAGTACCTCAGACGACCAAGATCCTAGGTGCAGAATTCCTTCTTAAGGAAGTCCTTCAGCTTTTGTATACCTCCACTGTCACTCCTAGTAATGATGATATCATCTCCATAAACGATCATGAAGATCCTCCCAGTTTTGCCCTGAGAGCTGAACACTAAGTGGTACTACACACTGTTTCATTCCAAATCGTATCACTGCCTCACTAAATCTCCCAAACCAAGCACGAGGAGATCGCTTAAGACCATATATTGCTTTTTGTAACCTGCAGACAACATTCTTCACCTCCCCCTCAGCAACGAACCCAGGAGGAGGTTGCTCCATATATAGCTCCTCCTTTAGATCACCATGAGAATCAACACGTAACGCTCACTGAACACGAGAGAAGACCTCGTCTATATCTGGTAAAGTACCAAGACCTAAGATCGCTGACGAAGAAGCAAAAACTCACATCCCAGGCCATCCAACAAACGAGTAACACGTAGCTCTTTTTTTTTTTTTGCTTCGTTAACACAGCAAGATCGGTGGATGGAGGATGATAGATGTCCAGCTGCTCACATAGACCAATGAAATCAGAATAGTACTCAGAAACAGATCTCTCGCCCTGCTTCACACTGAAGAAATCAGTGTAAAGATCACAGATCCGAGTGAGATTGTATGTCCCTGAATAGAGTCTCTGCACGTAACTAAACTGCACGACATGTATCCAGAAACAACATATGAGTAGCAATCTTGGACTCCATACTCTGACATAAGAGGGACTGAAGAAGAGCCTCATCTTGACTCCACTTGTCGTAAGAGGATCCCTTAGGGTTTGGTGGATCCGATGTAATAAAATTCAACTTGCCCTGCCCACGGAGATAATGCTGAACAGATCTCTCCATGTAGGATAGTTTGATCCATCAAGCTTGATGGATGTCATAAAGGTCACAGGAAACGAACCAGAGATGATAGACGAGGTGGAAGGCACGGCCATTTCGAAGAACTACAATGAATCGCAATGGCAAGGATCTTTGAATTCGCGACAATAGCACCGACAGGCAACATTGGCCGCCAACCACCACTCACAAAACTCCACTCAACCAACCAAGAATCACATAAACTAGCCAACAACTACTAGGCACATCCAATCACTACCAATACCACCACAATACACTCAACTCAACTCAACAAAGCCTTTGTCCCAAACTAGTTGGGGTTGGCAAAATGAATCCTTTAGAAAAATTACCCGAAGAAGGTGAAAGGAATCTACCAGGCTCTAATCCTAGCTCTAATTGGGTTCTTCCACATCGACCATTTTCTTCCATTCTATCATATCCAATGTCATGTTCTCTGTTATGTTCCTAGCCATCACGTCTTTCCTCATTGTTTCTACTCAACTTTTTTCAGTCTGCCTCTACCTCTTTTTACTCCATCAACTTGGCACGAGTCGCCTCTTCTCACTGGAGCATCCAAAGGCCTACGTTGGATATGTCCAAACCATCTTAAATGGTGCTCTCTCATCTTCTCCTCAATTGGTGCCACCCCCACCTTTTTACGAATGTCTTCGTTTTTAATTCTATCTAACCTTGTGTGGCTGCACATCCATCTAAGCATTCGCATCTCTTCTACACTCATCTTATGCACATGCTGCTTCTTGGTGGCCCAATATTCTGAGCCGTACAACATGGCTGGCCTCACAACTATCTTATAAACTTCCCCTTCAACTTGGCAGGGATTTTATGGTCGCACAGAACTTCTACGGCAAGCTTCCGCTTAAACCAACCTGCCCTTATTCCATGGTTAAAATCCTCTTCAATCTCTCCTTCCTTATGTAGAATTGAACCAAGATAGCGAAAGACATCCCTCTTAGGTACGTCCTGTCCAGTCATATATGCTACATCCTCGTCCAGCCTCCTTACATTACTAAAGTTGCACTCCATATACTCTGTCTTAGTCCTACTCAGTCTAAAACCTTTGGATTCCAAAGTAGTTCTCCATAACTCTAACTTAGCATTTACTCTTGCTTTGGTTTCGTCGATTAATACTATGTCATCTGCAAATAACAAACACCACGGCACCTCATCCTGAATACCCCATGTAAGCTCATCCATAATTAGCATAAAAAGATAAGGGCTTAGAGCTGATCCTTGGTGCAATCCTATTGTAATTGGAAACTCACTAGACGTGCCATCCGTGGTTTTGACACTAGTTACTGCTCCATCGTACATATCTTTAATCACATCAACATATTTAGTAGGCACTGTTTTCCTTTCAAGGACCTACCACATAACACTCCTGGGAGCCCTATCATATGCTTTCTCCATATCAATGAAAGCCATATGAATGTCCTCTTTATTTTCTCTAAATCTCTCCATTAACTGCCTAATCAAGGCTTTTGCTAAAACTCGAGCAGTTTCTTGAAAACTCGCTTTGGATATGAAACTTTGAGTATTCAGAGATGCCCTGATAATTCCCAATAAGATGGCTTGGTAACAGATCGCTTCTTCCAAAGCACACCCTGTTCATTCCGCTCGCAACAATCCTATTAGTTCTCCGGGTGAAAAAAATTAGACATTCCATCTTCTGAAACCAAAACTTTTGATGTTATTTGACGTACAATAATCTCTATATGCCTATAATGATTTTCACCCCCTGGGATCGATAAACCTTTTGGATCTTATTAACCAAAGAGATACGACTTTGCGCTATGGTTAGCTCAGCACCAATCAAGAATCCCCACGAAATTCCAAGAATTCTTTTTATATGTTCGTTCCAACCCTCAACCCTCTTTTCTAGGTTCATCGATATTGAATCAATCAAACACACTTCTAACACTTGTTCCACTTTTGGAAGACCTTGCGTTATATCAGCCAATCTCGATTTTTCATATATAAATGTAACTAATGTATCCCCTTCGTAAAGCATTTCTCCATAATGACCATGAACGGTTACCCCTGGGGTGGCCAAATGAGGCTTAGGTGATCTTATGACTAAGGAGTCAACATGAACAATTAGAACTTGACCAGATTTTATCTGTGGTCCGTATTTGGATATACATAGCTTCCATAGTCGATCGTCCGGGCATGAAGCCACACTGATTCTCTAACACCTTAGTCTCTTTTCTCAGTCTATGCTCAATTACCCTCTCCCAAAGCTTCATGGTGTGACTCATTAGCTTAATTCCCTGGTAACTGGTGCAACTCTGAATATCCCTTTTATTCTTATAAATAGGTACTAATGTACTCTTCCTAGACTCATCAGGCATCTTATTCTTCAAAATATTGTTAAATAATCTAGTTAACCAAACCAAACCCACGTCACCCAAGCATCTCCAAGTCTCAATAGGAATATCGTCAGGCCCTCTAGCCTTACCTAATTTCATATTTTTCATAGCTACTCTTACCTCTGATGTTCGGATTCTACGAACAAACCTTCCGTTTGTATCATCAAAAGCATTATCAAGTTAAATAATCTAGTTAACCGAAATTTCGCCAAAATGTCCCCGAAATTTCGGTTGATTTTTAATCTTTTTCAAAAAATTTCCACCGAAATTTTAGACATTTCGGTCGGAATTAAAAAATAAACGAAATCATAATCATATTTTTACATGATTTTGGCCGAAATTTTGTCTAGAAACCGAAACTTTTCGGTTTCGGTGGTGGCCGAAACCGAAATTTAAAACCTTGCTCATTAGTTGGAGGTAAGATTTGTTTGTATTTGTTGGTTTTTTGTTTCCTGAGGTAAGGCGGTACAAACCCCCCCTCCCCCCAACCCGCCAAAACAACACCCCCAATGTACTTTTGTAACTCCTAGGGCATTCCATGTATTTGTAGCAGGTAGGTTTTTTTGTGTTAGTTTTGTGGATCTTGAAGTAAGGTGGTATGTCCCCCTCCTTATACTCTTATCACATCAATAAGATTTAAGGTGTCTTCTTAGTTCCTAGATAAATTCGGGGCCCCAAATATTAATGTAAACATGGCATTTGCCTTTGAATCTTCATAGGCATATTCCATAGCTTCTTTACATTATAGATCATCATATTTGCAAATTTATGACCAAACCATGAAGGGAAGGAATAACGAAAAAGTGAGGATCTAATATAATTTATATTCAATAACCACAGTTGCCACCACTACGAAGAAAGGCATTGCCATTCAGAATGTTAAAATATCAAGATGGCATAATTTTGATGTCTCAACAACTTGGAGAAAAAATAAATCTTAGAGGTTTACATCAAACAGTTAATGCAGAAACCTGTAATAAGGAATATATGCTCTACATTTGAAGTTACTATATTGTGAAGAAGGAAACCGGTGATTCTAAAGAAACATACCTCCGCATTTGTTAAAATATGAGCCCCAGCTTCGCTAGCAGCCTTACTTATAGCCAAGGATACTGAGCCCATTCCACCTTCAACATATCTACAACATGTATTACTTCTTATGCTTTTCATTAATGAAGCTTGCAACTTCAATCACTTTCGAAAACAATAAGAAAACACTCATAATAAGGAACATTAACCACGATTCCTCAAGTATATTAGAGCCAAACAAAAAAAAAAAAAAAAAAAAAAATTTCATGCTGGAAAGAAATTAGCAAAGGTATAAAGAAAATGACCATCTGAATATCTACAACATTTATGGTAAGATCTATCATTGGTTGTATTGGCCCAAGAAAAGGCCTTCCAGATTTAGATGTTGAAGAGTACGAAACAATTAGTACAGTATCAAGTTTATTGAAAGAGCATCTGGGATTCACATGAGTTAGTCTGATAAAAACAGGTTTCTTCGTTATTTAACAAGCACTTTGCTGCCAATCAAATATATAATCGATTTCTACGCATTTAGTCCTTGCATTGAAAATTGGATTTTGAGATAGCTTGATTGCACTTGGATCATCACAATAGAGTATGTGACTAACTCACATAGAATATAACGAATCCAAGCACAAAAAGAATAACGGCCATGGCACAGTATTCAGCTTTGACACTGGATCTTGCTATTGTTCTTTGCTTCTTACAACCCCATGAGATGAGATAGTTGTTTATCATAATACAGAATTCAATTATTCTATATCTAGGCCATGTGGCCAGTTAGCGTCTAAATATTCTTCTACCTTTTACTATGTGTTTTCACTAACTCCATAGATTAGTCCATGATTCTAGAGTACCCCTGCCATACCTCATGATTCTCTTCTCAGATTGTACAGCTTCTTCCCTAGGATCGTGTAAGAACTGACATATTGCCATACCTCATGATTCTCTTAGCAGATTGTACACCTTCTTCCCTAGGATCATGTAAGAACTGACATATCTTATCTAAGGCTAATGTAGTGTCAGGTCTAGTGAGAGATATTCTTGGCCTCCAATCATGCTTTGATGGGTAAGATGATATTTAACTTTGCTCCCTTCTTTCTCGCTTGCCTTGTTGAAAACTGCAGGAGCGGTAACTGATTTGCAGCTCATTGTTTGGAACCTATTCAAAGGATCAGTGACATACTCCTTTTGCATCAATACCATCCCTTGGTCATTTTTATTTTCACACGTAGGTAATAGTGCAATTCTCCAAGGTCCGTCATATCAAAGCTTTTTTAAGGCCGTTCTTGAATTTTTAAATTTCTCAACTATCACTTTCAGTAACTATCATATCAAAAGAAACAAGGGCAAAGGTTAAATACCAAATGATGTATGTTGAATAAACAGTAAGCTGTCTCCTATCAACCTATCAAACCATGCTCGTGGAGCTTGTGCCCATGAATTACCTTCTTGAGTTTGTAGACATAATTCTCACTGTTTGCTAATTCAAAGCCTTCAAGCTGTTCCATGTATGCTTGCTACCGTGCATAAAAGCATTTTTGACATCCATTTGATGAAGTTTCCAAACAAAGGAATTTGCTAGTGCCTGGATGAACCTTAACTTGGCATTATACTTATTCATTGTGTAATCTGCTTTTTGTTTCAACTTATATATCTACTTGCATCCTACGATGATTTATATGTAAGTCAGATTACAATCTCTCAATGCAGTGATGGAAATCAAACTGTTTCTAACACATCGATGAAATTATTATGCTTTTAATTCTTACTTGCACAAGGTTTTAGTTGTCGGTTTCAATATGTATTTTAGTCGTGGCGGAAATGGAAATATATTGGTTTTGGATAGAAATTTCCTTGGAAATCATTTTAATATCAAAGAAACCTATGAAAACATATGCAAATGATGGACATTTAAGATGAAACTTCAAAAGTGCTCGAATAAGCACAAATACACTCTAAAGATCATCACATAAGCAAAAACAACCACCCATGATGGTTTAAAAACATCAAACACCTAGTGACATGCATTATGGCATATGTTTGAAAACTTGGTACATATCAGAATTCACATGTAATTCATATAAATATTTATACATAATACATACACTACATTTTGGTGATTCTGCATACACAAGGCATAAGTGGATATATTTATAGAAATTTCAAAGCCATGGGATATGTACGCCTTTAAGGCATGACCCAAGGCGAGGCACCCTAAAAATGCCTCAAAACGCAACAAAAAAAGCTTTTCACCACAAAGGCCTAAGTTCTTTTAGGCTAAGGTGTAGAAAGGTATTTTCCTTTCACTTGAAGCGTATGCCTCCGATGAAAAGCATATGCCTCATGCATATGTTGTGCTATAGTGAAAAAAATGCAATCTGAGTCCTTTTTTCAACTAAGTCCCTTGTAAGATTAAAAAATAAGTGGAGGGGGTCAAATACGACTTGCTTCCTATTCTAGAATGATCTGTTCAATGATTTTAAGGAGTTTAGAGGTATTGGGTGCCTTTTTTTCTCAAGTCATTGTTTTCGTGATTTCCCCCAAAATCAAAATGAAGCTATTGGTGGTGCACTTGTTTGTGACACAGCACTCCTTTGAATGGTGTGTAGAAATCCCTAAATTTGTTGTGTGTGTGAAGTATGCAGTTACATATAGAACAATAAGTTAAACACACTATACTTATTCAAACATCAAAGTTGCACCTATGAAGAATTGGCACCTTCCAACACTAAAAGATATTTGGTCTTGCATAGATTATAAGAATTGAAAATCAGCATCCTTTTCAGCCCACTCTAGAGGCTTTCTTTGCTAAAGAATGACAAAAGCCCTTGATTTTTTTCCAAAATCACACAAATATCTCAGTGTGATGGCTAGATCTAGGGTTGTGGAGGCAGGATTTGGGGCCGTGGAGGCTGGATTGGGAGCCGTGGAGGCCGGATCTGAAGCCATGGAGGCCATGAAGTTGGATCTGGAGCCGGGGAAAACCGTGAAGGTTGCCGGTGGCCGTGAAAGGCCGTGGGGTGCGAGACCTAGAGCCATGGAAGGCCAGCTATAGGAAGTGCGAGACCGTAGAGGCCGTGGATTATCGGATCTGGGGGTCATGGAAAGCCAAGGGCCATATATAGGGCGGAATGGCTGGAGCTGGGGTCAAGAAGGGCAGATTTAATGGTGAAAGAGCCGGATCTAGTTATGGTTGATGGAGAAAATGGATGGGGGGAGTTGTTGGAGGCTGTGGAAGGGGTCGATGTAATGAAAAGGGTGTTCGGATTCAGGAGAAAAGTAGGAGGTTGGATATGGAGGTGAGGGAGGTTGTGGATAGAGGCAATAAACCTTATAGGGTTAAGGTTTGAAGGAGGAGGAAGAGGAGGGGAGTTTTAGGGTTGTTAGGGTTAAGGTTGATTGGGGAAGGAGGTGGGGGAGTAGTATAGTCTTTAGGGTTACGGTTTAAGGTTAGGGCTAGGAGTATACTTTTGGTGGGATGATTTTTGGGTTAGTGGAAGTAGGATTTGTAGAAGATGGTGGAAAATTTGACATATTTTTAATGGGGAGCCGTCAGTGTTTGGTGGTGGTTCGAGGTGGAGGCCGCCGGTGATCGAATGATGATGTTGGGTGGTTGGATATCGTGCACGGTTAGGGGCGCACAATAGCTCTGGGCCTTCGAAGGGGATTTTTGAAAATCGAATTTGCCAGCGGATTGCAGTGGAGAAATCAGTGTGACGTGGCAGGTCACGATCTTGACTTGGGGTCCCACAAATTTGGCACTTTTTGCTGGATTTGATAAAATTGAGACTATTGGGTAACGTAAGGGGTAATGGGTTTTTCTTTTGGGCCAAGGAGAATGCTCCTTGGCAATTCATACTATGTAAATCTAGTAGGACTACTGGTCCCCATTGTAATTTTACTGGTATGAATATATTTGTCAATTTTCAAAAAAAAAAAATCTCAGTGTGAGATGCAATGCACTGAAATCAGTGTTCGAAGTTAGAATTAATGATGGAAAGTGGGTTTAAGTGGTCATCATCTTCCGGTAATGATAACAAAACCATGTCATATGGGAGTCAACTGACAGATAAACTATGCTAGTGCTAGGTAGGATTTCACCACCTAGTAAAATAGCACCAGAGAAGAGTTTTGCGGCAAAAGGTGGCATTCCAGCAGCAAAGAAATATTTCGGCCAATAAGAAAAATCCGGTTAAGAAATCTGTATCTCCTAAACCTCAAACCCAAAATCTCCTTGTCCCTCTCCCTTAAAAAAGCTTGTACTTTTCCTTAATCATTAACCAGTTTTGCCGATTCCAACCATACACTGACGATCGCCTGACACACCAGGATGAAACAAAATGTCCACATCATTTTTTCTACTTTTCCATACATACACTAAATATCACACTAACAAGAGAAAAGGATTGAAACAAGAAACTTACGACCAAATACCACGATCGCCATCTGTTTCTCCCATTACATGATGTAGAAGGACATACCCACTGCCTGGTGTGTGGACACTTGACTTCATAAGAAAATAAAAAACAGCAAACACAAAGTATCAAGAGTTAATGAGGCCAAATAGAAGACAGAAGGACCAAAACAATAACATGAGAAGAGCATTAAATCCTAATATCTGATCCTCTTTTCAGCAAATAGATACACATAAAAATATACAAAACAGGAATGATTCTCACCGTATCAAACCGCGAAAGTATATTAAAGGTTAGATATCCATAGAGGATGAAACTGTAGGAAAAGGAAATCATGGGATAGTCTCATCTTGATCCTAAAATGAATTTTTGAGGCGTGGAATTGTCAGCATTTTCTGCTCTTTTATATCAATTAATAAAACACATTTACAGAAGCGATAAGAATGGGAACCCAAATGTGGACAATGCCCAAAAACCAAATAAACAAACAATATGTGGCACATGTCTATAACAAATTACAACCGCTCCAAAATTTGTAATTTTAGCAACCTAGGATTTTGTTTTTTCCCTTTTTTTTCTTTTTTGGTAATTCTCATGATGATACGCTGTTGTTGTCAATGACCTTTTATCGACATGAGAATTACCCTATAGAGATTCACCAATAAAATAAAAGCTGTCAAGATTTCAGAAAAAAACTTGTTCAATACACATAAACCGCTGCAATCACATGATTTGACTAATTAACAATCATGGAAATGCCTATCGTAATGTAAAAAGGAACATAAAATCAATGTAATTAAGAAGCATGACAATCATGCCCCTACTCCTTGGGAAATTATTTAGAACACATACAGCCAAATATAAAATTAGATCATCTTACATGAAGAAACCCAAGGGATCTCTAATCTCTCAAAATAGGATCAAACATGATGTGTAGCAAGCAACAAGAGGAGATGCAAGAAAAAAAAATCACAAAACAAGAACACAAGATTTAAAAGTTCCGTGGAAGCGTTTCACTATGTTGATTCAGGGTTACAAAACTCTCCTCATATCCTCTCGGTCAAGAAAACTGACAAAACCTCTTCAACTCATAATTCTAATACGTGGCTTATATGAATGGCGCTACAAAAGAAATTACCAAAATACCCTTTAGCTCAAAACTGAAAAATTAATTTTTCCTTCGAAAGCAGCCCCCACCCAACCACTCTCTGGGGCCCCAGCAAGCTGCTGACCGCACAGTTCGACCGTGTGTGCGTCACACACATTAGTTTATCAGGGTGTTGTGTCCCTACCATAATACAAGACATCTGCCCAAGTCCCAACATTACACTAGCGTATCGTACACCATGTTTGTTCCCTTTAATCAATTGGAACAGCCATTCCCATTATCCACATAATTTTATCATCTTTAATTGTAAAATGTTCATATAGAGATTTGTATTATTAAAATTACATATAAGAATAAAGGCATAACCATTCAAAAAGAAAAAAAAGGAATAAAGGCATAAATAAGTGCCATCACATATCTGCCAATGTATGCTTAAGGTGAAGAGTGCAGAGCATTATTCTCCTACTGATCTAACATTGTCCCTAACCCTAATAATGCAACTACTTCTCTTTTTCCTTTTCTTTTTTTTTATTATAATCCCTGACCGATGATGCAAGTATACTCATTTCAGGTATCATCTTTGAAGGATTTGTGGATCCCTGCAAAGCTTCCCAAATACATATTGTATGGTGCATCATTTTAGTGAATAGCCCTTACCTTTTAAACATGTTTCCCTATTTAAAAGAAATGGTTTTCTTCTTTAATAGAAGAATAATAAAAAAGATCTAAAAGTAGGGTGCAAAGGGAAAATAAACTTTTGTTACATATTTTACCATTGTACCCCAAATCACTCGCATTATACTACATATTACTTACAGGAATTCTTCTGTAATATTCAGCCATTATACATTGCATTATTCTGATTCTATCACGATGTTTGTGTGAGGATCCTTCAAAATTTGCATGGTTATAGACTAGATGAACACTAGAGTCCCAAAGGAACCCTTCCTCTACATAGATGTAGAAGGATGGAGATGTATAGAGATGGGGAACATCATATACCCACACACATTACATAGATGTAGAAGGATGTAGATGTATAGAGATGGGGCACATCATATACCGACACACATGGGGTTTTTACTATGTACGTTGGCCCATCATATACATCTTTCTACAATATTTAATACTAACTATAACAATCGCCTGGCTAAGAAGATAGTTAATAGAACAGAAAGGATACTAGTATAACAGAATAAAAACTCGTAATCAAAAGCATCCAAATAAAAGTTGTTCTTTTAAATAGAACAGAAAGAAAAAAAAAAAAACAAGAAAAGGATTCAAATTGACATATGCACAGTTGCTATTTGCTAAGAATAGATCAAATTAGATACAGGACCTATGCATAAGTTATGCATGCTTCGGTTCTAATTATTGTTTTTCATATGCAAGATCACATAAACAATTTGATGTGTTTCCACATAGCGATAAAGCTTTAAAAATAATTACCATACTCCCAATTACGGCATCTGTCGCAAGTGTTGCCTTCAATACATCTGTCTGCAGGTAGAAAAGTTAACAATAAAAACAGAAATATAGATTAGAAGATAAAATTGAACAGTTTCAGATATAGATTAGAAATATTGTATATGTAGATGACATCATCACTGGGAGCGACTGTGTAGGTATATGGAGAGACTAGAGGATTTCCTTCAAAAAGAGTTATGCACCAAAGGCCTTGGACGCCTTAGGTACTTCATTGGGATAGAAGTAGCTTATTCACATGGGGGACCATCTCTGTAACAAAGAAAGTATGCACTGGATATATTGGAAGAGACGAGTCTTCTGGGAGTGAAGCCAGCTGAGGCACCTATGGATCCAAATGTCAAGCTTCTTCCTGATCAAGGGGAGTTGCTAGAGGATCTAGGAAGATATAGATGTCTAGTTGGGAACTGATCTACCTCATTGTGACTCGTCCAGACTGAAATCCCAGGGGTGATGGCAACCCAAGAGGGGGGGTGAATTGGGTTTTAAAAAACTTTTGCCAAATAAAATGCGGAAACTAAAAACAATGGCAAATTAAAACTTTTAAGCACACAAATGAAAACAAATCACAAATGCACAAAGAGATAGAGAGAGATAGAAAGAGTGCACCCGAGATTTATACTGGTTCGGTCACTACCAAGGACCTACTCCACTCCACCAAGTCTTCTTGGTGATTTCACTATGGATTCCCTTGATGGCGGGGAATCAACCTAATTACAAAGATGATTCGACTACGCCCCGCAAGACTCGCCACGAACCGGAGAAAGCTCCGCGTCTCCAACACTCGCTCCTGAGATGGCTACACGTTTCTTCGCACTCCCAAAATTACAAAGATGTTCTTTGAATAAAGAATACAAAAATCCTTTCCAAAGGGTTACAAAGGATGGAATAAAGATGTACAAATATAAGCCTAAATCCACTTCCTTGCTTAGAGATGAGAGAGGCACTAAAACACTTTGATTTGATCTTGTAGATGTTCAAGATAATGTAAAAAGATGGTTTAGAAATGTTTAGATAGTGTATATGAAATCCCAATAGGCAACCCAAGAGGGGGGTGAATTGGGTGTCTTTAAAAATTTATCATCTTTAAAAACTTTTGTTAGATTAGTTTCAAGAGCTTAAATGAATATTCTATCTTAGACTTATTAACAAGCACTTGTTAGGTGACTTTTGAAAACCCTAGTTGATTATTTTCTTTTTAGTCTTTTTATCAAAATACTTGGTGGGTGATTAAAGATTACAAATATAATGTAAATCCCACAACAAGATGAAGGAATGAGATGAATGGTTTCTTTTAGGTCTTTTATCAAACACTTGGTGGAACCCTAGTTCATCTACTCTCTTTTTAGTTCCTTTGACAAACATTTTGTGGATGGTTCATACAAGTAAAACAAAATTAAGAATAATGTTCAACCACAAGAGTCAAGCACTTACCACAAGAGTAGAGATGAAGAGACAAGAGGCTTTGACATAAGGGTTTTTATAGTGGTTCGGTCTTAAACTAAGACCTACTCCACTCTTCTCAAGTTTGCTCTCCTTGAGTTATCCACTATCTTCCAAGGAACTTACATACGGCGTTCCTTTCGCCTTGTACAATCCGAGCATCCAAGCTCCAAGGGTCTTAAATACGGCGCCATTTGTTGCCAAATACAATGAAGAAAAGAAGGATGTTGCTCACTCGCCTCTAGATAGGCTAATACAATGTAAAGCTCTCAAATGATCTCTCAAAAGATGTACAAAGATAAGTCTAGGTCTAATCCCCTTTAGATATTCTCAAATTGAGGCACAAAGGTGTTTTCCACTCTCTAATATGTTTAGAAAAAGTTTAGGAATGAGAGAGATGAGTTCACATGCTTAGGGAACCCATATATATAGAGAAAACCCAAAACTAGCCGTTACAGGGGCATTTTTGTAATTCTGGGCAACTTCCCAACGGATCTATTTCAAGGCATTTTTGGCATTTTCCAGATTTCAGACCCGGTTTTGTAAAATTCATATCTCACTCGTTTCTCGTCGGATTTCGACGTTCTTATACTCGATTTGAACGGAAACGATGAGATCATTCTGTTAAAAATATTTGCAAAAATATTTAAAAATGTTTAGGATCAGTTATGATAGGATTTATGCCTTGATCTCAAAATTCAAGTGCTAAGTGTGCCGATTTGAATCTTTTAAAATTCTAAGCTATCTATGGCACTAGGGCTTTGGTCCACGGGTCATTTAAGATCTACAACTAAAGATAGTGATACAAAATCACTTGAGATTGGAATCATCAAAACAAGACATTTCATTGGGCTTACACAGACATTTCATTTGCAGTCAGTGTGGTTAGTCAGTTCACGAGCTCTCCATGTACGTCTCATTGGTTAGCAGTCACCTAGATTGTGAGATATCTGAAGAAAGCTCCTGGTAAAGGACCGTTTTTCAGAAAGCATAGTCACATGAGGATTGAGGGGTATTCAGATGCAGACAGAAGGTGTACGACTGGTTATTGAATTGTTATTTCAGATAATTTGGTCCCGTAGAAAAGCAAGAAGCTGGATGGAGTAGCTAGGTCAAGTGCAGAGGTAGAATATAGAGCCATGGCCTATACATAATGTATGGTTGAGATCTTTTATGTCAGAAATTTGGTTGCCTTAATCACCTGCTTCACTACATTGTGACAACAAGGCAGCCATTCTAAAGCAGCGGAT
Organism: Tasmannia lanceolata; assembly: GCF_043159265.1. Classification (NCBI taxonomy): domain Eukaryota; kingdom Viridiplantae; phylum Streptophyta; class Magnoliopsida; order Canellales; family Winteraceae; genus Tasmannia; species Tasmannia lanceolata. Next base: position 14,390,204 of record NW_027518681.1, read on the forward strand.
CAAACGTGGAATCGTAGCCGAAGCGTACAATCCGAAAATGTGGAATCGCAACCGAAGCGTGACGTTCAACCTATTATATATATATATATATATATATATATATATATATATATATATAGAGAGAGAGAGAGAGAGAGAGAAGTGTTCCTGCACAGCTACTCCGATAGCTTATCCGAGCAGCTGCTTCAAAAACTCATGTGGCCCCACATTTTTGGGGTGATCCAAAGCATTCATTTGGAAGGCCCTTCCATGGATAGGGTGTGTACAAAAAATGAGCCCTTTAGGATCATCCTAACCCTGCCATTTGTGGAGGGAAAAAATGGTCAGAAACAGTGCCTGTCCATTTTCCCCTCCACCTTTGATTGGGTTAGGATGATCCTATAGGGTTGATTTTTGGTACACACCCTATCCATGGAAGGGCGTTTCAAATGAATGCTTTGGATCACCCCAAAAATGTGGGCCACACGAGTTTTTGAAGCAGCTGCTCAGATAACCTATCTGAGCAGCTGCGCAGGAACACTATTCTCATATATATATATATATATATATATATATATATATATATATATATATATATATATATATTCCTAGTGATGTAAAGAAACAACCAAAATAAACAAACTAGCCTATTATATGCTATCTTCCTATTTAAAGACTTGCCATTATATTCATCCTATTGGTTACAGAAAGAGTAAGTTCCCATTTATTGATGCTGCCAATATCGGAGACTACCATGAATAATAACTTGTTATTGTGGGTGGCTGACATGAATAACAAAATACAAACTTGGGTTCAACGTGAATAGCAACCAGCTAAAGTAGGTTTTGACGTCCTACGTCACATTCATATAGCATTGAATCCAATCTTCCATGAGAGGACAAAGCACATAGAGGTGGACTGTTACTTTATTCGTCAGAGGATTCAAAAAGAGGAGATCTACACAGTTTTCACAAGATCAAATGGCTAAAGTAGGTTTTGACGTCCTACGTCACATTCATATAGCATTGAATCCAATCTTCCATGAGAGGACAAAGCACATAGAGGTGGACTGTTACTTTATTCGTCAGAGGATTCAAAAAGAGGAGATCTACACAGTTTTCACAAGATCAAATGATCAGATAGCAGCCATGTTCACTAGACCTCTAAGTAGAGCAAGCTTGAGTGATTTGTGTACGAAGGTGGGAATGTATGATATATATACTCCAGCTTGAGGGGGAGTGTTAAGAGTGGTGGTGTAATTACATACCCATCTAGGGGTATTCTTATCATTCTCGTAACCCTATTTCACTCACTCTCTCTCTCTCTCTCTCACACACACACACACACACACACATGTTCGTGTGGGAGAGAGGGAACATCTATCTCTATCTCTTCTTTTGTTTCTTCTCTTTCTTTCATGGAGGTTGGGATATCACCAACAAAACATTAATAATATCTAAATTGCAAATGAATTTCCCCCTCAATTTTGCAATTTTGAAATATAGCTGACTTCTTGAATATTTGATTCTTTTGATTCCTTCAACAACTGAAAAAGTTTAACGGTTAATAAGCTAAATATTGATATTGGGTTTTCACAGGGGGAGCATAATTTGCATCTAGGATTTCCATGAGCTTCATTCGGGTGGGTTATTTGGTTCTGACATAAGTTGCTTCATATCAATTTCAAGGCTAGGGCAGTATGCATATAATGTGGGGCAATGAGCCATGTTGTGTGAGGATGTGAGGTTGTAACTTGACAAAATTCAGACATCAATAGTGATGCCAATTGAGATGTACGCATAAATACTGAAACTAGGGGATTCTGAATATGTGGTCATATTTGCATGACCCAAGTTTTCGAACAATAACCTGGGGATTCTAAACGGAACTTGACACTGCACCAGGAAAAGTATGAATAAATGACTGGAAGTCAAAGTCCTCTATCTTATATTTATAATGGACTAGGCATTCCAGCAGAATATGATGTGGGCCATGTGGGAAAATATTTATATAGGAGAAAGTAAAATCTGGTCTATTTTCTCAATAGATAAGGTGCAAGTGATACAGAAAGACCTGCAACCAATAATCATGGACATGAGAGACAAATTACTCATTTGGGACAATGTTCATCTTGCTGGAGCATGACTTTCAAGTCATAAATATGCATTCACCAATAACTTGGCATCAATGCTGGATATGATAAGCAAAGGTATTTATGAAATTGTTGAACTTCCAAATGATTTCCCAAATATTGTAGCTCCAGATGGTTTTTCTACAATGTCGGTGTTGTTTATGAACATGAAGGATAAAGATGTTATTTGCTACTTAATGTTGGAAAAAATTATCCATTGAACTGAACTAGAATGGAGAAAAACTGAAATTAATTATGCTATCATACAAACCATCAAACATATTAATTAATATCAGTCGACAAAATGTGCATGGCTCCTTTATTATGAAAAGTAATCAAGTAAATATAACAACCTCAAACCAGTTATTTAAAACCTTCGATGCTGGAGACACAAGAAGGTCCACAAAGTCCCTGTCAAAATAATTTGGGATGATATTAACACAGAAATTTAAAAAATAGGAATTCATTAAAACCGAAATCAAATTGGAAAATAAAAATCGGGGAGTTAGAAACTTGTTGGGACTTAAAGAGATACAAAATAAATATCATAGGCAGGTTTGATCAGTTCAACTTCTAGCAGGGCAGTACAAAACCCCAACGAACGTCCATACATATCTAAAAGCTCCTCTATGGATCTATGCAATCATGATGTAGGGTAGAGAAGAAAAAGAGAAGAAAGAAGAAGAAAGAGAGGAGATTGGGGGCAAGTAGAAGAGGAAGAATAGAGGAGAAAGAGGAAGAAGAAGAAACCTGTAGGGGGGAGAAGCAAATCAATTTTTTTTAATCATCAAAAACTTAAAATCTCTAATACATGAGGCTTATTTATAAGCAACTGAAATAAAATTCCATGGAAAATAATTAACGTTCCTAATTCTAAATAACATAGAAAATAAAATCCTAGAAACTAATAACATGGAAATAAAAATACTAGAAACTAAATAATATGGTAATAAATCCCTAAAAGTCCTAATGGGCAAATATGCCTCTTATTTGGCCTATAATCTGCATCATTCTCCCCCACTTGAAAAGAACTTGACCTCGAGGTCTAGTCCTCCTGGATCAAATATGTACACGACCCGATGAAGCAATAGGAGTCGTAATCCGTCAGAAGAACTCGTGATGTCTAATGCTCGCGACAATCGTGAGAGGAGCCTGATATGCAGGCGGAACAATAGGGAAGAAAACGCCCACGTAGAATCATAAGAACATAAACTGCGCCGGATAAGTAAACTGGCTGGGAAGATAGCAACGTACTCCTCTTGGATCGGTGGGATTAGCATGACAGCTATGGGCAATACCAATTCATGACTAACCTCAATAAGGTCAGCATCTGCTAGTATCACATCTGGCTCAATGGAATCAGGAACAAAACCAACTACTAGAACCGTATCTGGCTCAGTGATGTCAGGCTGAGAACCCTCCTGATGATCATCATGTGCAGTGAAACCCTCTGTCTCAACTCTCAACCTCCACAATCATCTTGAGCGGAACATCTACCGTGAAATCAATCATGTCACTATGCTCATGTATTGATATGTTCCATCTTTGATTTTGTATCTGCTATCATGGACTCTGTATGTGAAATAAGCAAGGGCTCAACAACTAGAATGGTCTCATCCACAATGTCGGCTGGATCATCAAGCGGCTCCTCAGTAGCGTTAGCAAAGTCCTCCCCTTCTTCTTTTTTGAAAGGTTACGACAAATTTTATCACGAAAAAACACACGACATTACAAGGGGGACAAGTTGTCCCACACCTAATCCGAGGGGTCATCCGTCAGCCCCAAAACAGTTGAAGAAAATGGAAAAAGTACAGAGAGGTTCAAGGCATAGAGTCCAATGGGATGGGGATGATAATGCGTGGCTCCACCAAGTCCACCCCCTCCTTCGCCAATGCATCTGCCGTCGAATTTGCTGATCTCCGCATATGTTGAAGTCGCGGATGAATCTCCCTAATCAGATCTGTGATGGTGTCCAACGTTTGATAGAGCCTCCACGAACCACTGCATCGATTCAATGCCCAGGAAATCGTGTTGGCCGAATCACCTTCGATTATCAGGGGACCTAGATTGTTTTTTCATACCATTGCAACCCAAATAGAAGAGCACATGCGTCTGCTTCGTTAGCATCACATAATCCAGCAGAGCCTGAATAAGTCATGATAGTTCTACCATCCGCACCGCGAATGATTCCGCCAAAACCCGTTCTGCCTGGGTTCCCAAAAGAGCTCCCATTGAAATTTAATTTGAAACATCCGTCGGGTGGCGGTGTCCATCTTGGGGTGATATGGTTTGTTGTCCTCTTTTCCATCATCACATGATTCCAGCGCCTTAAGATGGTACCCACTGGATAAGGTAAGCCCAATTTAGACTTAGTCCATGCAATCATAGCAATTTTGACATCCAGAACAAGGTGATGCCAATTCCTTACCTTGTTTTGGAAAATTCGATTATTAAGTTCCATCCATATGAACCATATGATGGCATAAGGAGCAGCCATCCACATATTTTGTCTGAGACGTCCGGCAAAAGCGCTACCCCAATTCATTATAATCTTCGAAATCCGCCGTTAAGAAACCCATGATATTCCAAATGCTCTGATAATAGACATCCAAATAGAATGGGCATAGGGAGAATGGATCATGAGATGATCAAGAGTCTCCTCATGATTGTGACATAGTACACACCAACTCGCCAAGCTAAAACCCGTTCTCTTTAAACGATCACAAGAATTGATACACCAGTTGGCAATCGTCCAAGCAAAAGCCGCAATCCGAGGTGGTATAAACGCCTTCCACACCCGGGCCCGCCTAGAGGATGGTCCACTGCCTTCATTCTACTTGTGAAAGAAGGATCTTACCGAGAATCCGCCTTCATGTCCTGATCCATTCGTCTGACATATGGGGAGAAAGATAACATTTAGATAGGTTCTCCAAAAACCTTCCAAATTTTGCTATCTCCGTGTCCTTAAGATCTCTCCTCATTCTGATATCCCATACAATGTTACCAAAACTCTACCACGGTTCATGCAGTCAGAAATCTTAGCCCGAGTGACAAGAAATGCAAAATAGGTCTTGATAAGTATCTTTCAGGCAATTTCACCAATCCAGAGGTCAATCCAAAATCTAACATGATCACCAACACCCACCTTAAATCGCAGAAATGGCAGAAAGGAATCCCGCAACGAATGAATTGATTGCCATGCACTAGATCCCTTCCCGGATAATAGGCCAAAACACTCCCACTCCCCCCACCCACAGCCATAATTATCCTTAATCAAATGATGCCATAGCGCTTCCTACTCCACCCCGAAACGCCATAACCATTTTCCAAGAGGAGCCATGTTCCGTAAGCGTAGCTTTCTGATACCGAGGCCCCTCTTTCGTTTGGCTTTACAGACCTTTTCCCATTTTAAGAGATGCTTCAGTTTCTTTCCGGTCTCCTTGCCGTCCCAAAGAAAATCCCTCTAAATTTTTTCGATTCGCTTCACAACTTTTACCGGAAATTTAAAGAGTGACATGAAATATACCGGCATATTTGATAAAGCAGCTTTAATAATGTACCCAGCTTTCGTTCTACCCTATGTTGCATGGATGATAGGTATTGTTTCTTCCATGTACCCAGCTTTCGTTCTACCCTATGTTGCATGGATTCTTTGCCCCCCTCTGCCGAATCCGTGTCGACACGTCTCAGCATCCGAATCGGACATGGATTCATGTGGGATACACCCAGATTCTTATCGTAGCCATGTCCCGCACGAGTCATGTTTTTTTTTTTTGAATCTAATTCATCGTTGTCTCTTTTGAAATGCGAATCCTGCATATTTTCCCTTTAAACGTATTTCTTCTTAACATTTTTTTATATGAAAGCACAACCCTTACTCTTTTAATAAAAACCCTAGCGCCTCAACCCTCGAACATCGATCCCCTTCCTCAGACTCTCTTACTACTAAACTCGCCTCAACCCTCTACCCTCAAAATTTTCATGAATATATATATATATATATATATATATATATATATATATATATAGAGAGAGAGAGAGAGAGAGAGAGAGAGAGAGAGAAAAGTGTAGCTACACGTACGGGTAGCTAACTTAGCTACTCCGTCAGCTTAAAATACTGTGGGGCCCACATTGTTTTGGTGATGCAAACCATTCACAAGGTTTTAAATTTCGATTTCGGAATGCGTTTCAGTACTCACCGAAACCGAAACTTTTGACGAAATTTTGGTATTTCATTCAAAATCCAACGAAATAAAAAAAAAGTATTATTTTATCCTCCCCTGAAATTTCGGAATATATTAAATAACTAAAAAATTCCAGATTTTTTGGCGAAATCCCTTAAATTTCGGAAACATGAAATTTCGATCGAAATAAGTACCATTTCGAATTTAATCGATTTCGGTATTGACCGAAATCCGAAATTTCGGTCCTAAATTGCGGATTTCATTCGAAATTTAAAACCTTGACCATTCATTTGATGGGCCCTCACCTAGATAGGGTGTGCCCAAAAAATCATCTCCATAGGATCATTCCAACCCTACGATTTGTGGAGGCAAAAATGGACATATAAAAACCTTCACAAATCTGCCCATTTTTGCCTCCACAGTTTGAAGGGTTGGGATGATCCAATGGAGCTGATTTTTTGGGCACACCCTATCAATGTGAGGGCCTATCAAATGAATGGTTTGGATCACCCAAACAATGTGGGCCCACTGTATTTTAAGCCGACGGAGTAGCTAAGTTAGCTACCCGTACGTGTAGCTACACTTTTCTCTCTCTCTCTCTCTCACACACACACACACACACACACACACATATATATAATATACTAGTAAAAAATCCCGTGCGATGCACGGGCCGACAAAGAACTGTACGGACCACATCATAGGTTGATCCAAACCGTCCATGTGATGGAACACAACATCAATAGGTTGTGCCCGTAAAATCATTTCCATAAGCTGATCTTAGCCCTCCAATCTATAGAGGTTTCCAAAATTAAAAAAGCATAAAGGAGGCGGGTAGGATTGAAATTATGTGGCTTTAATGGGTGCCTTTGTTAAAAAGCATAAAGGAGGGGGTAGGATTGAAAATATCTGGGTAGAATGGGTGCCTTTGTTAAAAAAAGTGATTTGTAATACTCATAGAATTTTGGGAGAAATTCAAATAATTCTCTCATTTTCTCTTCTGCTATATAGTATATAGATATATAGGGAAAACTGTTTGTGTGCTCGAGCTCATGTCGCTTATATGAGCTCGAGTGCCACAAACACATGGGTCCCAAATATTTTGGGGTGATCCAAAGCATTCATTTGGAAGGCCTTTACATAAATAGGGTGTGTACAAAAAATCAGGTCCATAAGATCATCCTAACCCATCTAAAAGTGGAAGGAAAAATGGACATACATTGTCAACAAATCTGTCCACATTTGGACGGGTTAGGATGATCCAATGGACCTGTTTTTTGGTACACACCCTATCTATGATGGGGCCTTGCAAATGAATGGTTCGGATCACCACAAAAAATGTAGGACCCATGTGTTTGGGAACTCGAGCTCATATAAGCTTATATGAGCTCGAGCTACGAACAGTCTCAACTCAACTCAACTCAACAAAGCCTTTGTCCCAAACTAGTTGGGGTCGGCTAAATGAATCCTTTAGAAAAATTTCATGAAGAAGGTATCTACCCGGCTATAATCCTGGCCCTAGTTGGGTTCTTCTATGTGGATCATTTTCTTCCATTCTATCCTATCCAAGGTCATGTTCTTCGTTATGTTCGTAGCTATCATGTCTTTCCTCACTGTTTCTACCCAAGTTGTTTTCAGTTTGCCCCTACCTCTTTTTACTCCATCAATTTGGCACGAGTCGCCTCTTCTCACCAGAGCATCCAAAGGCCTACGTTGTATATGTCCAAACCATCTTAAGCGATGCTCTCTCATCTTCTACTCAATTGGTGCCACCCCCACCTTTTTACGTATGTCTTCATTTTTAATTCTATCTAACCTTGTGTGGCCACACATCCATCTAAGCATTCGCATCTCCACTACACTCATCTTAAGCACATGCTGCTTCTTGGTGGCCCAACATTCTGAGCCGTACAGCATGGCTGGCCTCACAGCTATCTTATAAATTTTAAGGAATCTTATATATATATATATATATTATGAAAAAAAAATTAATGTAAATTTTTTTTTTGAAATATGACATTAATATTTATAATTCATACTTATAAGTACATGAGAAAGGGACAAGGAGTCCCCCATGATTACAAGCATGAAAACATCAGAACAATCTCCAATGTCAGGACAAGAAAACCTTAGCAAGGTCAAAAAGATGCTATCTATCCTATTTCCTGAACATTCCGGAACATAGTCAGCATGTCACTCCTTTGCGATCTTCTTTAGAGATCTTGAATACTTCTCCCTCCTAGAACCAACCCAACAAATCCACTTCACCCCATTGTAACTCTAACTTCCATCAACTTCTTCCGATTAATTGAGATTAAACATACTATACCATAGGGCTCCCTTCAGCAGTGATAAGATAATAAGAGACTCGACAATAGTCGAGCAACTGCGTCGTTTCATACACACATCTTGCTCCTCAGAACCGAGAAGAAAATACATCACGAGCAGCGAAGAACAAGGTTCCTCAAGCCCACTCCGATGTTCCTTCACTATCTTCCATTTAGCACTACTATTAAGGGCCCTCACATCACTTCTCTTTGAGAGGTTTAGGTTACATTAGTTGTTAAAAGAGCGGTCGGCAACGCCTTCCTTCCGTGCGTGCTTGCGTGCGTTGTCTTCATCGGGTTTGGAGGACCCGGGAAAGCAAATAAACAATTTGGGATGAATAATGATAGTTAGAAAGCCTCGAAAAGTAAAGGATTAGTAATCCTTTTTTGAAATCGAATGGATTCGGTCTTATACATATGCGAGGAAGGTAATCAAAAAGAAAGAAGATGAGTTCTTCTTTCCTTAATCACTTAGGACCCGTGTGAGATGAAAGTCTCATGCACGGTTTTGAATGAGAGATCCGTTTTACATTTTTTATGCGCAAATGTTCAATTCTCATAAGATCTTCTTAACTGTTACTCAAAAGGCCCAATAATGTATGTATATTGGACACTTTTAGACAATTATAGGTTCTGGGAGGCAATTCCCTAAAAGGAGACTTATCGAAAGAAACAAGAAAATAACGTTCGGTTTTCTTATCTCGAAAAAAGACATTGGGATTTATAAAGGAACAAAATGCCAAGACCCTGTCTTTAACAAATCTCCAACACTAATAATACTTAAAAGATTCCTTAAAGTGAGGAATCTTCTCACTCTAGCCCAGAGATACTACTCCACCACAGAGAACTTTTGACCAGAGACTTCTACTTTAAAAAAGATCCATACCTTCTTAAAAACCATCAAGGAATTTTCATTAAAAAACTATTATAACTAGGAAAGAGGAAGACACCAAAAGGCAAACCTAAAACGATATTTACAACAACGAGAGGAAGGGGAGCTTTCTAGATACTATGGTCCGAAGACCCATCCTTTTTCTGCTCCTGACTCTCGCTTTTTTCCTTTTCCTCCTCTTTGTCCTTTGGTGAGTGATCACCCGTCCCTTACTCGAAAACATCCCCTATCACCAAGAAGTCGTCCACCTCCTCCCCTACACTAGCATCCTCCTCTACCCGACAAGACACCCGTTCCTCCGGGAGAACTACCTTCAGCATTTCTTTCGCTCTTTGCACATACGCCCATCTCAGCCTCCTTTCCTCTCTTTCTTCTTCAAGGTCCTTTTGAAAGAAGGGGAGTTTGTATTTTGAAACACAAATTTTTTTGACATCACTCGTTCTCGATAAGCTGAAAAATTCCTTTATATTTTTTCTAGCATCTGCCTTGAACTGTTTCTAATCTTTCTTAAGAATCTCTATTTTTAGCTCTTTTGGTGTCGGAGGCCCTTCATAAGGCCTTTTCTCTTTAACTTTTGGTGGCTTTTTGTTTACGTCTGATGGCTCCTCCCATTCGACCTTCCTTTTCCCTTTCAGTATAGATGGCTCTCAGCTGAAGGTGGCTAAACACGCTCCATGGAATGGTAAAAATATCTTTACAAGACTTTTGAAGGGCTCAAGAAAATCGAATGAGAGCCTTGATAAGTCTAAGTGGTAAAGTTAATTGGGCCAAGAAGGGCAAGCGTCATTTACGGGGAAAACTTGTCCCTTCGGTATGAAACTCGAAGAGTTGCCGTAAAAGAGAAGGTACCATCTCGAGAAGAGGCGGTAAATCCAAAATAAATAATCATTACCATAAACTATTGATGCTTCGGGCCTTTAAAGGCGGTTTATCAATATTTAAAAGGAAGGTTCAGGCAAGGTTTTAAATCTCGGTTTCGGTTTCGGTCATCAGTGAAACCGAAACGTTTCGGTTTCGGTACGAAATTTCGGACGAAATCTTGTAAAAATTTCACCGAAATTTCCGAAACGTTTCACCGAAATTTAGGGTGAAATTTTGTACTTCACCGAAACTTTTCACCGAAATTTCCGAAACGTTTCGGCGAAGTTTGGTAGTTTTCCGACTCAATGTGAATTTCATATTTCGTTTCGTTTCCACCGAAACCGAAATATTTCAGCCGAAATGAAACGTTTCTGCCGAAATTTAAAACCATGAGTTCAGGGGCATCTCAAAGAAGGGAAGACCAGTCCTCTACTTGAGGTCTAATGGAAAATCCTAACTCAGGAAAAGGTGACGAGGAAGATAGGAAAGGGAAAAGGAAGGTCGAATGGGAGGAGCCATCGGACGTAAACAAAAAGCCACCAAAAGTTAAAGAGAAAAGGCCTTACGAAGGGCCTCCGACACCAAAAGAGCTAGAAATGGAGATTCTTAAGAAGGATTGGAAACAATTCAAGGCAGATGTTAGAAAAAATATAGAGGAATTTTTCAGCTTATTGGGAACGAGAGATGTCAAAAAATTCTGTGTTCCAAAATAAAAACTCCCCTTCTTTCAAAAGGACCTTGAAGAAGAAAGAGAGGAAAGGAGGCAGAGATTGGCGTCTGTGCAAAGAGTGAAAGAAAGGGTGAAGGTAGTTCTCCACGAGGAACGGGTGTCTTGTCGGGTAGAGGAGGATGCTAGTGCAGGGGAGGAGGTGGACGACTTCTTGTTGATAGGGGATGTTTTCGAGACAGGAACGGGTGACCACTCACCAAAGGACAAAGGGGAGGAAAAGGAAAAAAGCGAGTCAGAGGCAGAAAAAGGATGGGTCTTCAGACCATAGTATCTAGAAAGCTTCCCTTCCTCTCACTGTTGTAAATATCATTTTGGGTTGACCTTTTAGTGCCCTCTTTTCTCTTTTCTGGTTCTAATAGTTTTTTAGTGAAAATTTCTTGATGGTTTTTGAAGAAGGTATGGATCTTTTAGAAATTAGAAGTCTCTGGTCAAAAGTTCTCTGTGGAGGAGTATCTCTGGGCTAGAGTGAGAAGATTCCTTACAAGATAAGTATTAACGGTGATGGAGATTTGTTAAATGAAGGGTCCTGGCAATTCTTTCTTCAACAGTAGTGTTAAAGGAACATCGGAGTGGGCTTGAGGAACCTTGTTCTTCGTCGATCGGTATGTATTTTCTGCTCTGTTCTGAGGAGTGAGATGTGTTTATGAAACGACGCAGTTACTCGACTATTGTCGAGTCTCTTATTATCTTGCCAATGTTGAAGGGAGCCCTATGGTATAAGATGTTTAATCTCATCTAATCGGAAGAAATTGATGGAGTTCGAGTTACAATGGGGCGAAGTGGATTGGTTGGGTTGGTCCTAGGAGGGAGAAGTATTCAAGATCTCTAGAGAAGATCGCAAAGGAGTGGTATGCTGGTTATGTTATGGAATGTTCAAGAAATATTATAGATAGCATCTTTTTCACCTTGTTAAGGTTTTCTTGTCCTGACATTGGAGATTGTTCTAATGTTTTCATGCTTGTAATCATGGGGGACTCCTGGTCCCTTTCTCATGTACTTATAAGTATGAATTATAAATATTAATGTCATCTTTCAAAAAAAAAAATAGAAACTAAACAAAACGGAAATAAATCCCTAAAAGTCCTAATGGGCAAATATGCCTCTTATTTGGCCTACAATATGCATCAAATCAAAAAGAGCAGTGGCACTTACAACATATCCTTTTGTCCCAACAAGTAAGCTTGTTGTAAACAATGAGTCCAAAATAATGACTGTTGTAACTTGTCCCTCAGCACGCCAGTAAAGGATGGTACATCACGCCTATGTTCCGGAGTAGGTGAATCTAAAATAAAGTCCATGAAGTTACAGAACTTCTGCAGCTGCTTCTCATATCTACAGAATAGAAGATCGAATGGAATAAATGAATGTTAGTAACAAATCGAGGTTATACGAACCAAGAAACCAATGATTAAACTTTAGATTCTGAGGAAACAACAGATAGGAAACAGACTGTGGTATTGTGGGGTTGGCAAAAACACCATGTCCATACAATTTAGTCATACGTTCAAACTTACATATATGATGATGGTAATTAGAAACAACAGAGTTAAAAGTCCAGACTCCAGAGTCCTTTAAGGACATGACTAGCGCTTAGAAAAACGTGTAACTAGAATAGTTCATCAGGAAATGATAGCCCCAATCTAGCCTACGTTCACAATTTATTGTTCGTGAGAGCAGCACTAGGCATCAATTATATCCAATCCAGACATGTTAACCAGTTCTCACTTCCAAGGATAATACCACTCCCTATATATATACACGAATGATAATTTTATTGAAAAGAACCATTGCCTATATTGTTAGGCCTTGGAAAATAGAATTATCAGAATAAATCAAAGGAATCTTCTTTGTTGCTAAACTCAGTTCAAAATTCAGATTCAGACACATTATTGGCTACTTGTGGAATGATTCAAGCTCTAGGGTAGTTTGCTATTTTGTTTGTTAGTCCAACCATTATCGATTGCCAACTCAGTTGCTACTATTTCCGCCAGGTGAACCTACTTTAGCTCAGCCATTGCAAAATGGTTAAATGCCAAAGTTAACGAGAATGGAATATTACAAATTATTGCCAAAACTATGATTAGTGTACAAAATAATAATTTTATCAAGTGAAATGAATTTTATTTTTTAACAAGTGGTTCATTGATAAGAGAAAAGGCCAAATGATCATACAATAAGATAAAAACAAAACGAAACAAAAAGCCGGGAAAAAAGGAAAGGAAAAAGGGAAAAGAAACGCAATTACAGCTTGTGCATATACAGCAAAATTACATCTCTGGAAAATGGGAATTTAAACCAACCAGAAAAAAAATCTAGTTCCATCTCATATTTCAAATCTAATTTCTTTGATAAGGAAAATGGGAATTTAGAAATTCCAAAGAAAGGGTCCTTAGGATTTCACAACCCAAGACAAGGCGACTGCTTGTCTCTGGTACTTGGCATGAATAACTCTTGCCCAAACATCATCAGGGTTAGAGAGATCCACCATCATGTAGCCAATAGGGTCAGGTTTTGGTTTCTAACAGCCCCAACACTCAGACTGTCATCTCTTTTGGGAAGCAAACTTGATTCCAATTGACCAAGGGGGACTTTTCTAAAAGATGGATCACCATTCCATGGAAAATTCCTGCGAAAATCTGCCAGAGGAGAGGGCCTGCACAATAGGGAAAAGTAATATTTTGAAATGTGAAATAGAAACCACTTTAGGAGAGTAATACGACAAGGAAATGAGAGATATCTACCCTTCGATCTAGATTTGATCCTGATCAGAGGCTAAATTTTCAAGGGTGGGACAAAATTTCTCACAAGAAAAGAGGACAGCTTGGCACCCTTCTTCCAATAAATCTTCACTCCATTGATCCAATGTATGAAAATTTTCATTGTCATAATAAATAAATAAAAACATATAAAGAAATTATGGGCTGGACAGGTTATAATACATAACACCGCGTCCATAAAGTAGTACATTTGAAGATAAAATTTGCTTATCTGTCAAACAGTCTACTTACTGATTTATATGGGAATCCCCTAAAAATCTAGTAAAAGAAACGATATGTTCCATCTCCTGGTATTTGATGAACAACTGCAAGGAGAGTTTTAGCCACCTATCATCATTAAGCATATCTAAATCCAAAGTGTCACCAAGGGTGTTTCCACCAGTAGCTATCACCCACTCTGCAGTGCTGACTGCCGAGACCTCTACATCAATTGTGCTTGCTAGGTGATAACAAAAAAAGTATATCATCTCTTCATGAGTGTACCAAAGCATGCCCCAAAAAGCAGGATTGTTTAAGTTTCACATATACCTACTGTTAACTTACCAACTTCTCCAAAAGCTTAAGCTGTTGGAGGAAGGCGTTATTTATCTTTTATACTTTAACACTCCCCCGCACGTGTGGCCCACTTGGCAAACACGTGGAACATGTGGTCCCACTGTTGGCCGACCATCGCATGTGGATTTTTGCTATCCGGGACGTTTGAACTCGAGACCTTTGGCTCTGATACCATGTTAACTAACCAACTTCTCCAAAAGCTTAAGCTGTTGGACGAAGGGGTTATTTATCTTTTATACTTTAACACCTACCATCAAAATTCAGGTCCAACCAGCAGCTAGAGGGCTAGCCAGATGTCTCTCACTATCGCCATGGAGAATAGGTCACGCAGGTGGTCCTTGTCTACTCCATAAATAACTAGGCTGTTGATGCTTTAAAACATGGCTAGAGAGCTCTCCCTCTAACATCTCTAAAATGATACCTCCAGTAACCACGCCAATATATGCATAGGCACTAGATGGGTTTCCAGCATTCCAAATCTTCCATATGACCCAAGGTTGAGAAAGAACGAGTAAAGCTGCAAACAAAACTTCTCGCTAGTTCCTATTTGGACAAAACCACATTTTCCTAAAGTTCGAAAATGAATTGGCAGAATTAACATCGGATAAAACTAAATAATTGTAAACATAAATATTAAACGCATCGTGTCAAAGACAAACATAAAAAGATAAAATGCAAGTTTCACCAAATCTGTCTCAAAACAGATAAAAATCTGATGGTCAAAGAATTCCTCTTGTCAGCAGTCAAGATATGATTTACATCTCTCAGAACCAGAAACATCAAACCCAGTACATGGAGACGGTTTCAAAATACAAACATTTGAAGCGGAACCCCAACGACAGGATTCTGGATTTTACCAGTCTATAAGGTTCCAAACTATAAGGTTTTAAATTTTTACGAAGTACTGAGAAATTCATAGGCATCATAACACATGACCAAATTGCTCAAGATTGCCAACACTTACATGCCCAAGCTTGTTGCATATGTGAAAGGTCATAAGGCAAGGTAACAGCTTCAGGGCCCAAAACGAGCAGAACCTGGTAATATGGTTCAATTAAACAAGATCACCAGCTTCACATGAATGATTTAAAACACAGAGCACAGATACTTACATGCCCATCATGTTGCATTTGTATGTGGAAGATCATAAGGCAAGGTAAAAGCTTATGGCCCAAAACAAGCAGAACCTGGTAAAATGGTTCAATTAAACCAGATCACCAGAATCACATGAATGATTTAAAACACAAACACTATGTGGTACCGCTCTGACACAGAATGTGCCAAATTTAGTTAGAATTAATTTGGGAAAGATGATCTAAACTATTTAATTCACTTCTCAAACAAAAATGGTCGTTATACAGAAAAAACACAGATATTTTATGTATGGAGATGAATATCTAACTAAATTGAGGTAATATACCATGGAACTGATGAAATGCAAATGGTAACTTTTTCGTTTTTTTGGATAGGTATCTTTACATCAATTGATTATAGAAGCAAAAAGCTGATTTTTAAAGACAAAACTACCATGTGCAATATGAATACAATCCACCACACTGATGTTCCATAAAAACAAACATAGACCATTTTCAGTGCAGCATTCTTGCAAATGGTAAACCAGTTGCACCTGGCCATTGTGCACCTTCTCAGCGCTATATGTAACATATCTATCACCTCCCCGGTGTCTTATCAAGGAAAGAACTTTTAAGCCTACGTGAGGAAATCGGATTGTGATTGCTAATTGCAAAGATAGAGAATCAATTAAGGTAATGTGACCACAATGAATGGAACAACAAATGTTGAAAGATACACACACACACACATAAAATTTATGTGAGATATGCACCAGAATTGTACCTTGGGTATGCATCTGCATCCTTTTTGGAGAACTTAGTAATCTCTGAATGATTGAAGGTTGAATCAGGGCCCAAAAGAAGATAGCGTCCATCAATACAAGGAGTGAATGATGACGGACTCCTCTTTAAAAGCTTCATGCCATGCCTACCTAACTCGAGCTCCCTTGAAATTGAAAAAAAAAAAAAACAATGAGGAAGTGAAGTTGAAAAAAAAAAACCAAAAAATAGTTCAAAATACAATAGGACTCTAAAGAAATGCGAACAAAAAGTAATGAAGTCTAATGGGACCATATAAATGTAGGAATTGGATCCCAATCTCCACTATAAATGAAAAGAAGGGAAGAAGAAACAAAGGAACGAAAGAAGATGAGACAAAGGGGAAAAAGGAACGAAAGAAGACAAGAGAAAGGAAAAATTAGCTTTTAAGAGAACAATGTCTTTTTATCAGAAAAAACAAAGAATTATAAAGTTTCATAGCTATGAATGATCTCAACCAGATCAACTAGCAACTTGTATACGCCATGGCTCTATACTCAGCGTCTACACTTGACCTCGATACAACTTTCTGTTTCTTGCTTTTCCAAGACACTAAGTTCCCTCCCACAAAAGTACAATAACCATTTGTAGGCCTCCTGTCTGCAGTAGATCCTGCCCAATCTGCATCTGAATATCCCTCAATCCTCATGTGACTATGTTTTATGAAGAGAAGTCCTTTACTAAGAGCTTTCTTCAGATATTTCACTATTTGAAGAATTGTCGACCAATGAGATGTGTGTGGTGCACTCATATACTAACTAACCGGCCCAACTGCGTAAGAGATACCTGGGCGTGTGACAGTGAGGTAAATCAACCTCCCAACTAAACATTTATATCTGCCTGGATCCTCTAGTAACTCCCCCTGATCAGGTAAAAGCTTGACATTTGGGTCCATGGGAGTCTCAGCTGGCTTTGCTCCCAGAAGACAAGTCTCCTCCAATATATCCAGTGCATACTTTCTTTAGAGATAGTCCTCTACGTGAATATGCTACCTCTATCTCTAGACAGTATCTCAGACAACCAAGATCTTTAGTGCAGAATTCCTTCTGAAGAAAGTCCTTCAGCCTCTGTATACCTGCGTTGCCACTCCCTGTGATTATGATATCATCAACATACACAATCAGGAAGATCCTACCATCTTTACCCTGAGAGCTGAATGCTAAATGATCTACATCGCATTGTTTCATTCCAAATCGTATCATTGCCTCACTGAATAATCCAAACCAGGCACGAGGGGATTGCTTAAGACCATATATTGCCTTCTGTAACTTGCATACTACATGCTTCATCTCCACCTGAGCAACATGCCGAAGAGGTTGCTCCATGTGTACCTCTTCCAATAGATCACCATGCAGGAAGGCATTCTTGACATCTAGCTGATAGAGAGGCCATGGCATGCTCACTGCAAGGGATATCAAGACACCGAGTGAAGGGATTTTTGCCACGTGTAAATATGTTACTGTATATTCAATGTCATACATCTGTGTATATTCCTTTGCAACTAATTCTGTTTCTAGTCCAGTTCCTCCTCATGTTCCACTGCCATTACCTGTTCCATTCCTGAATTTGACACCTATGGAACAATCCAAGCCACTGAAGGTTTATTCTCGTCGAGGTCAGCAGTCTTCACTACCTTCATGTCCAGTCGACACCTCATGCCCAACTGTTTCTCCAGAGCCCCATTAGCCAAAGTAACTGATGGAGAAGTGGAATTAGGATTAAAGGGGCTAAGAAGACTACTGTTACCCGTCATGTGATGGGAGGCTCTAGAGTCAATGAGTCACGGACTAATGTGACTAAGAGAGAAGGATGGGTTGCTATCTTCCATTGCAAGTGTGGCAATGGGTTGTTTTCCTTTCTCCTGTAGACGCAGTAGATGTTCGTACTTAATACGAGAGACAACAAATGTATCATAAGAGCTAGGCGTGGAATAGACAGCCGTCGAACTCGCTATGGGAGTCCTAGAATCTTAATGTGTAGCCCAAGGAGGTCGTAACTCTGGATGCAAGTCATAGCAGTACTCGGCAGTGTGACCCTCCATGCAACAGTGTGTACAATAATGGGATGCACGACCACCAGTACCACATCCAAAACCTCTACCAGATCCGTTGCGATCATGGCCACGACCACCACGGGTACCACAACCATAACCAGACTGAACAGCTAGAGCAAATCGCTCACCACCAGGATCATCGGGAACATCCGGTGAACACGAGAAAAACCCACATCAAGAGATGTTAAACTGCCCTCACTCACTATCGTCGAATAGGAAGAAACTCTCTTCCTAGGCCATCCAAAAATTGAACAACACGGAGCTCCTTTTTCTGTTTGGATAGTACAGCAAGATCTGTAGAGGACAACAAGTAAGAGTCTAGCTGCTCACACAAGCCAACAAACTCAGAATAATA
The DNA here is from genome assembly GCF_043159265.1 of Tasmannia lanceolata. NCBI lineage: Eukaryota > Viridiplantae > Streptophyta > Magnoliopsida > Canellales > Winteraceae > Tasmannia > Tasmannia lanceolata. The sequence continues at coordinate 14,408,940 of NW_027518681.1, forward strand.
CTCATAAACAGATCGCTTGCCCCGCTTCGATCTGAGAATGTCCGAATAAACATCACAAATCTTCGTAAAATTGTTGGTTAGTGAGTAGAATACCTCTGCATATAACCAAACAGCTCTCGAGGACTCAAGGAACTAATGGTTTCAAATTTCGGCCGAAACGTTTCGTTTCAGCCTAAAAATTTCGGTTTCGGCGGCGATCGAAACAAAATTTACATGAAGTCGTTTCTTTACAAGATTTCGGCAAAATTTCACCGAAATTCGGAAATTTCGCCGAAATGTCACCAAAATTTGCCTTTCTTATAAAATTTCCACCGAAATTTTAAATAGATCCACCGAAATTTTAAAAAAGTCCGCCGAAATGTTATAATTCCTGCCAAAATTTATGAAATATTCACTGAAATTGCCAAAATTTCCACTGAAATCGCCGAAATTTTAAACATTTCGGTCGAAATTTAAAAAAATATATGAAATCATAATCATAATTTTACATGATTTCGGCTGAAACGTTTCGGTTTCGGTCACTGAAACCGAAATTTAAAACCTTGCAAGGAACAACATATGACTAGCAATCTTGGGCTCCATACTCTGACATAAGAGGCATTGAACACTAGCATCATCCGGGCTCCACTTGCCATAGGTGGAGTCCTTAGGTGATGGTGGGTCCGAGGTGATATAACTCTATTTGCCCTGGCCACGGAGATAGAGCTTAACAGCCCGACTCCATGCAAGGTAGTTAGATCCACCAAGTTTGATCGAAGTCATGGAAGGCACAGGAAAAGTGCCGGAAACCGTAGAGGACGTAGCCATGGTGAATAGCTATATGAAATCACAACAACACACACGAATGGTAACACCACAACACCAACCACAAAGCAATGAATCAGTAGCTATTCATCCAATCAAAGATGCCACATGAACAGCCACACGTAGATCCACTAATCTGACTAACATCCATCACCAACAAAAAATCTGATGTGGTGAAAAATACCCAAGATGGGTTGGGCAGTTAGGTAGAGGGGAGGAAATAGTTGAAGAAAAATGTGGGAACAAGAGGTATAGGGTGCATCTAGGGTTAGGTATTGAAAAACCAAAGTCGTGTTTCGTAAGATGATTTGAATGAAAACTAGGGTTTGCTAGAGCTAGGGTTAGGATTTTAGTGGTTGCGGTACAGATTGGAAGAAAGAGAGGGGGCAACAATGATTCTTAGGGTTAGTTCTACGTTTAGGGTTTCAAGGATGAAGTATCAATCTTCAATCTTCAACCTTGAAGCTCTGATACCATGTTACAAACTACATTGGATAGATAAGAGGGAGAGAGAGAGAGGGAGAGAGAGATGGAGAAAGAAATAGATGGGAGAATATCTGTGTTAATTATAGAGATTAGGTTTCTCTCACGCACACAGAATATATATATATATATATATATATATATGAGGAAAAGGATTGTACGCTCGAGTGTACCTAACCTTAGGTACGCTCGAGTGCCAAATCACATGGGTCCCACATTTTTTTTGGTCATCTAAACCATTCATTTGCAAGGCCCCATCATAGATAGGGTGCATACCAAAAATCAGCTCCATAGGATCATCCTAACCCATCCATTTGTGGAGGTCAAAATGGACAGACACTGTTTGTCCACAAATCTGCCCATTTTGCCCTCCAGTTTTGGAGGGGTTAGGATGATTCAATGGTGCTGATTTTTGGTACACACCCTATCTATGATGGGGCCTTGCAAATGAATGGTTTAGATGACCAAAAAAAATGTGGGACCCATGTGATTTGGCACTCGAGCGTACCTAAGGTTAGGTACACTCGAGCGTACAATCCTTTTCCTCATATATATATATATATATATATATATATATATATATATATATATCTGTGTGTGTGTGTGTGTGTGTGTGTGCGCGCGCAATACATAGTAGAAGTCTCTAAGAACTAAACACCCAAAAGTTGTATGGTTCAATCTAAGGAATACTTTAAGGCTAGGCAGGTTATTCAAGGGAAGTATTCTTCAAAAAAGAAAAAAGGTATTCGAGGGAGGATTGATATAAAAGATGTCACTTTGAGCATGAGAGTTTGAGTAGATCTATGCTGTCTTCTTTTTTATGCTATTCACAAATCAGTGAATCATCTCTTCTTCAGATGTGAGAAATGCTTCAAGGCTTGGCAAGTTATTCAGGGGAGGTTTAATACAAAAGAAGTCATTATGAGGATGGGAGTTCGAGAAGATCCATTCTGTCCTCTTTGTTATGCTATTCACGAACTCTTCTTCAGATGTGCTCATTCATCTTGGATAGGGCATTCTATCTTTCACAGATAATGTTGGCATCATAAGCCTTGCAATGTTACTGCAGATGAACTCTTCATATGAATTGTCATGGTCAAGAGAAGATCACTACCACCATCAAAGTAGCTTTTGCAGCCTTGATATTTCATATTTGGAACAAGAGAAATATCACGATTTTTCATAATAAAACCTCTCATAAATAGATCACTGTGAAAAAAATCTAACATGCTACTTGTAGACGAAAACCCCATCGTAATTTGGCCACCTTGGGCAGACACTTTTTGTTATATCGGGTTTTTGATAGTCATGTTAAGGCGGGTTGCAAGGGAAGGGGTTTTCTCAAGGTTAGAAGAAGAGGGTTTTGGTGTGGTTCCATCTTTTTTTTAAAAAAGATAAGGGTTTGGTGTGGTTCCACCTGATTGCGGGAAGGCAAGTGCTACTCCCATTGTTGTATCTTTATTTTGATTAGTGCACTTTCTTCTTCTTTTTTATTTTATTCTTGAATGGTTGATTAGAAGAGGGTCATGCTCCATTTCAAAAAAAAGAAGAGGGTCATGCAGCCCTATTCTGGGTGAACCATTTCTATCTCTTTTGAATTTGTGTTTTATGCCTTTTTGTCCATGTTTCCCTTTACTACTGAAGCGGCACATCCATAGTGGTTTGTCATTCATTTCCATAAGACCCTTGTCAGCATCGGTTTGAAACCGACTAGCAAGCACAATTGTTTCTCCATGTTTCCCCAGTTGCTCATAAGCCCCTAGCAAGCACATATGATCCTTTGTGACTAGTGTGTTTGATTTACAACAACCATATTCCAAAAGGACGGGGGGCCTTATCCCCAACAAGTGGCATAAGAGCTTCAAGGTTATTGTATGCAAGGTATTTGTTGATTTGCTGGTGAGAATAAATTTGGGAAATGAAAAGTAATTAGTTTGAGGAGAAATTTTTTGATGGATGAAAGAACTAAGCTTTGGAAGTTGAAGGTCCATGACTTGTTAGTACAATAAGGGCAACAGAAGGCATTGCTTAGGAAACATAAGAAGTTGAGATTGATGACAATAGCTGGATCGGAAAAGATTGATATGAAGGCATTATTCACTATCCGCTTGTACCCAGCCAATGACATTTTGTTCAATAATGGGAGAAACGACGGTCGTCAGTTTCTGGGCAAAGCTAGAAAGCTTGTATCAAACTAAGTCTCACTAATCATATGTTCTTGAAGAGAAAGGTATACTTTGAAGATGAAGGCATGAAGATTTCTGAACATTTGGACACTTTCAACAACATAGTTTGTCAACTTGAAAGCATCAGCGTAAGGATGGAAGAAGAGGATAAGACGACGATGATGTTGTTATGTGCGCTAGAATCCTGAGACAACTTGATCACACCCTTGAGTTCTACCAAGGAAGATTCTCTGAATTGAACGAAGTGTGCATTGCTTACCGATGAACTTTGAACTGAGGCATCTTTAGGGGAGCAAGGTTTGAAATTACGGTTTCGGTTTCAGTTTCGGCCTCAGCCGAAAACAAAATTTCGGTGGAAATTTCGGTGGCAATTTCGGTGTAAATCTTATAATTACGACCTAAATTTTAAAATTTCGGTTTTGGTTTTAAATTTCAGTCCCGTCCGAAATCCGAATTTTAAAACCATGTTAGGGAGTTTGGGGCAATCACAGGTGAAGGCTCTTATGACAAGTGTTAGATTCATAAAGAACTACTCCCGGTTGATCTTACTCGGGGCCCAGAAAAGAAACAAACATTTTGATGGGGACAGGATCCAGAGCGTGCGTTCCAAGCACTCAAGGAGAAAGTCTGCGAAGCCGCGACACGAAGTTCCTTACCTTGGCTGGATCTCGCTGGTGCCACCTAAACGGTAGGTAGGCAGCGGATGTGTGACATTTGGAGTTGTTGTTCGTGCACCTGTCCCCAATGGAAGAATGAGTGATCCGTTCCCTTGCAAATCATGGCCTTACCATGATGGGCCTCTCAACAGAGGGATCAATCCTGAGTTCATCCAAAACCTCCTTTAGCCAAACTTCCTCACCGTATTTCATGCAATGACGCACTCTACTTCAGTCGTGCGGTCCAACTCACTTCCCATTAGCTATATTAAAAATGAAACCCTTTCATGTCATCAGAGTAAGAATAGAAGTCCGCGTCGGTGTACTCGGAGACGATCAAACCCCACCATGGACAAGCAGTAATGCTTAGTCCTCCTGAGGTAGTTAAGAAATATATGCTTCACCACCGTCCAATGCTCAGGACCTGGGTCAGATTGATATCTTCTGACCACACTGATAGAGTACCATACATCCGGCCCAATACACAGTATAGCACACATCAGACTACCCACAACAGATGCATGGGGATTGATGCTCATCATTTGCTTTTCTTTTTTTTTAATGGCAATGCTTATCCTTTGCTTCTCTCACGATTCCATACCAAGAAGGAATTTACCCCCTCTTGGAATCTGTCATACAGAACCTAGCCACATCTCGTCTAACCCCCTGTGACAGCCCAAACATTTTGTTTTCCCTGCCCCTAACACTTTATGGCCCAAGAATGTAGGATGATTCTCCCACGTCTTGCATGGTAAAGCGACTAGAAAGCCATATATCTGTGAAGGGCATCCCTTCGTCATTCCCAATGAGTGGGATGTCATTGACGTGCAACACTAAGAAAGTCACAACACTTCCCGAACCTTCTTGTAAACATGAGCCTCACCAATGTTTTGTGAGAAGCCAAACTCTTTAACGGTCTCATCAAAACGAGGTTCCAACTGCGGGACACCTACTGCAATCCATAAATGGACTTCAGCAGTTTGCACACTTTCTGAACATATTTTTCCCTTTTCACCAGCCTCAAAACTCTCAGGCTAGATCATATATATCTTCCTGAATGTTTCCTTTTAAGAAGGCAGTCTTGAGTCGATCTGCCAGATATAGTAATCAGAGTGTGATGTTATCGCTAATAAAATTCTAATGGACTTTAGCATGGGTATAGGTGAGAGGTTTCCTCATAGTCAATACGAGTCTTTTGACTATAGCCCTTTGCCATTAGACCAGCCCCATAGGTCCCCACATTTCCATCTTGGCCCTTCTTCCTCTTATATAATCACTTGCATCCATTGGGCTCCAGGCCCTCTAATGGATCCACTAGAGTCCAGAACCTATTGGACTACATAGAGTCTATCTGGATTTCATTGCATCTAGCTACTTGTCAGCATCGATGTCCAGCATCGCCTCCCTGTAGTTCAGGGGATCTCGTCTCGACCCGGTCAGAGACCATACTGTAAAACTTCACCCAGATAGAGAAATCCATCAGGCAACACAGAAGATAGGGAAGACGAAGACGATAGGTCTCGGATGAACCTAGAAGAGTGCACCAATGAACTATGAGGTTGCCGATGACATCGACTCAGATCTTATATGCGTCAAGATCATCTAGTTAGTATCAATTTTGCTCATATATAGAAATTCTTGCTAGCCTTTCTTCATGTCTGCTTGAGCAATTTGGGCAAGGCTTCGGGAAGTACATTTTTTCTTTGGAACCTTATGCCAGATTCCTCCTTTTGTGACGTTGGAGTCAAATAAGGAATCCTTCTCCGAATATGTTGGGGGTCTTCTTCCTATTTTCTAGGAACCCTTTCATTGTGGGTTGGCTCTTTTATGGCTTAATTGTTGACCCAATTGACCCATAAAGTCCTCCTCAATTGATGGATCGTCTGGTTCATCGATGGCATAGTCTAGGGTTGTGAAGCTATTGCTTGGCAGTACTTGTGCTGGTGGTATGTCTTTTCATGTGCTCTTTGGGTTGGGCTCGCTGGCTGGTGAGTTTCCCTTTCCCATTCCAGTAGTCACTTCCTCCTCAAGATTAGTTTCCTCATTTTCTTCATGCATATACATTGTATTGAAATTTGTCTGTTTGCCTAGTGCCACTCCATCTAGGTTGTTTTGGTTTTAGGGTGGATAGCTTTGATGGCAATTCTCAGTGGCGTGGCTAAAGTCCTTGCAGGTGGTGCAAGACTTGGGCTTCAAATCATATTGCACTTGCTGCATCTGGGTATCTGAGGGCGTGTTCATATGGATGGTATCTGGTAGGATCTTCCTGGTTGTGATCTCAACGCAAAGTCTAGCATAATTTAGTCTTGTGCAGTCTGTCATCTGGGTATCCATATAGAGGGCCTTCCCTATAGCACTAGCCAGCTTGCTAGACCATGGGGAGTCTAGTACTTCAATTGGAGACCTGGGAATCAGATACAGACTGGGATGGTACAGAGCTTCAATTGTTAAAGGAGAGTGTCAAGTGTCCACCTTTGTAAGATCAGTGTTCGTCCACCATAGTTGTGACTTGAAGCTTCAAGGACTTGAACACAGCCATCTGGGTTGGTAAATTTAAAAAGGGAAAAGCCATTCCCTAACGCAAATAGCTGAAGTTCTCCAAGAAGATTCCATTTTCTTAATAGATGATCTCTTAGGGCCTTGAAATACAGTTTTCTCCCAATGAAATATTCTATTTTCTTAATAACTCTATTGCCCGGGTTCTTCACTGTGGTGGACAGGATGGACCTTGGCTTGGCTACTCTCCTTTTCTTCCTTTCTAGTTTCAGTCGGGGATTCATGGGTGCTCTCTGATGGACCCAGCAGTTTCTGCTTGGAGTGATAGCAGGAATGGATTTCAATGTAGCCGATGGAAGGGGAAATATTTAAATGAAAGAGGGTTCCGCTCAAGGGGTTGCTCTCGGGGATCGCCCCAGCACAACACATAGCACGTGATGGGTGGGTTTCCTTTATCTTCCAGATTCTCTATACCTGTTTGAGAGAAATTTGAAAATTTTCCTTTTCCCGATTTCCATGTTTGTATTTCTGAAGGATTCTCTCCTGGAGAACCACAGAAAGCCCCTCTGCTTCATCTTCGATTGGGGATGCGTGATCCGGCGCCGAAATAGAAGTGTCTCCTTTCCCATGAAGGATCGAGGGTCTGTTGACAAGGTCTTATGTCGCTGGAAGCTTTTCCTCATTTGTGCAAGAACCTACATCCAAGGACAATTCAGTGCCTACGCTTTCTTCGAATGTAGCTTCTTTTCCCTTTTTTGTCGAATCGGGAATGAATGTTTCTTGGGTGGTTTTTGACCTTGACCCTTTATTTTCCAGCACTTATGGTGGTTTCCAGTGGTGTTTGTTGTCTCTACCCTCTGCTTACGGTCTTTAATTTCATAGTGGAATGCTAGTTCATCTTCATCTATGTCTTGTTGCAAGATAGCCTTTACAGGATAGCCTTTGACTGATGCTTGGCCTTGCTTTTTTCTTTGAAGGTTTGTTTTCTTTAATGCAAGAGGATCGCTTTGAATCCGATGATAGTGTGCTGAGTTCTTCACCGATCTCCTTCAAAAGTTACGCTCATTTTGAATCCAACGTTTGTGTGTCGAGTTCTTCTATCTCCTTCGAGAGTTGCTATTTTTCTTGCTCCGTCGCTAGGACATCCAGTAGAAGGTGGTGAGGGTTGGGGGGATTTGCAGGATCCAAGTTGATGATCAGAAAGCCCACAAGAAGCTTTATTGCAGAGGGGGGGGGGCCAGAATCTCAAGACAATATTACTCTGATGGTATAGCTTTCTCTTACTTATCTACATAGGTAATTTGTTGTAAAGTATGAAGCCGGTCATCCAAACTCCGGAAGAGGGAGAAGGAAAAACTATTAGGGCCTGTTTGGATACCTCCCATTTTCTATTTGGATTTAGAATTGAGTTTTGAATACAAATTGAATAGATCCAGCAGCTCATGCCAGATCTATCGATTTTTAATTTCTAATTTCCACAGAAAATTTAGAAATCTGATTTTTTTTCACTGTCAGCTGCTGAATTAGAAATCCAAGAATTTGATCCGATCCAAACTAAAACGCAAAAAGGGCTGCAAAGGTGAGAAATCCAAATCAAAATCTTCATGGCATCCAAACGGGCCCTTACAGGTCGTGAAGAAATCTGTTTTGCCGGCCTGTTCACTTGATTCCACGATCCAGAACTAGTGTACTGTTTTGAACCACTTTATGAAAAATTGGTTGTTCAAGGCTCTTAGTTCCTTTTTTATGATCCGTGTTTGTATTCTTCTACGCCGAAGGTAGGGAAAATGACAAAACCTCGTAATATTTGTATACAATGAATGCTAGAGAAGGAAACAGCAATAAGAATGAAGAAGACAACATTTGGATCGTTTAGCTAACTCCGATCAATAGCTATGAAGGGAGATCGGGAAGATGAATTCCATGAATAGTGAAAGTAAGGAGCAGAAGAAGAAGCAGCAGCAGACCGTATGATAGAAGGGCGGAGGAGGCTCTGGAGGTAGCTGCATCGGGAGAAGCGAAAGCCGGGGACGAGTTCCTCGGTGACGGCGGCCCCACCGATGAGGTGTCGCCTCTCCAACACGGCCACGGAGAGGCCTGACCGAGCCAGGTACGCCGCCGCGATTAATCCGTTGTGTCCACCGCCAACCACCAACGCATCCCATTTCCCCTTCCTAGACACCGCCGTGCCAAACCACCGTCCCCGCAACCCCATTGAGACCGACACCTCAAATTCTCTATCCCCCTCGAATCCTGTGTCCTCCTCCTTCACGTGTTTTGGACGTGCCGAATCAGTCTTTTTTCATTACTTGTATATAGAACACCTTTTAATTGTTTAATTTAATAACTAATTTATTTACCGACCAGTCCGTACTGACAGGCAGTCCTGGTTTATGGATTCACACACAAATTGATCCTAGACCTTATTCACCTATTACTCTTTTGAAAAAATCCGCCGGCAATTAACCGACTGTGCACAAATAAATGAAAAGGCGGAAATAAACGCAAGCCATAAGATGAACACCCAGATTTAAATGGTTCGGCGAAGCCTACATCCACAGGCGAGAAACATGATCTTCACTGTGAGAAAACAATATACAAGGATTATAATGGATTAAACACAAAACCCATAAACCCGCAACCCTTTCTATGGTTCTCAACCCAAGATCGTACACCGAGAGCAACCTGGGAAAAATCCCAAGAAAAAGGCCAAAGATAAACTTAAGGAATCCCAAGAAAAAGGCCAAAGGGAAACTTAAGGAAACCCAAAACTCACTACTTCTTCTATCTCCTTCTCTCTCATCGTCTCTCCTCTCTCCTCTCTTCTCTCTCCTCTCTCATATTCTGTCGTCCTCATGCCCAAGCCTCTTGCTTTACCGCAACACACACCAAGTAAGAGTATCGGAAACTTATATATTAAGGTTTTTTCCAAAAGCCTAACAAAAATCACTTTCCATTTTTGCCTCTACTTTCCCACCCAAGCAACCCACGGTGGGTGTGAAATAAGGCAACTTTCCCAACAGTCTCCACCTTATCTTATTTCTCAATAATCTCCACCATAGGATTTAGAGTTTTAGGTTTCTAGTTTTGGATTTTGGGGTCTGGAGGTTTCAGGTTGGGGGGTTCTGGGTTAAGGTTTCAGGGTTCAAGGTTCAAGGACCAGAGCTCAAGTTTCACGGTTCAGTGGACAGGGGTCAAGGGTCCAGGGCTAGGGGTGAGTGTTTAGGGTTTAGGGGTTTGGGGGTTGGGGGTTCTGGGTTTGGGTTTGGGGTTTACGATTAGATAAGGGTTTAGGGCTTAGTTTTTCACGGTCGAGGGTTAGGTTTTAGGGTTTAGGATTTTGGGTTTGGGGGGTTTGGGGTTTAAGATTTTAGGATTTAGGGTTTTAAGGTTTAGGTTTTTAGGGTTTAGGGTTTTGGGATTTAGGGTTTTAGGTTTAGGGGTTTTGGGTTTAGGATTTTGGGTCTAGGGTTTAGGGTGTAGGGGTTTAGGGTGTAGGGTTTAGGGGTTTGGGGTTTAGGGTTTAGGGTTTTAGGGTGTTTGGGTTTTAGGGTTTAGGGTTTTAGGTTTTAAGGTTTAGGATTTTGGGTTTTAGGATTTAGGGTTTAGCTGATAAAATAGAAAGTCCCTAGAGATGATGTCAACGAGCTTTATAAAGTCCCTAGAGATGATGTCAACGAGCTTTCTTCAGTTAGAAACTTTATAAAACATTCATTTGTTTGACATAGGAGATCGTAGAGATGGTGTCAATGAGCTTTTAGCCAAGTTTGGGGATGATGATGAGATGGTATTGAATCTTTGATTTAGTTTATAAATGATGGAGATTGAAAAAAATAAAAGGTTACTTATTTTAGAAACTTTATTAAATATCAATATTTTAGACATAGGAAACACTAGAGATGATTTCAATGTGCTTTTAGCCAAGTTTTGGGATGAGAATGAGAGGGTATTGACTTAGATTTAGTTGATGACAGATGGAGATTGAAGAAACATAAACTTTCGAATTTTAGAAACTTTATAAAACATCCATCTTTTAGACATAGTGGACCTAAGTGATGGTGTGAAGGAGCTTTTAGCTAAGTTTTGGGATGATGATGAGATGGTTTTGACTCTTACAATTAGTTAATGATGGATGGAGATTGAAAAAATAGAAAGTTTATTATTTTAGAAACTTTATAAAATATCCATGTTTTAGACATAAGAAATCCTATAGATGGTGTCAAGGGACTCTTAGCCAAGTTTTGAGATAAGGATGAAAATGTATTGAATCTTAGATTTAGTTGATGAATGATGGAGATTGAAAAAATAGAAAAAGTTTTTTATTTTAAGAACTTCATAAAACATCCATCTTTTAGACATAGGAGAGACCCTAGAGACGGTGTAAATGAGCTTTTAGCCATATTTTGTGATGATGATGGGATGGTAATGAATCTTAG